>NC_140176.1:46331568-46669068 GCF_963971535.1 Notolepis coatsorum | reverse complement strand
TGAGGTAAAACCTTACAAAGGGACCCGGGGAGGACCATGAAGCTGCAGCACAGATGTCCTCCACCGAGGCCCCACCCAGGAGAGCGGCAGAAGCAGCCACCCCACGAGTGGAGTGCGCCCTGTCGCCCCCAGGGGGATCCTGCCCAGCCAACGTGTAGCAGAGGGTAATGCCCTCGCACAACCAATGGGACAGGCGCTGCTTCGACAGTGCCTTACCAGCACGAGCCCCACCGTAACAGACAAAAAGCTGGTCGGTAACCCTGAAATCCTGAGTACGGCTGAGGTAAATCCCCAAAGCACGGACTGGACATGACAGGTGAAGGCCCGCATCTAACTCACTAGTGTGAGGAGGAGGACGAAACGCCTGAACCACAATATCCCGGGAGCGGAAGCAGGATTAGGTTGCAGAGTGGCACCGCAATCGGTCCGAAAAGACAGGCACTCTGGACGTACCGAGAGAGCACAGAGCTCACCTACGCGTTTAGCGGAAGTGACAGCCAGTAGGAACGCGGTCTTGAAGGACAGCTGTCCCAACGGCGCCTGCTCGAGCGGCTCAAACGGGGCCAAGGACAACCGACCGAGGACCAATTGAAGATCCCAAGTCGGAGCCAAGGAGCGTTGCACCGGCTTAACGCGCCGAGCGCCAAGCAGGAAATGCTTCACAAGAGGGTGGCTGAACAAGACATCCCCTCAAACCCCTCATGATAGGAGGATATAGCTGCCGCATATACCCTCACCGTCGAAGCCGACAGTCTATCAAGGAGAGACTGGAGGTAACAAAGGACAGCATCCAGGGGGCAGGAGACTGAGTCCCGGCCCCCCGCCTTACACCACACTTGGAACATACGTCATCTGCCCGCGTAAGCGCGACAGTGGAGGGAGCATGCGCATTCCAGATGGTAACACCATCAGGATCAAGAACCTGCGCCCCTCAACGTACCCGTCCCAACAACTGACCTAACAGATGTATGGGGAAGAATCCCTGGCGGCACGGCATCGGTCCCAGACCTGCCTGGCCATGTCCAGACGTAATCCTCACCCGTCAGGATGAGGACCGCCCCGCGACAGTACACCTGCACCCACATTCTCCCTGCCGGGGATGTGGGGAGCCCTCAGGCCGCGCAGATGGAGGACGCCCATAGCCAGCCGCCCGCCGCCTGGTGCAGACAGGGGGAGCGTACTTCTCCCTGTCTGTCGATACACGACACTGACGTCGTATCGTCCGTCCTGATCAACACCATTTGTGGACCAGAAGGACCGCTTTCAACACCAACACATTGAACGTAGCGCAGACCGGGCAGCATGGTTTGCCAGCTGCCCCCTACTGCGTTGGCCCGACGCATCACCAGCGAGGGAGGCGTCGGTGAAAACGCGACGTGAGACAGCGCCGTAACCGTCCCAGGACGGAACCTCCCGAGCGTGTTGACAACACGCTCTGAGATGGATGCCCATAGCCCTCCAACCGTTGACTGGGAAGAGGAGTACTCTACATCCAGTCTACAGCAACCCCAGGCTGGTAGAGACCTGCTTGGTACGAGACCTGACGATCCACCTTGACCGCGAAGGACCAGAACGTCATCAGGGCAGAACACTCCGTAACCCCTGACGACGCAGAGGCCCCAGTGTGGCCTCCTCGCACTTGGTGAAGATGCAGGGAGCCAGAGAAAACCGAACGGCAGCCTCTGGTACTCATACGCTAACCCTGCAAAGGAAGCATAGGTAAGCCCTAGGATGGAAGATCGGAGATGCGCATACGCATCCTACAGGTCTATGGAGGAGAACCAGACCCCCACCTGACAGTGTTCAACAGGTAGGAGACGATCCAAAAAATGCTGAACCTTCCCATGGGACAGGTCCAGCCTGGGTCTTACACCCCTCCCTCCCAACTTCTCAGGCAGAGAACGCCGGGAGGAGAACGCCACGACGATGGCTTGCTTCGTCCACAGAGATTGGATCTCGTTGACCAGAGCTGTCACTGCTGGAGACCCTGACAATAGGGTCTGTACCAAACCTGAAAACGGGTGGGGTTGTGTAAACACAAGTCCCCGCCTCAGCGTTCTCTCCATCCACCTCGACATATGGTACTGCCGTAGTCATATGTGACGACACTCCCGACGCACCCGCCGTCACGTGGCGCAGGTCCGCCAGGAACTGTAGATAGTTGGCCCGGTCCCCCCGCTGTGCGTAGCCAACCCTGGAACCGTGCGAGCAGCGCGTTCCGTGTCGGAACATCTGACCCTGACACCACCCACGAGGCAATCGCACCCAAGGGGGAACCCAGACAGAAAGGGCCGGTCTGATACAGGGGGCTTCCGATGAAAAAAGCCCCCCTACTGAACACCCCTCCAGAACATGCTGAGGAGTTGTTCTGCAGCCGGACATGCAAGGTGTAAGGCCCCCATGGGTTCCTACACACCGTAGCCCTGCAGTGATATTACTACCACCCCAAATCACGTGTGCCTGCGACCACTTGCCAATATTTCAGGAGTGGGAGGCACCAACATGATACCTGGCCTGGCGAAGGCGAGGCCGGGGAAGCCCGCACTGTGTGCCTCAAAAGGTTTCGAGCCCCCCTGCTGACAACACTTAAGTTGACAGACGTAACACCAGGCTCAACCAACACAGCTCAAGGTGTGGGAGCCGCTTGACAGCACAACATTCTCACGGACAGACCCAGGCTCAGCCATCAACTGGGTGTCAGCCCCTGTCCCCATGAGAAGCGAAAGGGGGGCCGCCCGCGCATCAACGAAGGCACGCGGCCCGCAGCCAAAGGAAACAATCAGAGCCCACTTTTTCCGCTGGTGTTGGGGAAGGGAGTGATCGGAGAGCGGGCTGCTCGCGGCAGGACGGTGACGGCTTGTTTGTTCAAGCTGAACCCATCCTACATGGCCGATCCCTTGGCCGCCAAGGCTGTCGGCCTTGTGGACACCTGTCGAATCAACGCCCAGGATACCTCCGGCGGGGGAAAACATGGCCGCCTGTCGAGGGCCTCGTCATCGCCGCTGACGAGGCCGTGCTCTCTCTTCTTCTGGCTGCGCGGTGTGAGGCGGTGTAGGGCCTAGGACAATACCGCCCGCGCTCCAGCAGAAGACCAAAATCCCCTGCGGAGAGGGGAACCCTGAGCGGTTATAGCTTGCGGCTGGGTCAAAGCTAATAACGTCAACAACCTCGCGCGATGTGTCGACGTCGGCTGGCCCTCAAGGCCCCGCCACCAGACACCATTTTTTTAATAGAAAAAAACAGCAATTTGAACACAGTTCTAATCGTTGCCAATTCCATACCGTGGCGGTACAAGCTTTAACAGCCCACCAGCCACTCGCCAGGCCGACCCACCCATGGCGTCGGCCGGGCGGGGCACTGTTTCAATATGTCAAAAACAAAGGACTGATGTTAACACGGAGCACCAGTGGTGGTTGCAAACAGCAACCTCCACTGTGGTGTGCACCATGAAAGGGTTAAATGAATAAAAGAACTAAACCACAAAATACTGTAGAATGAACAAACCCATACACACAACGTTAAGGGGAGGCGGACCAGAGCGAACTAGTCCCGCCTTCATTCAAAATATTCACAACAGCACACCAGCCCTAGCTTAGCCCATTTACCAAAAAAGGTAAACAAAGCCCCCCCCGCACTACTCCCCCAGTATACCGATTGACCGTCAGTATGAATGGTTGAGAGGAGAGAAAACTGTAGCAAGACAGACCTTCTCATAGCAGAGTGACAGAACGAAACAATAGCCCACTACACAGGGCCGCCTCAGGGGGTGGGGGGCCTCGCGTTTAAATTCGCACAGGGCCTCACATTTCTCCCAGGCGGCCCTGCCCCTATACTACTACAGCCTAGCGTGAGGCGATGTGGGACCCAGATCAACAACCGCCTGCGCACAGACACGCAACATGTTTACCATGTCGGCTGGACCCATAGCCCCACTACCCGACGCCAATGTGGATAGGAACTAGCCAGCTGAGCCATAACCCGCCGTTAAGTCCCATCCTGCAGTAATATAGCTCTACTGCTACACCGCCGAGCTCACGCATCGCCCCAGATGGGGACACCGTTCCATAGACCCCGCCGGAACACAAGGTAACATACCTGGCTAGGCTACCTAGCCACGGCCTACCCTGTTGTCAACCCATTTACCCGAAAAAAGGTAAATAGGACTCAGCAAAAAAAACCACAACAGCTACCGACTGACCTTCATTGATGAACCGGGCAAGAGGAGGGAGAAGTGACAACATCTCACGGCGGAGACATTAGAACAGCGTAGCAGTTAGCAGTAGTAGTAGCATGTGGCATTAGCGATAGCATGTAGCATAGCATTAGATGTTTAGTAGCATGCCCAAGACAGCTTGGAAACCGTTCCCTGCAGTGAACGTTCACCAAACCATCCTGCCCCCGGCGCCAACACACAACATGGTTGTGTAACAAAACAAACCAGCATTACTAACACTAATACCCATGCCTGAAGACACAGGGCCTACCTGGGTACAAGCTGGCCCGACAGCCAATCTTGTACAGCTGAACCTCGATCTGCTGTCATCAGACGAGGAACATCAACATAGGCCCGTCGTGTCGCCGAAAACATGCGTCGAAGATGCCAGGGGCCAGCAACCTCCGGTAAGCTTTCAACATTATGACTCTGATCTTTTTCATCCTGCTAGTTACGTATGGTGCACGCAGCCAGTACGCTGGAATGAAAATAGAGGAAGGGTGTTTGGTGACCAGAGTCATGGTTATATGGGCTACGCCTCCATAGGGGCGGGGCCCCATACAGGTGTGGGTGCATGTAGTTGTTCGTTGGGGATACAGTAGGTATCATAGGAGATAAGGGGTATCTCATAAGGCTCAGAGCGGGACGCGATAAGCAAATACGATATATAACAGTCCTATCTGGCTAATACACTAAGGTTAGCAGTCTTATATGGCTAGTGGCTACTACACTAAGGTTAGCAGTCTTCTCTGGCTACTACACTAAGGTTAGCAGTCTTACCTGACTAATACACTAAGGTTAGCATTCTTACCTGACTAATACACTAAGGTTAGCACTCTTACATGGCTACTACACTAAGGTTAGCAGTCTTATCTGGCTTCTACACTAAGGTTAGCAGTTTTAGTTGGCTACTACACTAAGGTTAGCAGTTATATCTGGCTACTACACTAAGGTTAGCAGTCTTATCTGGCTACTACACTAAGGTTAGCAGTTTTAGCTGGCTACTAAACTAAGGTTAGCAGTTTTATCTGGCTACTACACTAAGGTTAGCAGTTTTATCTGGCTACTACACTTCACAGCAAGCTTGTGATACTCCCAATTCAAAGTTGTAGCCACATTTTCTTACAAACTAACTTGGTCATGGATGTCTGGATTTGGTACACATTCTAGCCCTCTTGGGCAAGAGGTGTTTAGCAGACCGTGACATAGCCTACATGCGCAGAGACAGCTCTGTGTAGGGAGTGTTTACATATTGGAGTAAGAGAGAGAGAGAGTGAGTGGCCCCACCCCAGTTTACTCTACAGCTTAACATGGGATACATTCTTCTTTCCATAGGGCCTGCTTTTGCACGTATGTGTCATTCCTGCATGAAACGGGATCCTTCCCGTCAATGGTTGACTGGCCGGGAACAGGGCCGCATGTTGGGCGTCACGGTATGCCGTCAGTTAAAGTGTTGTTGTCTTTTCCGTTCATTCCAGGGTCACGCCATAATGAACTTTGTGGTGAAATACACGCCTGAAAGGCAAGCATACCTGAGGCCCCACCACGACTCCTCCACCTTCACCATCAACATCGCCCTCAATAGTAAAGACATAGACTTTCAGGTGAGGGGGATGTATTAAGTGCTTATTAAGTGTAAGTGCTTTCCTTTATGCTGCACAGAGCGGAGGAGGAGACGGCGGAGGGCTTCTGGATGTCATCAAATTAGACGTTATCTAAACTTTTCCCTCTTACGTCGTCTACATCCCTAATCGTGACCTTTCTCCGACCCGCTCCCCCGCACACATCCCTTGCTCCCCTGTCGTCTCTCGCCATCCCCCGCTGACATCACCCCATCTCTACCACCCTGTCCCTCGTGTGTTTTTAACCTTTATTTGACCGGGAAAGTCTGAGATTAAGAATTTCTTTTCCACGGGAGACACGGCCAGTGGACAGGCGGCAGCATAGAAGATAAACGCATAGTTACAGACGGACGACGTAAAAAAGAAAAAATTTAGAATAATAAACCCACGTTGCCAAAGAGTAAGAGTGACTGCCTCTAATTCTTTCGTTCCCCTATGTACACACCCACCCTTTCTTGGCCTTTAACCACTTCAGACACACACACA
This sequence comes from Notolepis coatsorum, assembly GCF_963971535.1. Classification (NCBI taxonomy): domain Eukaryota; kingdom Metazoa; phylum Chordata; class Actinopteri; order Aulopiformes; family Paralepididae; genus Notolepis; species Notolepis coatsorum. The sequence goes on along the minus strand of NC_140176.1, from coordinate 46,662,747 downwards.
CACACACACACACACACACACACACACACACACACACACACACACACACACACACACACACACACACACACACACACACACACACACACACACACACACACACACACACACACACACACACACACACACACACACACACACACACACACACACACACACACACACTTTAAATATGCACATTGTACAATCATTACTGTGTTTTGCATACAATTATTCATGAAGACTAACAACACATTCTTAATTTTTTCTCTGCCAACAAAATCAAGTTTAGCTCACTGCTCCAATATGCTTGGATAGCTTGGGTCATGCTTTATAACACCTTAGAAATATATATATATGTATAATACTTACCTATGCACAGCTGATCAGGTTTGAATTTCTCCACCAACAATGTCTAGTTCTCATTCTGCCCTCTGTCAGTTGCTGTTACTTAATGTTAGTACTACTTAATGGCAGAGGACTACAGTACATACAATTAAAATTATGTTCCACAAAAGTAGGTTCAACAGGGAGCACTGTCTTCAGCATGGCTACCTGTTAGAGCAGAAACTGAACAGAATCTAGCTAGGCGTGTGACCTTCTTCTTTGATAGGCCTGACATTTTCGAGCCACTAACATCAAGTTCACAAACATGTCCAATGATGCTACCAAATACAAAATGTCAAAAGCATTAACATACACAGTCATAGCCAAGGTCTCGGATAATATGTCTGTCCAAGAGAAGTATTGTGCCATGATGCAGGTCTGTCTCAAGGATAAGTACTTCCCTCTGATTTTCATATTGATTGTAATATCAGGTGTATTAGGAAATATTGGAAAATACCATTCAGGCGCTACTCATTAGGGATGTCCCAATACCACAAAAAAAAATTCAGTACTTACATTTGGGTACTTGCCAATACAGAGTACCGATATCAGTACTTAATGATATCATTACAGTTCTAATAATGAACTTTTCAGAATCTGATGTTCCTCACTTTCTAACTGTAACAAATTAAATGTAAAACATGACGCTGTTGCTAACAAGTTAAAATAATATTTAAATATAATACAATAATATACAAATAATATATACATATAATAAAATAATATAAAATAATATATAAATATGATGCAATAATATAAAACAATACATAAATATAATAATATAAATTATATATATTTATAATTCTATAAAACAATGTATGAATATAATACAATAATGTACATTTATATATACAATATAATACAATAATATAAAATATAATACAATAATATACTATATAAAAGCATATACATATTATATATATATATATATATATAAATAATAGTGTGCATGTATATATATATAAATATAATATAATAATAATAAAAATACATTCAACTTGGTGTTTTTCTGAACAGAAATGGCATTGATTTGTAGTATCAGAGTAGTTTTACGAGTACATGAACATGGTATTGGACCCGATACCGATACCACTAGGACATCCCTACTACTCGTGAGTGTTTTTTGTTTTTATTATTGCTTTTATACAACAGGTTGCGTCGGGGAAAATATAGGATGAATACAGACAATTCTAGGGTCTGGATCGATTTCAGTGAACTTGACGTATAATATTTTTTCCTAAAGATGCCTCGTTGCTATGGAATTTCGAATGGAGTAGGCTATCACCAAGCTTGGCAACGCAAACGAATGACGTATTAGTCTAATGAAAGCGAAAGTCGGAAAAAGTCATCAGCATGTTGACAGTTTCCATTTGATGAATGGCAGTTGAAACTTTCTACAACATTCTAAATCCAGAGCAGTGGTATATTCATGGTGATTTAACCATGAGTGTATCATGAATATACTCACGGTTTAGAACGTTCTCGACCAATCACAATGCGTGGTCAGACTGTCGGAATGCTGTTGTAACCAGTGTTGTGCTAGTTACTGAAAAATAGTAACTCAGTTACTTTACTAGTTACTTCATTTCAAAGTAACTTCGTTACTGTACTAGTTACTTACACCCAAAAGTAATGAGTTACTGTGAAAAGTAACAATTTAGTTATTTAAAAAAAAAAAAAAAAAAAAGATTGCTCCCGAGTCCCATGCCCCAGATAGTACTCAAAATCGGTTGATCAACTTGACAGTTTCCATTCACATCACCGAACTCTGCTAAGCAATGTGGTCTAGATACAAACACAAATCTGACACAAACAAATGTTGTCCAGAGTCGATATAATAAGAAGTGCGCCGGTTGAAGGAACAGCCTTTATGTCGCCGGAGCGTTTCATTATAACCATTATAATTCAAGGGTACTACGACTATGCGTGCACCTCATGGTACCAAAGCACCTCAAAGGCGCTTAAAACAAAATTACAAACATCACAAAACAAACTGGTCAGACTACTACTTGACCTGAACCCCAGAACCCACCTCACCCCTGCCCACTTTGACAACCTAGGATGGCTTAGAGTAGACGACAGAGTACAGCAACTTGCAATGGGCCTGGTCTACAAGATACACTATACGACCGGGGTACCCATGTACATGTCAAAATACTTCCCAAAGGTCAGTGAATACCACAACCACTACACCAGAGGAAGCTCAACAAATCATGTAAAACCCAGATTCGGCTCAAACAAGGGACTAAACACTTTCGCAATTATGCCACAACAATGTGGAACGCCCTACCCAAAGCTAGGGGTAACAGTACTGTATATTTGAATACCGTTTATGTCACAAATGTATCAGTACTAAATACCTATATGTCCCTATGCCATAAATGTCATGTATGTTGTGTATGTCATAAATGTCTATATGAATTGAAAATGGGGGACCCTGATGGAAAGAAGACAAACGTCTTTCTCAGGTCTGCATCCCCTTAACAATTGTATGTATTGAGCCGTACTGTATTGTACCCATTCTGCAATCTGTTAAATAAAGTTTTCATTCATTCATTCATTCACCATCTTGCAAGTTGCAACGTTGTTTAAGATATCAATCAAAGCATTGCAACGTTAGAATAGTTAGGATATCAATTGTGCATGAAAGGACTATATTTATATTGTTTGATTAGTATTATGAGATTCCCTGGCAGATTTCGTACAGTCAAAATCCGTTGATCAACTTGAGTTTCAGTGAACACATTGCACTCACCAAAGTCTGCGGTGGTCGAGATGTAGTAACGTTACGTTAGTCCAGTTGACTCCAGCAGCGCCTCAAACATGTTCTTTATCTCGTTTCCATGTTGTATATTAATTATCTCTCCAAGTAGTTGCTAAATGGTTTGTTAGTTTGTTACTGCGTTCTTTTTATGTAGATTCATAGCGAGCGTTTGTTTTGTTTACAATAGAGAGGGTCTATTTCTTTCCGTAGCCGCATTTCTGGTTTGCGCATTTCTGATTGGCCAGTGGCCAGACTCGCCTCGTATCATTCTACGCGGGTGGCGAGTGGATTTGGATGAGTGACAGTCCTCGTAGTTAACGTTAGACTCCAGTATCTTTGAGCCAAAACACAAATGACATAACTAAAATGTTATTTTCTTTTCGCTCGACAAAAGAGAAATACGCGAGTGCTCTGCCATTATCAGTCAGGAATCTCAGGAATAGTAAACAAAACACGCCCCCAGCATAGCGTTCCCCGCAGCCAGGCAGACAGGATATGAGGATAATAATAATAATAATAATCACTACCGCTCGCTATCAATCTACGCCGTATATAACGCAAATAACGCAGTGACGAACCATTCAGTAACGTAAGTAGCGTTACTGAATTTCAAAAGTAATGCGTTAGAGTACTAGTTGCGGCAAAAAGTAACTTCGTTTCTGTAACGCGTTACTTTGTAACGCGTTAGTCCCAACACTGGTTGTAACACACTCTTTCACACACCGTTCTTCCCCAGGGCGGAGGCTGTCGTTTCCACCGGTATAACTGCTCCGTACAGTCACTGAGGAAAGGCTGGAGCTTCATGCACCCCGGCAGACTGACCCACCTGCACGAAGGCCTCCCCACCACCAACGGAACCCGCTACATCGCAGTGTCCTTCATTGACCCTTGAACTCTGGACTGCAGATTATAATTGTTTGGTCTGTTTTTTTTTTTTTTTCACCAGGCTGTGTTATTACTTGTTTTGATCCATGGATCTGGTCTGTTCTGTCTTTTAAATGTTGTGCCTTTTTTTACAGATGCATTATATTGTTGTTAAAGAAAGCAATTAATGATTGCATTGACTTAAGCCTCTGTTAAACAGAGCGTCGTGTCTAAAGGGAAGTGACATTGATTCGCAATCATTCACAGTGAACGTGTTTCAGGAATAAATGTCACTGAACTGTTTTACTGTATTACTATTTAAGTCATCATTTGATCCCATAATGTCACTAAACTGTCTTCGCTGTATCGCTATTTAAGCTGTTGTTTCCCATAAGCTCCAATTCAGACTTGAGATAAGTGCAACGCAAAGTGGGTTTTAATATCAGAAATTGCACGACTCCGCATTTGGACGTTGGACTTTTCCTTACGTCTCTGTACCAGTTGTGCACGTGTGGAGAAACAGAGACGTGTCGCGTTCAAACCTTCAACTTCTCCTGAGAAAAGGTGGAATAAGTCCAGCACCTCTCACGACCATTTCCCATATCGTCTGGTACGGTGTTATTGTTTGCACGCACCATGGAATACAATCGTAAGACAATCGAGATGCATTATTTAGGATCAGTGGCCTTGGTATATGACAGATATTCTAACATTTGCCTGTCGAGTCATTCAGGATGCGGTCCATGTGAAGAATAGTATTAACATTAAAAGTGCACAGGAAGTTTACACGACAACGTACTATTTAGACTCTGCCGTCACCCGCTTTCAACTCGGGTGGCAGCTTAGGTTGTAGTTACCGACTCCTCCAGGGTGGTCAGCAGGAGAGGTGAACACCCCTGTGTAAATCTGTCCAACCGGCCACTGTCTCCGTCACCTTCGCCCAAATCATCTTTTCCTTGACGTTGTCGGTGCCATAAATTGTTCCATTGTGCATGGAAACCTACGCAACAACACCCTCTAGCCGCTGAGAAAATGTTTTTCTATTTCATTTAGATGATCTAATCATTATTCATCACCTACAGTAGATTCTACCATGGTCTGTTATGTACATTAAAAGGTGTTCCATGAGGAATATTATTCCATAGCCCATTGATCGTCAAATCTGTGGCACAAAGGTTTTAAACATTTGAAACACACACACAAAAAGGGATGAAAGATTATTGTTATCTTGAAGTAATGGCTCTGTTATGACACCTGACGACTGGAATAAATCAGCTGGCTGACTCTTTTTTTATTTTTTTATTTTACAATTACAGGCAATTGTGTTTGGAGGACCATATCCATTGAAAACATTATTGCCCAAAAGCCTCCCAGAGAAACATACCTTGTAACCAGTGAGCGGGTGCTTTAAGACAAGTTATTTACGTATTTCTTCAGAGATAAGCGCATGTGTAGCAAAGGACTGAATCCCAACATCTTGAGTCTTGAGGACTTGTGCACCATGCTTAAATCCTCAAGTCTGAATCTGAGCCATAACGATTCCTGGTACTCCTTATCATTCCGCCTTCCTGTTAAGTATGCAGATTAGTAGTTTGTGTGGTGAAGGTTTCAAACAATCTTTCTGTCTTCGAGATGCAATTTGTTAAACATGATTTCACATGGACTAATATTTGCAATGTGCCCAATGGAGGAAAAAAAAGAAAAAAAAATATTTTTGTAACTTTGCACACCAGAAAGAAAATAAGATGACAACAGAGTTAAATATGAATTCTGATTGAATGCAGTTCGATATTGTGTTTTACTTGAAATGTTTTTAGGACATTTGCGACAATCATTTGCGGAACTGAAAACATTTCTGTAATGTTTACTTTCTCTGAAAGTTGTGTGTGAATGAACATTGAACCTCAACCAGTTAACTTGCTTAACTTATTGTGAAATTTATGAAAAATGTCATAAAAAATGTATACCAAAAAAAGTGTCACTACAAGTTTACATTTCTTAACCCCTCATTCCTACTGTCTAAGAAACGTTGGTACTTACGACGCATAAAACAGTAAAAAATAAGTATTTTCGAAATGTTTAGATGATACTGGTTTTCAACCATTCAATGTTGTGGAATTCTCTTTTCTCTGCACATTCTTTTGCGATGCGATAATGACATCCGGAAGAGATCTTGGAGTCGTTCCTCACTCACCACTCACACGTTCAACATTCATACTCTACAGCCGCTTCCCACCCATGTCCGTCAAACTGTCCCTTTTCCATTGCGCACGCCCCTTTCACATGTGATTAATGAAACGCTCAGGGTCCAGCCTGGAAGTGGTGCAGCCCTGCTACAGGGACCAGAGGCACAGGGGGGGGGGGGTCTGGGGCCCGGTGTGGTGATGTACATAGGCTGAAAATGTACTTCAGTTTACCTAGGGAAAACAAGTGCACACATGCACATTTAACCACATGCAGGCTGTATACACAAGGGGATATAAGCCTGATGAAAGAGTGCAGGGGTAGAGTGGAGGGGGGGGGGGGCAGAGGGCAGCTGGAGGTCATGGGTGAAGTCAGCTGGCTATAGGACGTGGGTGTGGCTGAGTTATTTGTTTCGACTGACCCTTTTGTTGCTCTTATGTGTAGGAGATCATCCCTGTCCCATGAATCAAACCGGCCCCTGGCTGACCTCCAAGCCCCCCCCCCCCCCCCCCTGACGTCCACATATCCACTTTAGAACTCTGACCGCCTAGCACTGGAGGCGCGTACTGTAGAGCGCCGCTACTAACCCCCTCAGAACATAGTGTACCGTACCCGCAGCCCGGCTAATCCAAACATCCGTTGAAAAAGTTTAATATATAAACCGACCTCAGATCAGTGCTCGGGCTTCACTTCATCGTACCTCTCACCTTGCTCCATCATCTCTTCCTAGCTCTTGTTAGCTTTAGCACCCCGGGACCCTGCGGAGACCCGCGTTTCCAGTCCGGTGGGCTGGGTTAGGAGAGGTTCCTGACTGGGCACACGTTGTCACCGCTCCCTGTGAAGCCTGGAGGCAGGCTGGATGTTTGAGAGGTTGCTGTGAAGCGGAGGGGGGATTTAGGTCAGCTCTGGGGAAAAGTTGCGCCTGCTGAAAGAGGCCTTTGTGGGCCATCCTTTCCCCCCGGTCTGCACAGGGTCCAGACTCACTGAAAGGTGACATTGATACCTGCCAGGAGCGCAGGAAACCTACATGCTTTATAAGCTTGCAGGTTCTCGCTGGACATCGTATCGAAGTGTGGAAAGGGGAAGAAAATACCGTTCCACGTCGACTCCCGCCTTTGAGTCGGCAAAGACCGTGTCGCTGTCTCGTTGTTATTTTCCTCCACTGATTTATCCGAAGATGCTGTGCAAGTGTCTTTTTAGAGAGGAAGACGCCACCAAATCCCTGCACTGTACATCCGCACATGGGGTCAACGACTCCAGAGCTGGGGAACTGTAATCCCATGGTTAAGAAACAGCTAAGCGATACCTCTAAGTGCAGGGTGCCTGATGGCACAGTGATTATGCTGGAGTGTGGGCATACTGTACACTCCAGTCTCCACCACACAATGCATTTCAGCCTCCAGAGTGTTTACAAGGATGTCGGGGCCCTGAGGGCACGGGGCCAGGCCTATGTGTGGGCACATGTGGAGGGGAGGGAGGGAAAGGCAGGCAGGCAGGCCGGTCCGCGCAGTGGCACACCATCCCTAGGCGGATCCCCTCTGCCACGGAGGCCCTGGCCGCCGACGAGGGAAGAGAATGAAAGGAAGTGCACATCCCGGTCATTGCCAGCCGGCCGGCCGGCCGGGGTCTGGCACACGGCGTGCCACGTGATCCGGTGCAAACACACACACGGAGCAGACAGACGAGGTCGCCGCGGTACTCATCCCTCCCCAGAAATAGATGACCGTGGGCACGGCAGACGTGCACGGACCGACTCTTAAAAAGGGATGTATTGTGGAAAATGGGTTGTGCCTGGTTTTTAAATTGGTGTGGTCGTCTGAAATTGTATTTATAGGTGCCGGGGGGAAAATGACATAGGTACTCCTGGCCATGTGGCCAGAGTTTTGAAGGGCTTTAACACGTCAATACAAGCTGCTCTGAGTGGTTGCCCTTCAAGGAAGTCATACAATTGTTGAAAGGATACATGATAATAAAACACTTCCACCTAGCGTAGTGATGACATATAGAAACAATGTACAAGTTGCATCGTTTATTTTTTTATGTAATTTTTTTTTCTGGTTTCTATTGAGTTTTGGGATGGACATTTGAACCTCTGAAGAGACCAAATAGTGTATGATGTAACTTCCAGTCCTGAATGTGTCCCCCGGAATAATTAGAGGATAAGAATGAGGGGTTTGGCTGTAGTGGTCCTAATGTATAATACAGACAAGTATCACATTCAGATTCAGAAAGTTTTATTTGCCATATGCAACAAGTGCAAAGGAATTCCTTCTCTCTGTTTGCTCCACAGCATAAAGGAATAAACAGTTACAATTAACAGAATAAAAAACAGGTATTTATATACAATAAACTGTCTGCAGTATGTGCAATAACATAAGTACAGTATAAGTAAATACAAGTAAAAATGTGTGCTGTCAGGCGATTAAAAAAATTAATCTAATTAATTACAGGATTTGTAATTAATTCATCTAATTAATCGCATTTTAATCGCATAACCATTTTATGCCTGATATTCTATATTATATAATCATATTTCAAATTGCATGTGTCCGGATGGCAGAATTCAGTACTGTATCTACAAAACCTTCTGTTTAATCATCTTCCATCTATTAATTTGCTTAGATTTTTCAGGTCTGGTCAATTTGAGCATAGTGTTATTAAGTCAAAGATACAAAAAATTTATTGATATTCTCATTTGGTTCATTACAATTTACTCAAGCCTAGTAACAGACACAGTATTTCTGACACTGGGAATACATTCCCTGAGATCCATAGATGTCCCTAGAATCAGATACCAAGAACATGCAAATAGCCCCTATAAAAAAAAATATCTGTAAATGTGTATTCTACGCCAAATAGAAATAAGTAAGTACAAAAAATATAAGTACAAAAATAAGTACATTATCTTCTATTATCATCTACCAGGTCTGACGAGCAGCTCTAATATGTACTGCAGCACTGTACCTAGGAGCTAAAGAGGACCATGTGTTAGAAATCTGTTGATTAACAATAGCTGATTATCAATACTCAAATCATAGACCCATTGCAGAGAAATGCTTCCAAAATCTATCCATTTAACTCTCAAATCCCCATTTTCTTACCATCTCTAATTCTAAAGGTTACATCATATTTGTGCAATATGCTTTGTTCATACATAGTTTGCATGTGACATTTTTTTCACAAGTTTCTCATTGTTTCTCATAGTTCCGCACTGGTTCCTACGTCCTTAATCATTATTTAAAGTTACTTCACTTTTCTAAAGTGAAGAGGTCAACGTAAAGGAGACCGTGAACTGAAATGAAGGGATGAGAGACTGCTGGGTCCAGGTTCGGTGAGTCAGACACGAGTGGAAAAGTACTGGGATGGACTGTGAGAAAGCAAATGCCCTGAGGGCACTTTCAATACAGCTGCGTGTGTGTGTGTGTGTGTGTGTGTGTGTGTGTGTGTGTGTGTGTGTGTGTGTGTGTGTGTGTGTGTGTGTGTGTGTGTGTGTGTGTGTGTGTGTGTGTGTGTGTGTGTGTGTGTGTGTGTGTGTGTGTGTGTTTGCATGTGCTTCCAATATACAGCACTAGTAGCAGTGCATGCTCTTGCCTTTCTGCCTCTGTGTGTGGTTCAGATGTCACACAGTGATCATAATAAAAGTCACATTGTATCAACATTAGTCGATCTAATTACATTTCATTAGATACATTTCATTACATTTCATATCCATGACAAACTTGTGACAGCAGGAGCTGTGTTGCTGAGATACATTTTAATTAAAGGAATGTTTGACAGACCAGCCCCCTGTGTAATCTGTTACTCTTCTCTAGTGCCTCATGGAGCTCTATGGGTCCTCTGTCTACGGTTCCCACTGTCTACATTCTTTGAATGGCAGGGATGCTATGGTGTGAGGCACTAGTGCCTGCTGCAGGACCCCAGCTAGTGGACGATACCAAGGGCGTAGGTTTGGTTTTCAAAGTCTGTTTTAAGAGAGTTTTTCAGAGGAACAATATTTTCAAACTTAATTATCTAAAGATGGTAAGTTAGAGTGTTGTGTTCACTCATACTTAAAGACAGTTGATGTTGAGTAGTTTCTTGTATTACTTGTTGTTACTTGTTTACTGTATCACATTCACACTCCAAGTGGTCTTGGACTTTTTCAGTGCAAGGGTTCAACTGATCCCCTCAGATGTTCCAGATTATAATACAACCCATGAAATTTGTAGTGTTGAAGTCAACTTTTAGTATAAGTACTGTACTTAAGTACACTTGAACGTGCTGTATCCAACCAACTTACTGCTTATCTCATACAGAATGACCTCCTAGATCCCAATCAGTCTGGCTACCGGACTGGCCACTCCACAGAAACGGCCCTCATTGCGGTCACAGAGGCACTTCACTTAGCAAAAGCGAAAGGCCTCTCCTCTGTCCTGATTCTCCTAGATCTATCTGCAGCCTTCGACACAGTCAACCATCAGATCCTCCTCGCGGCCCTCGCAGGAATGGGAGTGGCTGGATCTGCGCTGACATGGCTGACATCATACCTCAATGACCGCTCCTACCAAGTGTCATGGAGAGGGACTCTGTCAGCCACCCGCTCCCTGCGGACGGGTGTCCCCCAGGGCTCGGTCATAGGACCCCTTCTCTTCTCCCTCTACACTAAATCACTGGGTAACATTATCACGTCTCATGGCTTCTCATATAATTGTTATGCCGATGATACTCAACTCTTCCTCTCCTTCCCTCCCTCAGATATCCACGTCTCTGAGTGGATCTCGGCCTGTCTGTCCGACATCTCCGCCTGGATGACGACCAACCACCTCAAACTGAACCTAAGCAAAACAGAATTGCTCCACCTGCCGGCCAAATCCTCCCCCCTGACCGACCTCTCCATCACAGTCGAGAATGCAGCTGTGACCGCGTCCCCGACCGCCAAGAACCTTGGTGTTGTCCTCGACGACCAGTTGAACTTCTCTGCTCACATCGCAGCGACAACCAGAACCTGCAGATTCCTCCTGAGCAACGTCAGAAGGATCCGCTCCTTCCTGACAAAAGAAGCCACCCAACTCCTCGTCCAATCAACAGTCATCTCCCGCCTCGACTACTGCAACGCACTGCTAGCTGGCCTCCCGGCCACTGCCACCAAGCCTCTTCAACTCATTCAAAACGCAGCGGCCCGCCTGATCTCAAACCTACCGAAGTCGGCCCATGTCACCCCACTTCTTAGGGACCTGCACTGGCTCCCCATTGCTGCACGTATCCGCTTCAAGGCCCTCGACCTAGCATACCGTGCGGCAAAGGGAACCGCTCCCGCCTACCTCCGGTCAATGGTCTCTAACTACACACCCTCAAGACCCCTACGCTCTGCATCTTCTGGCCGCCTCAGACCTACTCCTATCCAAGCTCCGGGAGGGTCATCAAAGAGAAGCCGCCTATTCTCAGTCCTTGCCCCACAATGGTGGAATGAACTACCCACCCCAGTTAGGACAGCCGAATCCCGTCCAATCTTTCGCCGTCGACTAAAGATGCACTTCTTCAACCATTATCTGAAATAATAATAAAAAATAAAAAATAAATCTAACCCTAACTAAACTTACTGTCATGCACTTGTCCTAATAAACTAACCTACACTGTAACACGCAACACTTTGATGAATATTGTTACTCAGCTGATAGAGTTGTACCCTTTATGATGACCTGTCATACAGAACTTGTAAGTCGCTTTGGATAAAAGCGTCAGCTAAATGACTAAATGTAAATGTAAATGTAAGTAAAATTTCAAGCTACTTGTACTTCATTTTATGGAACTCTATAATTTATAATCTATGGAAATATTGAATTTTTTACTCTACTACATTTATCTGAACCCATCAGTTACTAGTTACTTTGAAGAAAAATATTTAGCATAGAAAACATGGCAAAAATGTTATGAAGATTATATATTTTCACATTTGAAACCTGTCAACTTCAAGAGCAGCATGACTGGACCACATTTACATGTACATTTACATTTAGTCATTTAGCTGACGCTTTTATCCAAAGCGACTTACAAGTTCTGTACGACAAGTCATCAGGAGGGGCACAACTCTATCAGCTGAGTAACAATGTTCATCAAAGTGTTGAGTGCTACAGTGTAGGTTAGTTTATTAGGACAAGTGCATGACAGTAAGGTTAGTTAGGGTTAGATATTTTTATTCTTTTTTCTTTTTAATTCAGATAATGGTTGAAGAAGTGCGTCTTTAGTCGACTGCGAAAGATTGGACGGGTTTCGGCTGTCCTAACTGGGGTGGGTAGTTCATTCCACCATTGTGGGGCAAGGACTGAGAATAGGCGACTTCTCTTTGATGACCCTCCCGGAGCTTGGATAGGAGTAGGTCCGAGGCGGCCAGAAGATGCAGAGCGTAGGGGTCTTGGGGGTGTGTAGTTAGAGACCATTGACCGGAGGTAGGCGGGAGCGGTTCCCTTTGCCGCACGGTATGCTAGGTCGAGGGCCTTGAAGCGGATTCGTGCAGCAATGGGGAGCCAGTGCAGGTCCCTAAGAAGTGGGGTGACATGGGCCGACTTCGGTAGGTTTGAGATCAGGCGGGCCGCTGCATTCTGAATGAGTTGAAGAGGCTTAGTGGCAGTGGCCGGGAGGCCAGCGAGCAGTGCGTTGCAGTAGTCGAGGTGGGAGATGACTGTTGATTGGACGAGGAGTTGGGTGGCTTCTTTTGTCAGGAAGGGGCGGATCCTTCTGACGTTGCTCAGGAGAAATCTGCAGGTTCTGGTTGTCGCTGCGATGTGAGCAGAGAAGTTCAGCTCGTCGTCGAGGACAACACCAAGGTTCTTGGCGGTCGGGGACGCGGTCACAGCTGCATTCTCGACTGTGATGGAAAGGTCGGTCAGGGGGGAGGATTCGGCCGGCAGGTGGAGCAATTCTGTTTAGCTTTGGTTCAGTATGAGGTGGTTGGTCGTCATCCAGGCGGCGATGTCGGACAGACAGGCCGAGATCCGCTCAGAGACGTGGATATCTGAGGGAGGGAAGGAGAGGAAGAGTTGAGTATCGTCTGCATAACAATGATAGGAGAAGCCATGAGACGTGATAATGTTACCCAGTGATTTAGTGTAGAGGGAGAAGAGAAGGGGTCCTAGAACCGAGCCCTGGGGGACACCCATCCGCAGGGGGCGGGTGGCCGACAGGGTCCCTCTCCATGACACTTGGTAGGAGCGGTCATTGAGGTATGATGTCAGCCATGTCAGCGCAGAGCCAGCCACTCCCATTCCGGCGAGGGCCGCGAGGAGGATCTGATGGTTGACTGTGTTGAAGGCTGCAGATAGATCTAGGAGAATCAGGACAGAGGAGAGGCCTTTCGCTTTTGCTAAGTGAAGTGCCTCTGTGACCGCAATGAGGGCCGTTTCTGTGGAGTGGCCAGTCCGGAAGCCAGACTGATTAGGGTCTAGGAGGTCGTTCTGTAAGAGATAAGCAGTAAGTTGGTTGGATACAGCACGTTCAAGTGTTTTAGAAAGAAAGAAGAGAAGAGAGACAGGACGGTAGTTGCCTATGACGGTGGGGTTCAGGGTTTTTCTTTTTATGAGCAGAGTGACTCTGGCTTGTTTTGGGGAGGTGGGGACCACCCCTGAGTTGAGTGAGGAGTTGATGGTTGCAGTTAGGAATGGGAGGATGTCCGGTGCTATGGTCTGGAGGAGTGGGGAGGGTAGCTGGTCCAGCTGGCATGTAGTCGGACGGTTCGACGTTACCAGTGTCAGGGTCTCGGCTTCTGTAATGGGAGAGAAAGATGACAGAGTGAAGGATGAGGTTCTCGATTCAGCATTTGGAATGGGTGGGGGTTGGGAGAAGGAGCTGCGGATGTTCTCCACTTTTTCCTCAAAGAAGATTGCGAAGTCTTCGGCAGAGAAAGATGAGGGAGGAGGGGTGGGGGGGGGGGGGAGTGAGGAGGGAGGACATGGTAGCATGCAGTTTGCGAAGATTCTTGGCAGAGGCCTCGATCCTATGGTGAAAGAAAGAAGCTTTGGCATTATGTTGTGATATGTGTCGATGTCAGCAGTGAGGCGTGACTTTCTATACTTCCTCTCATCCGCTCTCAGGACCTGTCTTTGTTCTCTCACTGGATCTGTCAGCCATGGACTGGGTGGGGAACGGTGGGCAGGTTTCTCAAAGAGGGGACAGAGCTTGTCGAAGGAGGTTGCAAGGGCTGAGAGGAGGGTGGAGGTTGCCATCTCTGTGGAGAGAGCAGAGAAGGTGTCACTCAAAGGTAGAGCGGATAGTATGTCAGAGGAGAGGGTGGAGGGGGATAGGGAGGGCAGGTTGCGTCTGAGTGAGACAGTTTTAGTTGCGGTGAAGACCTTTCGGTTAAGCATGAGAGTTAGTGAGAAGGATATGAAGGAATGGTCAGATACATGTAGGGGAGTTACCGTGGTGTTAATGATGCTGGAGTTACGGGAAAATATGAGATCCAAGGATTTGCCTGCTTTGTGGGTGAGAAGCATGGCAGTGGGAGTCAGGTCAAACGATTGTAGGAGGGAGACCACTATGACTGACTGAGATGAGTCAGGCAGGTTGAAGTCGCCCAATAGAAGGAGAGAGGTACCATCTTCCGGTAAGGAGCTTAGAAGCATGTCCAGCTCATCTGTGAAGTGATCGAGCGGACCTGGAGGGCGATAGAGTGTAACAATGGTGAGATTGAAAGGATTAGAGATACTGCATGATATTCGAGAGACGAGAGTGACAGTTCTGGGAGTGGTGTTAAGTTTGTAGCCACATACCACTTTAACATAACCTTTCAGACTTGAATGCTCCGAAGCACTGGAATACACAAACCTCATGTAGAATACATACTTTTACTTTAGATACATAAGTACATTCAATAGCAAATACTTTTCTGCTTATACTAGAATATGAATGGAGGACTTTTACTTTTACCAGAGTACTAATTTATCTGGGTATTTGTACTTTTACTTAAGTAAAGGAACTGTGTAGGCCTAGTTCTTACACCACTGCAAATCGTGTTCAGATAATAAGGAGGAACACATTGTTGATCTGAAAATGTAAAAAAGAGACTGCTGCAAACTGGTTCTACTACATCAGAAAGACAAGTGGTAGAATTACCTGTTGATGTTTCAAACTTTCATGCATCATATATTCTTTTGAAAAATAAGTCGATAAAAGCAGGCACTCACTCACATCAGTGCATCTATTCTGTTGTGCCAAAATGTATTCAAGATGGTGATCCTCCTAGTTTGAAGCTGCATGTAGATTTCTCGATTCTAGTTAAATGTTAAATCAGAGGGCCGATACATTTTAGCATCTAGAACGTTTACAGTATATATTTATTATAACTCTTGTCGTGGAATATATTATCATGTCCTTATAGGTCTGTGTTGAGATATCATGTTATACAGCGTGACTTTCAGTGTGACCAGCTTGACTGGTTAATGTGTGTATGTCTCTTTAAGAAGACTCTGACATCTCCCCAGCCATAACTTCTTTGTTGTTGCTTCCAGTGACTGAGAACCATTTTTGTTTACCTTCATCATCATATCTGATATTATGTTATGTCTGACAACTGTGTATTTAACATATGTCTGAACAGAACTCTTGGTCAGTCTATGGCCAGACGCTAATGTGTTAACATGTTGTCTCTGACTATAAACTGTCCTTTCATTGTGGCCACAGTGAAATAAACTTTCCTATTATTATTAATAATGACTCAGAATGATTTGTAAACGGCTCATCGTTTAGTCCTTTAATATTTCCCATTACACTCTTTTTTTTGTACCCATTTTTGGGTGTCAAACTCCCTTGCAATGTAATGTCATAGGCTACCATAAGCTACCATAAGCTACCATAGGCCTACCAGAGTCTACCTTTTACTGACTATAGTTGCTTGCTTTATAATTGAGCCTATGTACTTTAGTTAAGTAAAACCCTTGTAACTGAACATATGTAGCTAAGTAAAACCCTTGTAACTGAACCTAAAGCCCTTGTAACTGAACCTATGTAGCTAAGTAAAAACCCTTGTAACTGAGCCTATATTTAAGTAAAGCCATTGTAACTGAGCCTATAGGCAAGTAAAACTCAGTGTAGCTGAACATATGTAGCTAAGTAAAACCTTTATGCAACTGAACCTATGTACTTAGTAAAACCTTTATGCAACAGAACCTTTGTAGCTATGTAAAACCTTTATGTAGCTGAACCTATGTAGCTAAATCAAAGCCTCATAATATAACTGAGCCTATAGCTAAGTAAAACTCTTATAGATGGTTTCAACTTGACAACAAAAACATTCTAAATGAAGTTTATTTCCTTTTGCAGTGTCCGTTAACACTTTGATCGCCGGGGTTAAATTCATAATTTACCATCCCCCGCCAGCCCTATTTAACATGGAGAAGTTCCCCTTCTTTGCAGGGCTATAACTTTTAAAATTTGATTGCTAAATTGACATTACTATGGCCCATTCAACGTCCTATATCTATTGTTCAGGGTGTAGCAACGTTATACTTTTTCATTCACATATTCATACTAAAATACGGTCTAAAGTATAAGTATGTTTTTATCGTTTTCTGCAGCTTTCTCCAGAACTTGATTTATAGCCCTATATGCATTATATTGATGATCAAATACAGTTTGGTAGGAATCTGTGCGAGATAAAAAAAATGTCAAATGGACGTACTTCTAGAAGTTACTACGTATGATCTGATGATGACCGGATGGGGGGGGGGGGGTCGTTTATAATTCCGTGGGCAACGTTATATCATTCATCTAGAGCAGTTAGTATCGAAGACATTAAATAATAACGCTGAAACTCACCGTAGCTTCCTCTCGCCGTTGGGAGATGAGCGTGGAACAGAATTTTTTCTATTATGGGATGTCGAAATATCCGATCCATTTCCAGGTTGTATAATAGTATATACGTCCAAATCATGTTGTTTATCGAGTTATTGGTAACAGATCACTATCCGTTGTGATCAGCTCGAGTCCTGGGACTATTAGCGAGTGATCGGACCGAATTGAAATGAGCACCAGCTTCCACTTCCTGTTTCTTCCCTGGGCGATCCGCCGATCGGCCACCAGATGGCGCTCTTGAACCGTTAGAGAGTTGAGAGGGGCTCACCAGTACATCTAATGTCTCCGGGGGAGAAATATGATTTCGATCACAGATTTTTGAAATATTGATATCAAAGACGCTGTCCAGCGTCTTCGGCAGAATAAGCATGGCGGGGAAAGACGTGTTTCAGCGTCAACGGCGATTAAAGTGTTAATATCAAGGGCTGACATGAGGTAAACATGCGTGCAAGCTGTTCCCCTAGCAACCCAATTCCACGGAAGCCATCTATACGGTGAGCAGTAAACGGTGCCAGCTGAGAGGAAAAAAGAGCCTTTGACTCTCGTTACAATTTTAACAACTGAGACACCTTGGCTGTAGCAAAACTAACACCTCGTAAAAGTCTTTCATTACACGTGTGACCGGCTCTGGAAAAGACCAGGGCTATATGAGAAGGGCACCGTCGAAGCGGATATTGTTATTGTTTGTTTTGTGAATCTATTTTATCAGTATCTACAGTAGCACATATCCACCCAAAGGATTGTTATTGTTTTGCAAATCTGTTTTATTAGTGTGTACAGTATCGCATAGCAAACCAAAACCCATGGAGAAGGACAACAGATCAGCGAAGAGATAAACCACAGTGTGCTGAACGTGTCCCGTATTATATGATTTAACCAAAATAATGCATATAATCACAAGGCCGCCATCGCGCTTTTCACTCAGGTGAATAATCAACTGTGTCCGCAGCAAAAAACACCAATTACACCTGATTGTACGCTTTGAGACGAACACGCTCACCCTTGTTTTGTTTTTTCCCTTTTTCACCAGCCAGTCTGTTTACCATCTCAGACTAAACTAGGTGCAGGCACCATTTAGCCAAATTACACAGCAACGCTCTGTAAAAACAATCAGCAGCCCCTACACTCCCAGACAGTGCATTTATTGATTCATGGAAAAGACAAAAGTAGAATGGAGGAAGAGGAGGAGGAGGAAGGGGGTTGACAAGACCACAGTGGCCCCCAGGTTTTATGGTAAGTAGTGAAAGATGAACGTTACGCATGCTGCGTCTAGATGGGCTATTTTAGCTCTTTTCAAGATTCCTGAGAGTTTATTTAGTCTGGGTCCTCGAGTTGGTAGTGTTCTAGTGTGACTAGAGGGTGGGGAGACAGAGAAAGAATGAGAGTGCAGGGTTTTTATGGTGTTGACATTGGGCCACGTAGTTCAGGCGGTTCAGTGTGTGTGTGTGTGTGTGTGTGCGTGTGTGTGTGTGTGTGTGTGTGTGTGTGTGTGTGTGTGTGTGTGTGTGTGCATATGTGTGTGGGCGTGTGTGTGTGTGTGTCTGTGCAAACGTGCATCTGTGTGAGTGTGCGGGATCAGTGTGGACTCTGAGGAAGGAGCAGCAGGAGGAGCAGTAGTAGCAGCAGGAGGTGCACATGCTCAGAGCCCCAGAGCCCTCGTGTGGGTACAGGACGTCTGCACTGTTTGTGTGTCAAACAGTCTGACCCAGCAGAGTGTGGAAGCCAGGGCTCTCGGGTCGACGACTCGTAACGTGTATCACGCGCAAACTTCTCTGGATTTATGAGAACAATGTGGGGGCGGTTATGTAAACACAGAGCCTATACAGGACCCTATACTCAGGGCCGCCTCAGGGGGTGTGCGAGCAGTGCGGTCGCACAGGGCCTCGCGGGAAGGGGGGCCTCGCAATTAATTTTTTTATTTTTTTTTTTTTTTTGCGAGGCCCCCCTTCCCGCGAGGCCCTTTTTCATCACATACCTAAAATCTAGTTTTGCTTATATGCTTATATATTTCACATTAGACACGTTTGTAGAATGTGTCTGACTTGTTCCGGGCTCTGCAGATATACTATTGGAGCTCTGTGGCTCTGCATACACTATTGGAGCTCTGCGGCTCTGCAGCAGATATACTATTGGTTTCAACGAGGGGAGGGGTTACAGGTAAGGTAGTCGGCCGGCGTGCGTCTGTCTGACTATTTCCACGGGAGCGTGTGCAGCATTGGAGGTTATGCCAGCCAAGACGAAGAGGACGGTCGTTCGGCAGATGGACTGAAGATGAAAGTTGTTGCATGTTAGAAAGTTCAGTCAGGCTAGCCATGCCTAGCTAAAGGCAGGGACAGCTAGTTAGCTTTAGCTACGTTATCGAGCGCTAACGTGTGGTTCAGTCGGGATAGCCATGTCGGCTAGTAGCTTAGCTAAAGGCTAACTAGCGTTAGCTATGTTAGCGAGTGCTAACGTGTGGTTCAGTCGGCTAGCCATGTCGGCTAGTAGCTTAGCTAAAGGCTAACTAGCGTTAGCTAACGCTAGCTATTGAGTGCTAACGTGTGGTTCAGTCGGGCTAGCCATGTCGGCTAGTAGCTTAGCTAAAGGCTAACTAGCGTTAGCTAATGCTAGCTAACTAGGCATGGCAACAACCAGGACCACCTGAAGCTTTTTAAGAAGGAGGTGATGAACTACAGACAGACGAGGCACGAGAACGTGGTCCTCTTCATGGCGGCCTGCATGGCTCCACCCCACCTGGCCATCATCACCAGGTGAGAGAGGGAAAACAAAACGCACGTCACGAATGATGGATTCAGTTCACCTCCAATACCTGTTATTATCCTTGTCACATTTTCACCTCTCTCTCTCTCTCTCTCTCTCTCTCTCTCTCTCTCTCTCTCTCTCTCTCGCTCTCTCTCTCTTTTTCTCTTTCTCTCTCGCCCTCTCCCTCTCTCCCTCTCTCTCTCCCTCTCTCTCTCTCTCTCCCTCTCTCTCTATCTCTCTATCTCTCTCTCTCTCTCTCTCTCTCTCTCGCTCTCTCTCTCTCTCTTTTTCTCTTTCTCTCTCGCCCTCTCGCCCCTCTCCCTCTCTCTCTCTCTCTCTCTCTCTCTCTCTCTCTCTCTCTCTCTCTCTCTCTCTCTCTCTCTCTCTCTCTCTCTCTCTCTTCTCTCTCTCTCTCTCTCTCTCTCTCTCTCTCTCTCTCTCTCTCTCTCTCTCTCTCTCTCTCTCTCTTCTCTCTCTCTCTCTCTCTCTCTCTCTCTCTCTCTCTCTCTCTCTCTCTCTCAATTCAATTCAAATGGGCTTTATTGACATGGGAAACATACGTTTACATTGCCAAAGCCAAACAAAACAAAACAATCAACATTACAGAAGAATTTCTTGTACAGTCTTTATGGTGGTTGTATTCCGTTGTCCTTTTCTTGTCACAGCAGCTCACAAATCTGGCTGCTGTGTTTGCACATTCTTGTATTTCTCCCAGTAGGTATGGGAGTTTTGAGTTATTGTCCATGTTTTCAAAATCTCTTTGGGTGTTTGCAATTTGTGGGAAGTATATGTCTCTGATGTCTTGGTATAGTGGGCAGGTTGTTAAGAAGTGGAGCTCGGTTTCCACCTCATCTTGTGTGCAGTGGGTGCATAGTCTGTCTTCGCTTGGGAGCCAGGTCTGCCTCTGGCGGCCTTTCTCGATGGCTAGGCTGTGCTCGCTGAGTCTGTACCTAGGCCTAACAAAATTAATAGTTGGTTTCAGGTTGCCGACCGACCCTGCCGATTTAGGTGCGACCCAATATATTTTATGAGTTTTAAAAAAAAATTATTACATTTTTTTTTTTTATAATAAAGTTTCATAGAAATCTTAGTCAACATTTAGTATTATGGATATTAAACATGCTGGCAGAGTACATGCATCCATGTTGTTGTGAACATTTTAATTAAATAAAGAAATTCCCTATCCATAGTCGCCGTGGGAAAGAATAAAAAAAAAATAAAAATAAAATAAATTCCCTACCTACCCATGGTCAAACTGACAACCAACCTGAAACCAACTATTAATTTGGTTAGGCCCTAGTCCTGTGTTCTGAGCTGTGTGCTGAGCTGTGTTCTGCATGTGTTCTGTGTTCTGAGCTGTGTTCTGAGATGTGTTCTGAGCTGTGTTCTGTGTTCTGAGCTGTGTTCTGTGCTGTGTTCTGAGATGTGTTCTGTGTTCTGAGCTGTGTTCTAAGCTGTGTTGTGTTCTGAGCTGTGTTCTGAGCTTATATAGTGCTTTTACTAACTATATTATATTTCTCTCTCCTCTGGTCAGGGGCATTGCCGGGTCTGTGCAGCGATAACACTGTATATTGACTGTAGAACGGGAGCTCTCTCTCTCTCTCTCTCTCTCTCTCTCTTGCTATATGTTGACTGTATCATGCCCAGCCTCGGGCAGCGCTATTATTTAAGAATATGTTGACTGTATGAAAAAAATAAAAAATAAAATAAAATTTAATATATATATATATATATTATTTTTTTTACCTTTAGGGGGGGGGGGGGGGGGGGGCTCGCGTTTCAATCTCGCACAGGGCCTCGCATTTCTCCCAGGCGGACCTGCCTATACTGTACCCTATACCATAGGCGTAGGGTTAGGAAATGAGGTGGTTGCAGGGGACATGTCTTCCTCAATATTGAGGACAGTTGGATTTGTTTTTGTACACATTTTGTAAATGTCTTGTGATTTTAACTGTCAAGATTTGTTGTTGATTCTGAAAAGAAAAACACTTGTGATGTGTTTTGAATGTGCAGGAGAAGATACAGAAGAATACATATTTGAAAGCAATACAGAATGCTTGAAAGCCTTACTGCATTATATTCCATTATATTTGTGTCAGTGGGTACCTGAATGTTGTCTTTTCCTTTACATAAATAAAGAAATGTCCACCATAAATTGATGCAGAAAAGGCACAATTGGTCCATAAAAGTACACCAGAATGCAGGAAATGAAGTGTTTTACTATACAGTATAGGCTATAATCAAACAGCTGCTAGTAGAACAGACCCACCAGCTGCAGTAAAACCTTTGTATTCCTGTTGATATACTGGTGATATACTGGAATTAGGAGACACAAGACAGGAGCCAGGACAGGAAGACTTTCTGTGATGTGAGGCCATGGAAATCCGCAAATCCCAGGGGGACAAGCAACAAGTAAAATGTTGACCGCCATCCCTCTTCAGGATCTCCATATCAGCTGTCAGTGCCCATCATCCACCTGCTCGCATTTGAAAATGTGTGCCATCTTTGACCAATAGGTTTCTCAATCAGTCCCGCGGACAGCCAGGCAAAGACAATGACGATTCCCTACTGGACCTACTGACAAGTTTCAAGTTTTCAAGTTTTGTTTTATTTGTCACATATAAGGTACATACATGTACATTACAGTGAAATGCTTGGTTCTGTATGAGCCCCCTGAGATTGTGCTTCATACAGTAAAAAAGTTAAAAGAATAAGGCCAAACACTATACAGAATATACAATATACAAACTAAAGTACAACCTACAGTACAAATTAATTACAGATGCAAACAATGAAGTACTGTACAAAATGCAAACTTTTTTAAATGGAAAAAATGCAAAGATGAGGTAGACCACACAGCACAACATTCACACATGGAAAGCAAGGGGTTGTCATGCATTACAGATGGAAGTGATTAATGTCTCTCTTGACTGTCTGGAGGGAAGCCATGTACTGTACACCCAAGACTAGCTTCTGTTCATGTTTATTTGTGCTCAGTTTCCGGGACACTTTGATCGCAGCTAGTTTGAGATTGTTGGCAAGGCATGTTGTCATCAGAGATGGCCACCCATTCTGTCCCGGCCCACTGTAAATCATGAGAAATTGGTGTTTGGATCAGTCGGTTGAGACACTATTTAGACCTCAAAACTAGTGTTTGGTTTAGTTGTCTGGAGGAGGAGATCCTAGTGGGTTGTCTTCGCAAGCCTGGAATTACTCCTGTGAGGCCTGTGAGGAGGATGCAGCGTCAGAAAACATTTCCAGCATGAATTATAAGCACTAGAATATCATACACGCGTTATAATTGGTGAGTTCAACAACACGGTAACATGGCAACGCCATGTGATGAAAGACTTGTGAAGAGTAAAAAAAACGTCTAACTGAACGTGCCGCAGGCTCGTTTTGCCAAAAGTAATCCTAGAATATGACACGCACCGACCCCGGGCATCGTTTTTGGTGTCACGGCTATATTTAGCCTACCTATCAGCTCTACAGTAATTAGGGCAGTAGTCCCAGTAGCGTATGCTGCTGCATTCACTGGAAGAGAGAGGAACGAGAAAAGAGAAGACCCTTGGGAGGAAAACACTTCCAGTAATGTCTGTGAAGTATGAATATTCCCGGAGCCACCCTTGACCCCGTGCCACGGTGGAGAGAGCGTTCTCCCCCCGTGCCTGTCCTTCCTCTGGCATGAGGTAATTGCACATCTCCAGTACCGTGGCTCTTGTCGGATTTGTAGTTAGCACTTCTACCTGGAAGAGGTCAAGGTCCTGGCGGGATGGTGCCAGGAAAACAGCCTCTCCCTGAACGTCAGCAAAACAAAGGAGATGATTGTGGACTTCAGGAGGTCGGGGGTCAAGGACTACAGCCCCCTCAGCATCGACGGGGCACCGGTTGAGAGAGTCAACAGCTTTAAGTACCTCGGAGCCTACATATCCGAGGACTTGACATGGACCACACACATTGACAGTGTTGTGAAGAAGGCACGACAACGCCTCTACTTCCTCAGGCGCCTAAGGAAGTTCCAAGTCAGTCAGAAGATCCTTAAGAACTTCTACTCATGTACAATAGAGAGCATCCTGACTGGCAACATCACCTCCTGGTTTGGGAATAGCACTGCACAAGACCGAAGCAGACTACAAAGAGTGACACGTTCAGCCGAACGCACAATCGGAGGGGGGCTCCCCACCCTCCAGAACATTTACAACAAGCGGTGCAAGGTGAAGGCTAAGATAATTATTAAGGACTCGAGCCACCCGAACAACTGCCTCTTTGAACTGCTGCGGTCAGGCAAGCGATACCGGAGTCTCAAGGCGAGCACAGAAAGACTCAGAAGAAGCTTCTATCCCCAGGCCATCAGGCTGCTTAACGAACAATGAACACTACACAACAACAACCATCAAACGCACATAGCACACACATCCACACGCACACACTCACTTTAAACAAACACACTGTAGCACCCACTCCCCACACTTTATAGCACACACTCACTTTAAACAAACACACTGTAGCACCCACTCCCCACACTTTATATTTATTGATGAAGGATTGCACTACAACTCGTACACCTTACTGTAAATTGTACCTAAATTGTACCTCATCCCATTTCTGCATTTCTGCTTTGCACTATATAATATTGTACATTAGTACACTGCATAGTATTGTATATTATATGGTAACTCAGTTACGTCTATTCTGCATCGAACATTGTACATATGTCTATACTGAACACTGTGACCTCATTTTCTACTTCTAATTTACATGCTATACTATGTTATTTGATACTATCTTGTCTAGCACAGTCTCTGGAGCGTAACAGTAAGAAGCATTTTGTATGAAAGTATTCTGTACTTCTGTATGACAACTATTAAAGAAACTTGAAAACTTGAAACTTCAAGTCCCATCGCAAGCAGGCCAGGATCCCTCCGTGGCATGTGTGTATATTTGGGGCAGCCCGTGTGAACCTGCTGCCCTGAGAAGGGACCATGGGATCCTCAGTGGCAGTCCAGCACTCTGGCGACCGCAACACATCAAGACAAAGCCAGTGACCAGCGGCGGTACCACCCTAATCATTCCACACTAAACCCTGGCTGCACAAGGCTAGCCACAAAGGGTGGGACTTCTTTCCCTCCGAGGCCTCTGTTGCATGTCTGCGGAGGACCTTGCCACTGCGGACGGTGCGGGCCAGTAGCCGAAGCCTTGTGTTGTGGCCTTCTTTGCTTCTCGCTTCTGGGCACTCTGCCTCTACCCTCTTTTGTTCTGTCAGACTCCTTTTACTCGCAGGGACATTTACAATCTGGGTGATGTGTAAACACGGTCTGGTCTCTGGTGTGAATAGCCGCGCCTTGCTCCGTTAATGCCATGGTTTTAACGACGAGGGTTTACATTTGTGCAAGCACGCATACAGATACTGTTTTCTCGAAATGGACCCTATGACGGTTGAACGAGAGTTCACCGCTCCGTAATGATTCCCATATTTTCTATCATTCTCCTCCCCAAATGCAAAGATCATAATTTAGGCTTAGCCTTGGGCCCAAGGTTGCACAAAAATTTGTCTTCTGCTCCCCCCCAGAGCAGGAAAAGCACGAAAGCTAATGGTAACCAGAGGGATGTTCAAGGAGTATAACCACTCAAACCTGGACAAAGATGAAAGCCATGCCGTGACTCGGCCACACAAAACCAGGAATATAGACCCGACAGCATAGAATGACCTCATGTGTAGTTCACACTCTATATTCCCTCCCTTTTCCCAATGTCCAATAGCTGTAAATGCTGAATACTTGCAGAATGGAGTAATCTATTAGAATGAAAGAAAAGAGAGAAGAAAAAATAAATAGAACCTTTTCTTTCCTTTTAATGGTGGGCGTGGAGCAGAACATCCCTTCAACTTGGAGCACTATAATGAACACAGTGCGTGCCAGGTTGTCGGACAAGCCTGTCTGGTTTTTACACGGCCAGGCGGTGAGGAAATACAGTCTGCGTTCCCGCTCCCCGGCCTGCTGCTTCATCAGAGGGCAAAGATTTTTACATTCCATTAAGACGTTAAACCTGCCCCGACCTACCCCATCCCCACCCCCACCCCCACCCCCCACGACGCGGTGTCTGTGCCGCTGCACGCTCGGACTATAATGAGTCATTTCCACTGTGCAAAAATGGTATCATTAAAGCTGTATCCCCCCCCCCCCCCCGTAAATATCAACTACATCAATTTAGACGCTATGCAGTTAAAGTTATTTCTACGTTGTTACCGTTGGCGGGAGATGAAGTGAATTGCTACCGGAATCTGTCAGGTGCCACTTTGCGAAAGAGTGGGTTTCCGTTTGATGGGGGAACGGACGTAAAGTGCAAGTTAGCAGCGGCTCCACTGGAGCTAAGGGTGGAATTAGCCTTTGAAGGTCGTGGGTTTGGTTCGGAAACAAGTGCAGAACGACTCCAATGTCAACTGGTGGTGATTGTGTGCATCCGAAAGCGTGCACACGTGTATGCAAACACACACACACACACACGCACACACACACACACACACACACACACACACACACACACACACACACACACACACACACACACACACACACACACACACACACACACACACACACACACACACACACACACACACACACACACACACACACATACACACGCACGCACGCATGCACACACACAGACACACACACACACACACACACACACACACACACACACACACACACACACACACACACACACACACACACACACACACACACACACACACACACACACACACACACACACACACACACACACACACACACACACACACACACACACACAACCACATGCCAGAAAGGAAAAAGGTTTAGAAAATCTCAGCCTCAAAGGAATGAAAAGCCTCTCAGTCTGATTTCCCAAGGTCAAAAGTCTCTCTCGCTCCTCTCTCTCTCTCTCTCTCTCTCTCTCTCTCTCTCTCTCTCTCTCTCTCTCTCTCTCTCTCTCTCTCTCTCTCTCTCTCTCTCTCTCTCTCTCTCTCTCTCTCTCTCTCTCTCTCCCTCTCTGTCTCCCCCCTACCCCAACAGTAATACACTCAAACTGACTCTCTCGCTCTCTCCCTACCTCAAACCAAAGACTGAAAAGCCATATGTGGTCATTAAAGGGAAATTCCACCCGGTATTGTATTTATATAAAAGTAGCTTAAAAAAAAGAGTTCACAGCCAGCTCTGTGCATATCGTCAGGCCAGATATAGAGCCATAAACTAGTGCGGCTGAATAGAACGGCTCAAATGAATGAGAAATAACTACGTATGTACTGTACTGTAAAAAGTGTCAGCAGTGGCCCGACTTGAATCTTTGCATTATCTATTGTTGAAAAGGACAGTCACATAATTCTTTATAATGCACGAGTGAAGCTGTCTGGATGTCGTGAGCATGTTTTAGCATGCCCTCTGAAAAGGTGATTGTCAGCCTCATTAATCGCACACTTTCCTATTTTCAAAGTAGCCACATTTTCTTTGTTTTTTTGGCTGGGTAGGTACTGCAACAGAGCTGGAAGTCCATTCTGCTGTACATTTGGGGAATCTGTTTTTGGCGTGAGGCAATTGAGCGCAGATGCTTTCATGACCCCCTCTGAGTGCTAGGAACAGAAGAGATGATTGTTCAGAGAATCACTTCAGTCAGACGACTCACGTATTGAAATAATAATTTTATTGAGCTTGATGTAAACAGACTTTGTTTTGGCATCAAGGCTCTGGTTCTAAATCACCCCCTGTTAAATGGGAATTTTACCGAAAAACAAAGGTGATTTATTTAGCACATAATCTCACACATATCCCGAGACTCTACACTGTTTTGCACACATTCATTTAGTTTGACAGTTATGGAGAGTTAATGAGTTGGAATATGGCCACCGGTGATGTCATCAGAGAACACTGAGTCATTGTGTTGCATTAATTACAGCTCAATGTAGATGAAAAATAGCAATCCCTATATCAAGCCTCATCTCTATTTCGCATCTCACCATTATTTCATTGAGTTGTAATTAACACAACACAAGGATTCAGTGTCCTCTGATGACATAATTGTGATTATAATGTATTTATCATTTGAGCTCTAAATTTCTCTCTTAATCTTTTTTTTTGTAAAACACTTTCACATATTATATATCACAAGTCAAAGTCACAGCCAACTTCTGATTTTGGTGAATTAACGCTCCTTATGCTGAGAAACGACCTGCCATGCATTTTGTCACATCAATTCATCATACTGTATACCTGCACTGACTAATAACCAGAGTCAGCATAGTAATTGCGTGGCTCCTCCTTTTGCAGGCAAACTCGTGTACAAACAGGTGTCCTGCAGACACACTAAACGGTTTGCAGTCGCCTACACACCTCTGTGACAGGCTGACATCTCTCACCGTGGAACGCCGGAAGCGCTCGGCTGTCCTGTACGAGCAATCCTCGTCAAAGCTTCAGGAACCGTAACATCTGCCACCTAATCAGTCAACACGAAACAAGATCCTCGAACGCCAGAGAAAACTACAATTACAGTACAGACAGGAAGTGGTGGCATGTCCTTTGAGTCATGAAGGTCGTAGAATAGCCACTGCGTTTTGGATTGTTTGGTGCAGCGTTATTCTACCTTATTACGTTGAAGAAATTACGTGGGGTCGCACACGTTGCCAAAATTATACTTAAAATATAAGTATTAGACATAGCATTTTTAGCCCTCTGTTTTGCTTGTAGCTGAAATCGGTCGAAGGTAATGATGCAACAACTCAGCCACTCATGGGTGCACATATTTTCTTTTTACTTTCTGAAAACATTTATCCGACCTGGTGGGCTGCTGGTGTGATATCTTCTCCTTATTATAAACTCTTAATCCGATAAGCACAATGCCATGTGAGCAGCCCAGAAGTGACAGCGCACTCATTTACCTTGAAGGGAACCACTCCCAGGTTTTCATTTGGAAGCAGAGACCATTGCTGTTCTCAGACAGCCTTGTTTTGTCACAGAGCACCCAATAATGAACAAGACATTAACATTCCAGATCATTCTGATTAATCCTTTCACTACCACACTACACAGGGTTAACTCTTTCACTACCACACACCAGAAGGTTAACCCTTTCACTACCACACTACAAAGGGTTAACACTTTCACTGCCACATTACACAGGGTTAACGCTTTCACTACCACACTACAGAAGGTGAACCCGTTCACTACCACACTACAAAGGGTTAACACTTTCACTATCACACTACAGAAGGTTAACCTTTCACTACCACACTACAAATGGTTAATGCTTTCACCACCACACTACAGAAGGTGAACCCTTTCACTACCACATTACAGAATTAAACTGGGCACACAATATATAAATTAGTACTACTGAGTAATAGTGTTAATCAGATGTATGTACAGAGTTGTAGCATTACTATGTACAGTGATACAAGTATAAAGACAGTATGGTCATAGTCATACTGGCCAGTAGCGTAACAACTAACAAGTAAGAGTAGGGGATATGTACAGATATAGATATAGTATCTACAGATATTTATAGATATAGAATGATTATATGCAGGTATATTCAGACATATATGGATATATACTGTATACGCAGTAAATATAAATATATAAATGTTATACGGTATATACAGCACTATTGTACATGCTATCATACAGAGTTATATATGGGTAGACTATAGTATGAAGTGGGTAGTTGTGATTATTATGATTACTATGATTACAGTGTAGGGCAGTTGTAGACAGTGAAAGCAGTAGGTAGGTATACATAGGCAACAGCACAACCAAGACACAGAAAGAATCCAGGTAAATCAAGTATGCAAGGTGTTTTCAAGAGAGGAAGCACAGAAGAATCATGTACTGGCAAAGAAGATAGAAAACATTTACAATTGCAGCTTTGTGACTCTGCTGTTGTCAAATACTTCATATATTGATGATTCTCTTTTTTTTATTTATTAAAGTTTTTTATTCATTTAAAGATGCACAACGACAGCACATTAATTTCTAGAAATACAAAAATAAAAATCCAAGTTAAATGCACACAATCTAAACAAAAAAAAAGTAGTACCCACAAAGGTATGACATCCTCACAGTATCCCAGCAACGCCACATGCAAAGATGGCCTGTCCATGGCCTGTTCTCCCCTGCTCTGCCTCTCCCTGTGTCATTATGTGTTCTCCTTGTCCCTCTGTATTCTTTCTCTTCTCTCTCTCTCTCCCCTTCTCTCTATCTCACTCTCCTTCATGTATTAGTTTAGAGTTTTTCACTGTCTTGTATTAGCTTCAGTGTTTAGTATTAGTGTTTGTAGTCTTCTTGTTTTGTCCCAGTGTCTGGTGTTTGGTTGTCGTGTCATCCATAGTTGTAGTTCCTTGCTTCTTGTCTGTTTCCCCTCTGTCTCCAGATGTAATCATCCCAGGTGTTTCTTGTTGTCTGTGTATTTGAGTTCCTTGTTTCCTCTGTGTTGGTCCGTTGTCTATGTTCAGTGTTTCTCTGTGTGTTGTATGTTTCAAGTCTTCATGTTTCTTGTGAGTATCTTATCAAGTAGTAGTCTTGTCTCAGTGTCTCATCTTCCATGTCTTTAGGTTCTTGTGAGTATCTTATCAAGTAGTAGTCTTGTCTTTTTGTTTGCCAGTTTTACCGCTTTCCAGTGCAATTTGGATTTCTTTGTATATTTTTATGTGCACTGCTTATTCTTTTGTTCATCAAACACCCTTGGACCCGACATCTGCCTCGTTTTGTCTGCACTTGGGTCCTATTTCACCACCCTGCCCATGACAACTCCCTCCTAAAATCCTCACCTTCATTATTCACCCTAGCCAACATCTGTTCACACTGTTTCTAATATAGCTTCTATCTGCTTTTTAAGATTTCCAAAATCATATTGATGATTCTCCTGTCAACTGGTAGTTATCATACTTGGTTAATACCTGAATGATACATCGATATACTGTATGAATTGAGTCGCCTCCCTGTATGCTAATTATTCACTTGTTGACATGCTTTTGAGTATCCCCAGAAGAGTTGGCTGGGGATCTACAGCCTAATTTATATGGGAAACTCGTTTGGATGAACACCCCCCTTCCTGTCGCGTGTGTGGGATCCAGAGTTCCTGGTGGCGTGAATATTTTCCCTAACGGAGTTGCACTTCCGCGTTCGGTTTGCACGATCTGATTGGCCACTGACGTTTCTGGTCATGTGACATCTGCGCCAATCGTATGACGCCTGTTTCTATCACTGGTTAAGCTTAGGCACTCTTTAAGGTTAGAGTTTGTCTTAGAGCAGGGCGATAGCACACCAGCCCTGATTCCAAACTCTAACCTTAACCAACTTCGAAAGAGTCGCCTAAGCTTAACCAGTGATAAACTAGGCGTTAGGTAGTTTGCAGGCTGTTAGAGGCGGAAATAGGCACAGGAACAGCTGTCACGCGATTGGCGCAGATGTCACATGACCAAAAACGTCAGTGGCCAATCAGATTGTGCAACCCGAATGCGGAAGTGCAACTCCGTTAGGGAAAATATTCACGCTTCCTGGTGATCAACCCACAGTTGAACAGGAAAACGACTTGGAACAAAACGTTTTTTGTCATGCTATACCTCCAACTCTGTAATTATAAACTCATTCGCAGATGCATGATTCATTGGGTATGGCTGCTAAAATGGAACAACAGTGCGGCCCAATTTCAAAATTCATACATGTTATTCCTCTCGTGCTTATATTGAGAGCACCCAGGGGATGGTCTGAGTTATTAGGTACCCTTTCTGTTTTAGTACCGAGACCACTATGGAATAAAGCTCATTTGGATATCAAAAAGAAAAGAAAACAAACATTCTGTGGGTTCATAAAACTCGCCCATTCATTGTCAATGGAGTAGCTCTCCATCCTTTATACTTGATGACATCACACGTTTGATTCTTACTTCTCTGGTTTTTGGCTTTGGGAGAGTAGCTGTTCACAAATGTTGACTGAACTGTCTTAGGCCATGGACATTAACATATTATTCACCTGGCCGCCATCTTAAGTAGACAACAAGGCTGGGTTGAGAAAACGGCATTGAATCCCATGTTATGATTGTTGAGAGCATTTGAGAGCCCTAGAGCCCACCAAGGTCATGCATATCAAGTTTGGTCAATGTCAGACCTTGCAATACACTGTAAGGCACTGTAAGGCTACTGTCCTGCCTCACTTCCAGTGATGAAGCTAAGCTATGCTAACGGAGCATCTATTCCCAAAGCTAAAATGCACGCACAGAGACAAAAAAGGTATGCATCTTCTTGTCTAACTCCAGGGAAGATGTTAAATAAGCAAATTTCCCAAAATAGTGGAGTTATCCTTTAAGGGAAAATGAAAAGTGAAAATCACTTCCATAACTAGCCTACTCATGCAGACTTTACTTTGGCACAGTTATTGAAATGAAAGCTGTGAGTGGACGACCAATGCCGTATATTTCAAAACATGAAAACAATCTTAGTTGGCTAATCCCGAGTTTGTATTAATTCATGATGCTGTTCTATTTGTTGATATTTTGGTTGTTGAAGTGGTGTTTATATCAGGCGGAGAGGCAAAACGTCTGACGAGTAACTGAAAGCTAAACACAGCAGTTGGGCCTTGCCCTTGGCACAGTATTCCAGTTCTGGATCACAGAGTCACATCCATCAGATATGTTTATTTGGCTGGAGTTTTTCTTTGGAGAGTCTACTCTTTCAAGGCACTCAGTGGATCCAGTAGCCTAAAATTAACCAGGATAAATATCAAATGGGTGGATATCTGACTGTATTACTTCATAAATCTTTAATCAACACTGATACGGTAGCTCAAAGTAGTAGCTATTCCTAAGTAGTAGCTAGGCTACTCTACTCAAGTTGCTCATTAGGTCTGTTGATTTGAGACATAATACATTCAACTAATTATTCATCACTGCAATATCATGATCGTATCCTAGAAACCCCAGAATTGCCATGTGTCATGTTACGCATTCGTACGTATTATTTAACAGTGACTGCTTCCGTATTCTCTGTGCTACATACTTTATATGCTATTGTCAGTATGTGATCTGTCAGTATACAAATACTGTACAGTATGTGAAAGAGATTTGTATGAATACTAAAATGACCAACATTTGAAGTATGGAGTGGATGGTTGTTATAATATTATGTTGATCTTGATTGTTTGAATCCCTTATTCTTTGCAGCAGGTCCAGGTTCCAGTTTAGTGAAAACGTCCTCCCACACTAAAATACATGCATGCTAGGTACATACTCCTGTCACTGCCCTCGACCAGCTTGACCAAGGTACTGACATTACAACTCGGGAGCAATAATTTGGAACAATAGTTGGGACACATTTCCACAATGGGATAATAAAGTATAACTTAATTTAACTTAAAGGAAAACTCCAACATTTTGGGAAATTTGCTTATTTGCCATCTACCCTGGAGTTAGACAAGAAGATACATACCCCTTTCTTCTCTGTGCATGCAGTAGGAGTAGGAAGATGTTGGGAACTAGGCTAATGGAGGAACCTACTTCCAGTGACTGACGCTAAGCTAGGCTAACAGTGCGCGTCTTCCTACTCCTACTGCATGCACAGAGAAGAAAAAGGTATGTATCTTAACACTCCAACATTTTGGGAACCCTGGAGATAGACAAGAAGATGCATACCTTTTTCTTCTCTGTGCATGCAGTAGGAGTAGGAAGACATTTGGAACTAGGCTAATGGAGGAACCTACTTCCAGTGACTGATGCTAAGCTAGGCTAACGGTGCGTGTCTTCCTACTCCTACTGCATGCACAGAGAAGAAAAAGGGTATGTATCTTCTTGTCTAACTCCAGGGTAGATGCCAAATAAGCTAATTTCCCAAAATGTTGGAGTTTTCCTTTAAAGGGCTTTCCCCTTTATGATTATGATCAATATTACAATTATATATATTTTTTGTTTCGATCATTATTTGCATTCATAAGTCAGTTGTAGTTGTTGTCCAATTTAATGAGCAAAATAAATCTTTCTCTCTCTCTAAAACCGCCCACTGCTTCCAATTCTATTCCGGACTGTATCAGTCTTTTCTCAATCTGCCACTGCAGCGACAGGCCTAGTACACATCCATGAGGATGGAAAGCAGTCTACAGGTAACGTTACTGGTGCTATTAGTAGCCATAAACCTTATCTATGGCAGTAGCCTAATAACATAGCCTTGCAGAAAGCCATGTGAATCTTCGTGAATTCGTAATGGAAGAAACAATTGCACACAGATAATTCAGAACTGTTTTACAGTGTAATTTATGTTGTAAAGGGGAGATGGATGTAATGTCATTGGCTACTTTGAATTCAGAGGCTGAGGAAAGGCATTTCATTGACCCACCCGTTACTTTTGGGGCTTCACCTGTGTGACGGATGCGTCTGTGCGCCCCGCACCCGCACGCACATGTTAACTTGTTCCCTCACCCTTATTGTTTTAGTTAGTTAATGTTTGTACACGTTTACATTCATGATGCACATACACAATTTCTATTTCACATAATGACACATAGACTTGCGTACTGATATCATATACATTCTTTATTATCTGACTTACATGGTTTAAGTTTGAGCCTCTCTGGTAAACAAGAATACCCTGAAGACTCTGGCAGGAGCACTCATTCAAGGGTACTACGACTATGTTTGCACCTCATGGTACCAAAGCACCTCAAAGGCGCTAAAAACTAAATTACAAACATCTCAAAACAAACTGGTCAGACTACTGCTTGACCTTACTCCTATAACCCACCTCACCCGGCCCCTGCCCACTTTGACAACCTAGGATGGCTTAGAGTAGACGACAGAGTACAGCAACTTGCAATGGGCCTGGTCTACAAGATACACTACACGACCAAGGTACCCATGTACATGTCAAAATACTTCCCAAAGGTCAGTGAATACAATGATCACAACACCAGAGGGAGCTCCACAAATCATGTTAAACCCAGATTCGGCTCAAACAAGGGACTAAACACGTTTAGCAATTATGCTACATCAATGTGGAACGCCCTACCCAAAGCTGTAAAGGAATGTGAATCACTACCCACTTTCAAAAACACTCTCAAAGAACACCTACGGGAGACTGCAATTCGAAACTGGCCCCTGTAAATGTCCTAACCCAACCCCCTCCAATGTACAGTAAATGACCTTACCCAAGAATACACGAGACCCTCCTCTTGGAACCAAGTATGGTTTCGTCAATATTCCAATGTACAGTTTTGCTTGTACAGTTGTACAGTCTCCCCCCCCCCCCCAACAGACAGTGATAAAGCACAGAGAAGGATTCATATGTGTCTGGATTGGCACTGTGTAGTAACGGTATAACTAGTCTGGATGTCCCCGAGTTGGGCTGTCAGAAAACAGTGAATTATTATGGATTAGCCTGATTATGAAACTTTAGCCTAACAGAATTTGTTTTCTCCTTCTTTTTCTGTTTTTCTCCCATCCCAATTTTAGTCGTGCCAATTCCCCCCTCCCCTGTCTTGATCGTTGCTCGCATGTGCCCCCCACTGGTCGGTCGTAGGGAGGGTTGAAGAATATATCGCATGTCCCGTCCGATACAGCCAGCCACTTCTTTTCACCTGCCAGCGCGGACTCTCATTGGCGAGGTGTAACGTGTGGGAGGCTCACACTACCCTCGACATCTCCTGTCCTTGCTGTGCAGGCGCCCTGACCGACCTGTAGGAGTCGCTGTTTACAACGACCAGATTACCACCCATCCACACACAGTCCATCTCACAGGTCTCTTCATATAAATATCTTTGGATTTTTGTCGATAACACACTAACCTGGAACACCCATGTAGATAGCCTAGCAGACTACAACAACGACTGCACTTTTTACGTCGCCTTAGAGTGCATGGTGTAGATAAAAAATGTATGTTACTTTTCTACCAATCTGTATTAGAGAGTCTCATCAGATATGGTATTACAGCTTGGTTTGGTAACCTGTCTGTACAATTAAAGTCCAAACTGGTCCGTCTGATGCAAACTGCATGGAAGATCATAGGGGTGAAAGGCAAGCCAATAGAATAGTCTCGGACCCCTCCCATGTCTTTAAGGTCGCTTTCACACAGGGGCTGTTTGGTCCGGACTTTCGGACCAGAATTCGATAGTCCGGTTTTTCGGGTCTGTGTGAATGCGCGTCAAACTCGGTCCGCGGACCAAGCAGGCGAACTCTGGTCCGCCTGAAAACGTAGGTCTCGGTTCGGCTTCAGCGGACCAAACGCGAACCAAATATAGGAAGTGATTATTATTACCACTGCTCGCAGCACTCACTGCAAAACAAGCACACTGCATCTAATCTCTCTATCTATCTATCTATCTATCTATCTCTCTATCTATCTATCTATCTATCTATCTATCTATCTATCTATCTATCTATCTATCTATCTATCTATCTATCTATCTATCTATCTATCTATCTATCTATCTATCTATCTATCTATCTATCTATCTATCTATCTATCTATCTATCTATCTATCTATCTATCTATCTATCTATCTATCTATCTATCTATCTATCTATCTATCTATCTATCTATCTATCTATCTATCTATCTATCTATCTATCTATCTATCTATCTATCTATCTATCTATCTATCTATCTATCTATCTATCTATCTATCTATCTATCTATCTATCTATCTATCTATCTATCTATCTATCTATCTATCTATCTATCTATCTATCTATCTATCTATCTATCTATCTATCTATCTATCTATCTATCTATCTATCTATCTATCTATCTATCTATCTATCTATCTATCTATCTATCTATCTATCTATCTATCTATCTATCTATCTATCTATCTATCTATCTATCTATCTATCTATCTATCTATCTATCTATCTATCTATCTATCTATCTATCTATCTATCTATCTATCTATCTATCTATCTATCTATCTATCTATCTATCTATCTATCTATCTATCTATCTATCTATCTATCTATCTATCTATCTATCTATCTATCTATCTATCTATCTATCTATCTATCTATCTATCTATCTATCTATCTATCTATCTATCTATCTATCTATCTATCTATCTATCTATCTATCTATCTATCTATCTATCTATCTATCTATCTATCTATCTATCTATCTATCTATCTATCTATCTATCTATCTATCTATCTATCTATCTATCTATCTATCTATCTATCTATCTATCTATCTATCTATCTATCTATCTATCTATCTATCTATCTATCTATCTATCTATCTATCTATCTATCTATCTATCTATCTATCTATCTATCTATCTATCTATCTATCTATCTATCTATCTATCTATCTATCTATCTATCTATCTATCTATCTATCTATCTATCTATCTATCTATCTATCTATCTATCTATCTATCTATCTATCTATCTATCTATCTATCTATCTATCTATCTATCTATCTATCTATCTATCTATCTATCTATCTATCTATCTATCTATCTATCTATCTATCTATCTATCTATCTATCTATCTATCTATCTATCTATCTATCTATCTATCTATCTATCTATCTATCTATCTATCTATCTATCTATCTATCTATCTATCTATCTATCTATCTATCTATCTATCTATCTATCTATCTATCTATCTATCTATCTATCTATCTATCTATCTATCTATCTATCTATCTATCTATCTATCTATCTATCTATCTATCTATCTATCTATCTATCTATCTATCTATCTATCTATGTCTGTGCATCTTGGGAAGAAGGAAGAAAAAACGCGGCTTATTATTATTACCGAGGCGCGCGGCTTATTATATTATTAAAACAGCTACTTGTGGGCACTCATAAAAACACCGTGGTCTACAAGTTGTTTAGCGAGAGGATGGTGGTAATGTGCTTCAATAGAACAATGGATCAATGCCATGTCAAAACTCGGCTCCGCTGATCTGGGCTCCGCAGTACACACACACGCGCGCACACACAGGATCGCAGCCACACACACATTTCCACTGTCCAATAGACAAGCGCCCTTTTCGACCGCGTGACATTGTTCAGAAGGTCTCGGTCCGTCTCACAGAAACCTGTGTGAAAGCAGGCGAACCAAATGAAGAATGCAACAATGTTGCAACTTCACCCCCAGAACCGCACCGAGTCCTCCAAAACTCTATGTGAAAGCGACCTTACATGCCGAGTATGAGCTACTGCCCTCTGGGAGGAGGTTTAGAGTTCCACGCTCTAGACCAGGGGTGTCAAACTCATTTTCACAGAGGGCCACATCAGCATTATGGTTGCCCTCAAAGGGCCAAAGACCGTATAAATGTTAATGTAATGTAAAATAAATGTAGCTACTCATTTACATATTGTTAAACATGTTGTTTCTGTATTTAATACTTATTCAAGTTATACATATTGCATATGCATTCGCATAGATGTAAAAATATATGTTAGCTTATGTTATTTTAACAAATAATTTTAGTTTATCAGAACCCCATATTACTCCATTAATCAATGATCAAACCATTCAAGTAAATAACAAAGAAGAAGATCATCAAATACAAGCTATGACATTAAGTTTGTTCAAAACCTTTTTGTCACAGTCAAGAGGGGCAGAACTAACAACTGTGAGCTGCAAAGAACACGTGGGACAGATGTAGCAGATGTTACAAAAACAAATGGCTGCACACAACCTTGCAGAGGCCATACATCCAACTAATGGAAGATAGTTTAATTAACTTTAATTAACAGATTGCAGAATGGGTACAGTACAGTACAGCTCAATACACACAATTGTTAAGGGGATGCAGACCAGAGAAAGACTTTCGACTTGTTTACATCAGGGTCCACCATTTTCAATTCGTAATGAAATTGCTATTATGTGTCTGCATGAACACACAACTGTAACTGTACTCAAAAATAACAAAATAAGGGTTGTCTCAGTTCACAACTATATTGGTCAAGTTTTGGGTGGGACTTGTTTGCGTCCCTACAGCTTCTTATTCAATTGAGCGAGATGCTCGGTTATGTCACACAGCCAGTTTGCATCTGACAGTTCAGACAATATTTCTTCAACCCTTTGTTACCTATTCCGCCTGGATCTTTTTTGTATTTTGGGCTGTAAAATTGTCAAATAATGTCTGAGGAGTAAGTGCTTTTGGCTTTTTTCCTTTGTTACTTCATCAATACCTCAGATGTTCAACATGTATGTGTAAGAATGTGTAACGCATTAACCCACAATTATTTTAACGCCGCTATTTTTTAACCCAAGATTAATGTTTAAAAAAAAGATTTTATTTATTATTTTTTTACCAGAGCTCTTGGGGGGCCACATCAAATGACGTGGCGGGCCACATTTGGCCCGCAGGCCATGATTTTGACACCTATGCTCTAGACTAAATAGGTTTAAAAACTCCTTTATTCAGTTAAACTTTTTTTTTTAAATAGTGCCAGATAAAGGGCAACTATCAAACGGATATTTGGTTGCTATATTATCGTGTATACTATAATATTATAATATTAATATTATATTATTTGTGTATACTATTCTAATTTTGTGTTGCCAGACATCCTGCTGTGCAGGTAGTAGTACTTTGCTGTATCTTTTATATTGTGTATTGTTTGGAGTCAGTTGTGCTGTGTCATGTCTGTATGTATGTGTCTGTGGCTGTAGTGGGTGTAAGCCCAAGACAAATTTCCCAGCTGATGGGACAATAAAGTGACTCTTGACTCTTGACTCCCGCTGACTCTGCCAATTGAGTCAGTATGACGGCCGGCCCAAGCCGGAGGCAATGCTGACAGCCGGATTCGATACCGGTGTCTCACGCTTTGGTGACGAGCGCTTAGACTGCTGCGCCAACTAGCCGCCCTAAACCTAACAGAATTTATGTAAAAAAAATTTTTTATCACAACTACTTGGAAAATAACTGCTCTGCCCTCTGCAAAAAGCGATACAGAAGGTCATACAAACAGCCCAGAGCATCAGTGGATGTGACATTCAGGACATATACAGCAGGAATATCAAAGACGCCAGCCACCCCAACCGTGGACCGTTTCAGCTGATGCCGTCTGACTCTTGGTGCCTGGACCAGCAGGCTCAGGGACAGTCTGGTAGAGCAGTCATCTGGTAATACGGATGTTCCCGGTTCGATTCCCGCTCCTCCCAGGCAGCGTGTCGAAGTGTCCTTGAGCAAGACACTTAACCTCCTAATTTCTCCCGATGAGCAGGTTGGCACCTTGCATGGTTGTTTCTGCCATCGGTATGTGAATGTGTGAGTGAATGTGTGAGGAGCAAATTGTAAAGTGCTTTGGATAAAAGCGCTATATATATGCACCATTTACTCACTCACTGCACTACTCACTACTGCACTACAATACTTCTGCTACTTTGCACACACTTGTACAGTAATTATATTTTAGTGCTTTTTGTTGTTGTGCTGCTACTTTGCACACACTACACCCACTGTGACTATCATATTATAATCTAGTGCTATTTTATCATTATTTATGCTGCCACTTTGCCACACATACTGTGATTATTGCATTATAGGTATAGTATTGTTTTTTGCTGCTATTTATATGCTATTGCTTCAGTTTTGTCCTATTGTATTGATGTTGCTGCTGAAGTCAGAGAGGACAAAAATTATCTCTTTTTGTGCTGTAAGGCTTAAATTACATGATCAATAAAGATTAATCTGAACCCAGCCCTATAGACAAAGCAATTTCTCATTTTACTATTACATTTATGCTTAACATTGAAAGTGTGCCTGCTAGTGACACGTTGTTTTATTTATTTTTTTTATCTAGTGTCGAGGTATAAAATATCAGGACCGATTTGTGCTTCCAGTCTGACCCTCATTGTTTTTACACTCTCCCTGTGGGACTGGGATGCCCCCTTCTTTTAATGTCTGATCCTTTTTTCACATGAGTTTTACCCCAACTGCATAACTTTTACCCGATAAACACAAAAGGAGTTGACTTTGACCTGCATAAATTGACTCATTGCCTGTCGCCTGAGGTCCCAATATTAAGTACACAGTAGCAGTGGTGTCTCGTCTCACTAGGGTCTTTACGCAGACCTGCAGCTTGTCGTTGGATGTCCTCTCACCTGCTACAATGTTGCATGATGTCCTCTCACCTGCTACAATGTTGCATGATGTCCTCTCACCTGCTACAATGTTGCATGATGTCCTCTCACCGGCTACAATGTTGCATGATGTCCTCTCACCCGCTACAATGTGGCATGATGTCCTCTCACCCGCTACAATGTTGCATGATGTCCTCTCACCCGCTACAATGTTGCATGATGTCCTCTCACCTGCTACAATGTTACATGATGTCCTCTCACCCGCTACAATGTTGCATGATGTCCTCTCACCTGCTACAATGTTGCATGATGTCCTCTCACCTGTTACAATGTTACATGATGTCCTCTCACCTGCTACAATGTTGCATGATGTCCTCTCACCCGCTACAATGTTACATGATGTCCTCTCACCCGCTACAATGTAGCATGATGTCCTCTCACCCGCTACAATGTTGCATGATGTCCTCTCACCTGCTACAATGTTGCATGATGTCCTCTCACCTGCTACAATGTTGCATGATGTCCTCTCACCTGCTACAATGTTACATGATGTCCTCTCACCTGCTACAATGTTGCATGATGTCCTCTCACCTGCTACAATGTTACATGATGTCCTCTCACCTGCTACAATGTTACATGATGTCCTCTCACCCGCTACAATGTTGCATGATGTCCTCTCACCCGCTACAATGTTGCATGATGGCACCTGCTACAATGTTGCATGATGTCCTCTCACCTGCTACAATGTTGCATGATGTCCTCTCACCTGCTACAATGTTACATGATGTCCTCTCACCTGCTACAATGTTGCATGATGTCCTCTCACCTGCTACAATGTTACATGATGTCCTCTCACCTGCTACAATGTTACATGATGTCCTCTCACCCGCTACAATGTTGCATGATGTCCTCTCACCCGCTACAATGTTGCATGATGGCACCTGCTACAATGTTGCATGATGTCCTCTCACCTGCTACAATGTTACATGATGTCCTCTCACCTGCTACAATGTTACATGATGTCCTCTCACCCGCTACAATGTTGCATGATGTCCTCTCACCTGCTACAATGTTTCATGATGTCCTCTCACCCGCTACAATGTTGCATGATGTCCTCTCACCCGCTACAATGTTGAATGATGTCCTAATGATGGTTGTTGATGATTTCTCTTGTCTTTCTCTTATTGTCCAACCACTTCTAAGATTTGGTCCTCACTATCTATGGTCTGACAATAGGTTACCCCGTATGTCTCTCATTTCAACATTTGGCGCAGTGTTG
Source organism: Notolepis coatsorum (assembly GCF_963971535.1). Classification (NCBI taxonomy): domain Eukaryota; kingdom Metazoa; phylum Chordata; class Actinopteri; order Aulopiformes; family Paralepididae; genus Notolepis; species Notolepis coatsorum. The sequence continues at coordinate 46,620,665 of NC_140176.1, read as the reverse complement.
TTGTCATCAGTGTTGTCGTCATCAGTGTTGTCTCCATTATTTTTTTTATATCCACTTTTTCTCCTCCTATTTTTCTGTATTTTTCTCCCATCCCAATTTAGTCGTTATGCCAATTCCCCCCTCCCCTTCCTGGTCGTGTCCCCCCACTGGTCGGTCTAGGGAGCCCTTAAGTCTATCAGATGCTTCCTCCGATCCATAGGAGACAGCCAGCAGCCTCTTTTCACCTGACAGCGAGGACTCTCATTGGGGAAGTGTAACGCGTGGGAGGATCGCACTACCTTACCCAGTTCCTTCCCTCGCTGTGCAGGCACCCTGACCGACCTGTAGGAGTCGCTGTTTACAACGACCAGAACACCACCCACCGGCTTCCCACCCGCTGATACTGCCAATTGTATCAGTATGACGACCGACCAAGCCGGAGGTACCGCTGACAGCCGGATTCGATACCAGTGTCTCTGCGGTGGTAGACATACGCTTACTCCACTGCGCTACCAGGTGTAGCAGGTGAGAGGACATCATGCAACATTGTAGCAGGTGAGAGGACATCATGCAACATTGTAGCGGGTGAGAGGACATCATGCAACATTGTAGCGGGTGAGAGGACATCATGCAACATTGTAGCGGGTGAGAGGACATCATGCAACATTGTAGCGGGTGAAAGGACATCATGCAACATTGTAGCGGGTGAGAGGACATCATGCAACATTGTAGCGGGTGAGAGGACATCATGCAACATTGTATAAATGCAGCCATTTACCATTTAATAAGTAGTAACCTACCTTGTGTAAGTTAACATTAGACCCATTTGAATAAATCTGTAATTACTAATTAGCTAACTCACTTTCGTAAAGGAGACACTAGACAGACTCCATCCCCTCTGCTCACTTGCTTTTTATTAAGCCACCAAAGTTGAGCAATTTGTGATAGCTGCTCCCATGGCAGATCTGTGCAGTGTGCACCCAGAGAAAGCAACAGATACACACGTGATTATTTCTACCCATAATCCATATATGAATTAATGAACTGGTTGAAGAAATTATATAAATGATAAACAAGACAAGCCAGTTGATTAGCTGACAACGTCCACACAGCTATCGGAGGCAGTGATATCATGAAGCTAGATAACCTAAGGAATCCTGCAGGCTGATTTCATTTTGCCTATTTATTTAAATGGGGTATTTGCCTATTTCTGCATACTGTGGCCCCTTAACACTTCCAGTGCCAATCACATAATATTACGTTTTTTGATAGTTTTTTCATTCATCATTCATCCACTGACCTCGGTGTTACTATAGGAAATGATTCTGAGATCGCCAAAGTGCAATACCGGCTGCATCCTGCTAGGTGGCAGTATCGCCCACCCTTTGAAATCTTATATCTCACCGTGTGTTACACCTAAACCCCTCCGGGCGCTGAATTTAGACGGAGCCAAGTAAATTGCTTCATCCGACCACTTCGAAACGCATCTAGCACACTCGATCCATAAGTTGTGCCAAATTATGTCCGGGACCAGATGGTACACCAATACTGGAAATCGCGAGCAGACAATTGGGATATTCTTTTTGGAATACCCCCGATCAAAGGTAAGGACTATCTGACGTCAATTCCAGCTTGATCGTACAATGTTCTCATATCGATCCAGCTGATCAGCGTGTGTGGTGTTCAAAACGAATGCCGTTACTGGCCATCAAAGCATAAAAAAACGACCCCCTTTCATGCATTCATGATGAAACATAATACCTATTATATACATTTGATTTAGAAATAGTAGTGTGGGGGAGCTCCAGTAGCTCACCACGTACCGCGAGTGCTATTTCAGCGCCGTGGACAACCGTGCTCGTCACGGATCTGGGGCTGAGCGCGTTCGAATCCCGGACGGCAGCCGTGCCTTTCCCAGAGTGTCTTCCCCCCCATCTGAACCCTTTCAGCCTGCTTCTGTCGGTCGAACTTGACCAAGTATGAATGTGATGAAAAAGCGATAAACGCTAAAAGAACCAGCTGACTGGTCAAAGTTTAAAAAAAAAAGAAATAGTAGTGTGTCCAGGCAAGAAACGCCAACGCTTATAGCAGAATTCACGTAGCGCCCTATAACTCAGCTTTTCAGGAATTATCCCCGGATCACTCCTAAACTATACAATATTCAACACGGGATAACGTGTGAACGTATACATGAAAAGATGATCTCTTTTTTGCATGTTCGATAGAAGAAAGTCACTGTCAAATGACCATAGTATTGTCTCCATAGCTATGAGGCTGGCAGGTCACTGCCAGAGACACCATGAGCTGCCAACCAGCAAACTTGTGCTGTGGGAACCAACACACGGGCATCGATCACGAGGACGTCCCACATTAACCTACGTGGACGTACTCAGGAGAGATGCAGGAACAGAATGCACCGGCGAGCTAGCCAGATGCATGGAGGATCGGGATGACTGGAAGCACCGATGGAGGGCCCGTCCGAGGACGACCTAGATAGATAGCTATAATATAGAATATAGATATAGCTCTCCAAACATAGTGACGCACAGTGAAAATATGCTATGGAAACCTGGCATGTTAGCTACAAGGATAAGGCTAATGGCTGGCACCCAATGTGTTAACAGTCCTTTGCATGAATTGGGTGTGATTGGAAAGCCGAGACTCATTTGGATCCAGTGGCCCAAGTGCATTTCTGTCCTCTGGCCTAGATTGTAGATGTAAGGTTGGTATTCATAACTTTCCCCTATCCAGGGCCAGGTGCGAACAGATGGTGACTGGTGTGCAGCATTTATCAAAGCAACAGAGGTTTTATTTTCCCCCTCTAATCTCTAGTTTGATCTGTTAGGAGCTATATTAATTTGAGCAGTTATAATTAAATCTATTACAGTATGGATTTCCAGCCATCACATTCATTACAGTCATTAAAGTCAAATTTAGAATTTGATCAATGTGTGTGTGTGTGTGTGTGTGTGTGTGTGTGTGTGTGTGTGTGTGTGTGTGTGTGTGTGTGTGTGTGTGTGTGTGTGTGTGTGTGTGTGTGTGTGTGTGTGTGTGTGTGTGTGTGTGTGTGTGTGTGTGTGTGTGTGTGTGTGTGTGTGTTGTATGCGTGTTACTTGCTTGTGCATTAGGCTAATTGCTGTGTCTTGTGTTGGTTTCAGTGAACCTGACTTCAGGAGGGTGCGGGAGAAGGTGAAAGTTGTTCCCCCAGACAACAGGTGGGTTGTTGCATAGCAGTTATTAGTTCCCATATCTCTTGACTTGTACATTAGTATTAATGTAAAAGGTAAAGGTGCTATAATTGGTATTTTTTTGTTTGTTAAAATAAGTGGTCTACATGTTAAAATAATAGCTCTACATTCTGACAGCCATGACTGATATGGATTGTCTGGTCAGTAATATTACATGGGTCTCCTAGTCCCTCCGCTTTACAGTACACAGAATATACATGTTCTGGTAGCGTCTATTCGAAAGGCAACCGGTTCATGCTTCCGCGTTCGCGTTATGCGCTCTGATTGGCCACTGACCTACGCTAGTTTTGCCCCCCCCCGGTATGAGCGTAGAAATAATGTGGACACTTTGAAATGGGTATCACAGTAGTAAGTCCTACTGTAGAACATATTAGCATGACGTCCTACTGTAGAACATGACATATTAGCATGACATCTGATTTATGAATGCCAATACGAAAGATTAGGGACAAACGCAATTGGCACAAGTGTAAATTATGGATTAGTCACTCAATTTAAACATCAGTCTTAGCTCACCTTGTTTGTCTGCTGCCTGTGGATCCTAAGGTCACAAGTTCAAATCACTCTTGGTTCAAGTTTTTTTTTTTTTTTATGTTTAATTAATTTATCCACTCTGGTTGGATGGTGTGCATGTATATGTATGTATTGTGCTGTATAATGACAATACATTTGAATCGAATCTCATTTTGAAATCGCTACCTGTTGAGTGGATCACCATGGTGCAATGCAATCGTGTCCATAGGCAGCGTAGCGATTTCAAAATGAGATTCGATTCAAATGTATTGTCATGTGAAAAAGGCACAGCAGAGACTCTACTTCCTGAGAATACTGAGAAACTACCACCTCAGACAAGACCTGCTTGTGTCTTTTTACTGCTGCTCCATGGAAAGCATCCTCATTAACTGCATCAATGTGTGGTTCCTCAGCTGCACAGCCGCAGAGAGGAAGGCGCTCCAGAGGGTCGTCAACTCGGCCCAGAAAATTATCGGCTGCCCTCTCCCCTCACTGGAAGGGCTATACAACTCCTGCTGCCTTAAAAAAGCAGTAAAAATACTGAAAGACCCACACCACCCGGGCAACAAACACCTCGTACGGCTGCGCTCGGGCAGGCGTTTCAGCGTCATGCCCACCCGGACTAACAGACTGAAGTTTAGTTTTTATCCCAGGGCCATATGTGCACTAAACTCAGATACAATTTTAAACAACAGTCTCCCTTGCACCCCCCCCCCCCCCCCCCCCCACGCACACGCACACACAACATTAAGGGATAGTGCAATTATCTTTTACACCCCCCTGTTTATATTAATGTTATTTATGCCTTACTCCTGTTTTTATATTTAATACTGTGTTTATGACTGTGTTTTTATATTTTTACTAGCACCTACTTGTACCAGTGGAACAAAATATCAGAGCTGAATGAAATGTATTCAGATTAATGCACTGTGTTGCACACGAGAGCTGTAAACATGTTGCTTGGTAGCTGTCACACAAAATCAGTTATATCACCTGTGGTAGCGAGCTAGCTAGCTGACGCTACAGACAACAAAATGGAAACGTGTTTGACACCACCGCCATGGGGCTGCATTTTAAATTTCGTTGTAACAACTGTAACAATGACAATAAAGATCTATTCTATTCTATTCATGTGCATATATTTCAATCTGTTTGTGTGTGTGTGTGTGTTCCAGTCTGTTTGTGTGTGCGTGTATTCCAGTCTATTTGTGTGTGGGATAGTGTGTGTGTTAAGCTGTTGATGGACACCAGCCGGTCTCCATCAAATCCTGGAACTGCCTGGACAGCAGGCACGACGTCTTCTCCATCCAGAACGAATGCACAATTCAGTCTTTGCTGAGGTTGTCTTTCATCTTCTGTACTCGATACAATAGGAACATCAACGAACACGACCGCAATAACGCACTCACTGGTATTTACTGCGCGTGCCGTTCAAGGCGCGAAGCTACATTTCACATTAACACTTCACGTACTGACCGCAAGTCTCTGCGGTAGCTACTGACTTTTAGCTTATTAAAAGTCCATCAAAACTCTCACAGAATATTCATCTGCTCCTTTCTTCAACAATGTCATTCAATTTCTTGAAACTCACAGCACTGACGAAGCCTCTTTCGCTCTCAGTCGAATGTTACTTTTCAGAAATGAACGCCGCCATTGTCGTAGTTAGCATGATATTCTCTTCAGACACGAGGGTACCTGTCGCATAAAACTCACGTTATGATAACACTGCGACCACACACGGTTATTAGACTGTCCGTTCTAATGTCCGGTACTTCTTCTTAGAAGTTGTGTTGGCTTAATCGTTCACTTCTAGTAGTTTCGTGAAGAGACAGTATCTTTCCGTGCTTCTCTCTTGTGCAACGTTTTGTCTCAACATCCTGTCTTGTTCCAACATGCCTGGACATGCCCGTCACTGTGGGACTCCTCTCAGGTACTCCATTCTGATAGGCTGGTTCTGAAAACTCCCGCCCCGCTTGTGATAGGACCATGTACCTGTTCATAATGATTCCACTATGTGTAGAATTACGATGGTAGAATAACCATCTATTTGCATCCCCTACAGGTGGTCATTGCTGCATACAGAGTGTAGCCATGTGTGCTTTCGAGCTGTTTCTACTGTATCTAGGTTTGAGCAGCTGACATGTAGCCATTCAATATCGAGCTCTTGTGGAGTGGAGTTCCATAAGAACGGCAGCCACATCAGACGACAGACGACATGAAACATGCCAGTTATTAGGCTACCTTCTAACGCCGGAGTGAGCACGGCATAAGAATAGCCTACCAGTAGCCTAAAAACCGCATGAGCATTCTATTTGTAGGTAATATGCTCTTGCATGTGACGCGACTTTGGGCTTCATTATTCAGCCACAGGCAGGAGTCTTTGGCCAGAACTAGGCGTGCTAGCAGGCTGTTAGAGGCAGAAATAGGCGGAGCGCGATTGGCACTGAGAGAAACGTCAGTGGCCAATCAGATCACGGAACCCGAACGCGGAACTGCAACTCCGTTGGTAAAAGACTACACGCGTCCCTGACATTGAATAGGATATTAAAATCGAAAAAAGGGAAAACAACCCAAAAACGTATATAAACGTGGTCGGCCGTGAAAGTGTTAAAGGACTACTTTGTATATATCTTTGTCCGAATAAATCGCTGCCAGCAGAGAAAGGCTGAATAAATAACGTGTCTTATCGCTCCATCATTCACAGATCCACAGCGCACTCTTGCCTGTGTATCACTTGTTCCGACTCAGATTCCCCTAGATCTGAGGCCGGTAATATTTACTTAACGTTACTAGGGTAACTACTCTCAAAGGCATTACTCACCGACATGTCATTTTTGGGACTGAATATAAATATCTTGGTGTGTGGCTCGATGAGAAATTTACATTTAAATTCCATGTGGACAAACTTGCCTCCAAGTTGTGACAGAAAATTGGCTTCCTATACAGAAACAGAACCAGCTTTCCTTTGATTAGTAGGAAGAGAGTTGTCAAAGCAGTTTTCTTATCAGTCTTGGACTATGGTGATGTAATTTATAGGCATGCTGCGGCCTCAAACCTTAAATCCTTGGATTCTGTATATCACTCTGCCCTCAGATTCATCACTAATGATAGATACGACACTCATCATTCATGAGGCCCTTATTGGTAAGCTACCTCTTTATACTACATCATTATTGGAATGGAATTTTGGTACCTATGGAATCCGTTCTAGTGACTGATTGGTCCTCAAAACAAATCTAATTCAGCATTTTGCTATGATGCCCCCCTAGCTCATGCAATGAACTTGAACAGTCCTTAAAGCTTGAGACTCTCCCCTCTGTTGCAGAGTTTAAAATCTTGATCTCCAACCATTGTCAATCAAGTTGTACATGGTTTAATTGATTGTTATCCTTACATGTTATGATGTTATATGCTGAGTGATTTTATATGCCTTTTTTTTCCCCTTTTGCTTAATTCTGTATGTACACTCAACGTGACTGTAAAGGAGGGAAACCTCAGTTGCCTTTTGAGTTTAAATAAAGGTTTGAAATGAAAGGTCTGGTGAAATGCCACTGAAGAGCCAGGGAAGGTTCAGCTCCGTGGTCAAGTGTTTGGTTTGGAAGTGAGCAGGAATTGCTCAACGTTAGCTAAGCATATCACTCACCGGCATGTCATTTCTGGGGCTGGATGATAAACGGGCTCGGCTTTACACTAACGCTGCATTTTGGCTCATTGCCACCGCACAGAACTATGAAAAGGGTCCATTTGGAGACCTATGATGCTGAAAGCACTACTTGCAACCACTGGGTACACTGGATTGTGTAATGCTGTTTGAGTACATTTAGCTAGATTATAATGTTTGTTAATCCCTTTCCTATTTTATCTAGCTGTGGTGGTGCTGTTGTGGTGATCCACCACAGCTGAATAAATAGAAAAGATAAATTACTTGATTCTTTCAGAGATAAGTGGGGATTGGCACTATGAGCCTATATAATGACAATATAACGTTATGGTGAAGTCAAAAGGCAGACAGAGTTTAATTACCTCCACCAAGGAAATTATGGTTTCGCCCTGTGTGTGTGTGTGTGTGTGTGTGTGTGTGTGTGTGTGTGTGTGTGTGTGTGTGTGTGTGTGTGTGTGTGTGTGTGTGTGTGTGTGTGTGTGTGTGTGTGTGTGTGTGTGTGTGTGTGTGTGTGTGTGTGTGTGTGTGTGTGTGTGTGTGTGTGTGTGTGTGTGTGTGTGTGTGTGTGTGTGTGTGTGTGTGTGTGTGTGTGTGTGTGTCGTGATCACTGCCTGCCCACCAGCTGCAGTGGGCGCCACAGCAACACAGTGCAACCAACCTGCAAACAACCTATTGACCATGGGTTGAAGGGATCATTTCACACTTTTGCGCTGTTATGGGGAATTCCACCGCAAAGCAACATTAAACTAAATGTCCACTGAGGCCTCCTCCTTCCACCAGATGATACTGACGATGATACTCCAAGGAAAGAGGAGCATGCCAACGTTGCAGAACTCTCTCGTGGTTGGTAAGAAGAACTACGTTAGTCTCCCTCCCTCATCCCTCTCCCCGTCGCCCGTACACGTACACACACAATATCCCAAGATACTGTAATTACAGCGGTCTGTAGATTTAACAATACTGCTATTTAACAATATCCCACGCATATATTTCACAACGTACCGACACACGATAATGGACTTATGACTTACCGGCAGCCGCCCACCACTAAACACTGGCTTTCAGATGCAGACGTGGCTAAGAACACAATGTCCCTCGTTTCAGTGTTTCGCCCTCTTTTAAATCTTCTCTCCCGCTCCATTATCGTTTCGCCCATTAATGTTTCATAATGTATTTCGTAAACAGTGTTGGGAAAATTCCCTTTCTACATGAACTAGTTCAGTTCACAAATTTTAAAATGAACTAGTTCAGTTCATAGTTCATAATACAAATTTTTTAACTAAAGTTCATGGTTTCAAAAATGAACTAATTTATAGTTTTTTCAATACGTTGCTGCGAGCTATTATTTGTCAAAATTATTGCCACAGCCCATATAGAACCACAGACAGCAATCAGAATACTGGCATTTCCATAACGCTTTGCTGCCGCCCATTCAGTCCACACTAGTAGCAGCTGCAGCTTTCATCTCTACAGTATATTTTAAAAAACATGAGAAAAAACGTGCTGCTTGAATGGTCTTTATTAAGTATAGTAATCTAAATATACTTAAAGTACCAAAAGTGAAAGTAGTCATTGTGCAAACATATAAAATGTGCCGACATAACTCTGTACTAACACAACACGAGGTAGGAACCAGGCTGAGGTATGAAACTAAGGTTGTACCTCAAAGTTCAATATTCAAAGTGCAAAACATTTAAACATTAATTCTCTTTTCATTAAGTCAGTCGCATTCTAGGCTAGTCGTGTGCTTATTCTCAATGTGCCGTTTAAGGTTTGCTATCGACGCCGTCGATGTACGGACTTGCTTTTTCAAACCGGGCAGACAGTTTACAGACAAACGTTTGATTTTTTCCGTCTGAGTCAGTACTGACTTTAACGTAAAACTCTTTTAAATGCTCATACGCCGACAAACAAACAACAGATAGCTAGCGTTGACGCTGCCATTTTGGTTCTGGGTGATTTCAACAGCGCGCGTCTTAAAAAGGTGTTGCCGAATTTCTATCAGCATGTGACCTGTCCCACCAGAGGCGAGAACATATTAGACCATGTATACTCGCAATTTAAGAATGGGTATAAGTCACAGGCTCTTAGTCCATTCGGTAAATCAGACCACGCCGCCATCTTTCTTTTGCCAAAGTACAAACAAAGTCTCAAGCGAACGCCGGTGGTCTCGCGAGAGGTTAAGCGTTGGGCCGTGACGTCAGAGGAGTCACTCCAAGCTGCACTTGAATGCACAGACTGGAGTGTATTCCGTGATAACACAGCCAATATTAACGAATACACTGAAACGGTGCTTGACTATGTCTGTACTCTGGTAGAAGAAACAATCCCCTCCATCACAATTAAAATCTACCCAAATCAAAAGCCCTGGGTAGACAAATCCGTCCGTGAGGCTCTGAAAGTGCGCACATCAGCATACAACACCGGGCTGGAGACAGGCAACATGGAAGAACACAAGATGGCAAGATACAACGTCAGGAGAGCAGTAAAAGAGACAAAACGGCGTTACAGGGATAAAGTTGAACTTCAGTTCGAACAGGCTGACTCTCGAGGCATGTGGCAGGGCCTCAGAACTATGACAGATTACAAAGGCACCTCCCTCAAACTGAAGAATGACATCTCCTTAGCAAATGATCTCAATTCCTTCTATGCGAGGTTTGAGGCTGTGAATAAAAACACCAGCCTACAAACCACGGCAATGGGGGGGGGGGGGGGGTCTGCTGATGGAGACTCAGTGTTCAGGGTAACAGAGCATGAGGTGAGACGGATCTTTAAAAAAGTGAATATCAGGAAGGCAGCAGGACCGGACGGCATCCCCAGCCGCGTCCTAAAAGTCTGTGCCGACCAACTGGCCCCGGTATTCACTGACATCTTCAAGTTCAAGTTCAAGTTCAAGTTCTTTAATAGTTGTCATACAGAAGTACAGAATACTTTCATACAAAATGCTTCTTACTGTTACGCTCCAGAGACTGTGCTAGACAAGATGGTATCAAATAACATAATAACATAATATAGCATGAATTTAGAAGAAGAAAATGAGGTCACAGTGTTCGGTATAGACATATGTACAATGTTCTGAGTTACCATATAATATACAATACACAATACTATGCAGTGTACTAATGTACAGTACTATCTAGTGCAAAGCAGAAATGGGATGAGGTACAATTTTAGGTACAATTTACAGTAAGGTGTACGAGTTGTAGTGCAATCCTTCATCCATAAATATAAAGTGTGGGGAGTGGGTGCTACAGTGTGTTTGTTTAAAGTGGGTGTGTGCTATAAGTGTGTGGAGTGGGTGCTACAGTGTGTTTGTTTAAAGTGAGTGTGTGCGTGTGGATGTGTGTGCTATGTGCGTTTGGTGGTTGTTGTTGTGTAGTGTTCATTCATTGTTCGTTTAGCAGCCTGATGGCCTGGGGATAGAAGCTTCTTCTGAGTCTTTCTGTGCTCGCCTTGAGACTCCTGTATCGCTTGCCTGACCGCAGCAGTTCAAAGAGGCAGTTGTTCGGGTGACTGGAGTCTTTAATGATTCTCTTAGCCTTGCCCTTGCAACGCTTGTAGTAAATGTTCTGGAGGGTGGGGAGCCCCCCTCCAATTGTGCGTTCGGCTGAACGTGTCACTCTTTGTAGTCTGCTTTGGTCTTGTGCAGTGCTATTCCCAAACCAGGAGGTGATGTTGCCGGTCAAGATGCTCTCTATTGTACATGAGTAGAAGTTCTTAAGGATCTTCTGGCTGACTTGGAACTTCCTCAGGCGCCTAAGGAAGTTCCAAGTCAGTCAGAAGATCCTTAGGAACTTCTACTCATGTACAATAGAGAGCATCCTGACTGGCAACATCACCTCCTGGTTTGGGAATAGCACTGCACAAGACCGTAGCAGACTACAAAGAGTGACACGTTCAGCCGAACGCACAATCGGAGGGGGGCTTCCCACCCTCCAGAACATTTACAACAAGCGGTGCAAGGGGAAGGCTAAGAGAATTATTAAGGACTCGAGCCACCCGAACAACTGCCTCTTTGAACTGCTGCGGTCAGGCAAGCGATACCGGAGTCTTAAGGCGAGCACAGAAAGACTCAGAAGAAGCTTCTATCCCCAGGCCATCAGGCTGCTAAACGAACAATAAACACTATGCAACAACCATCAATTGCACACAGCACACACACCCACACGCACACACTCACTTAAACAAACAACACACTGCAGCACCCACTCTCCACACTTTAAATCACACAAACACACTTTATATTTATTGATAAAGGATTTGCACTACAACTCGTACACCTACTGTAAATTGTACCTAAATTGCACCTCATCCTATTTCTGCCTTGCACTATATAGTATTGTATATTAGTACACTACACAGTATTGTATATTATATGGTAACTCAGTTACGTCTACTCTGCATCGAACATTGTACATATGTCTATACTGAACACTGTGACCTCATTTTTTTACTTCTAATTTACATGCTATACTATGTTATTTTATTTCATACTTATCTTGTCTTGCACAGTCTCTGGAGCGTAACAGTAAGAAGCATTTTGTATAAAAGTATTCTGTACTTCTGTATGACAACTATTAAAGAAACTCAGAAACTCAAACACTGTAGAGTCTGACTCTGAGCGAGTGCTGCTGCAGCTCTCGGCTTCGTCCATACTAAGCTCGCCGGTTCCGCGGTTCCACATTGTTCTTGTTGTGAGGAGTCTGACAGCCAAGGGTGACAGGCGTGTACGCGTCACAGGCAGCTTGCTGTTGCCAGATTGGGTGGTTTTTCTGCATTATTTTGAAGCCTGTTTACGGTGTGTTTTAACTGGGTTTTCGGCTGAAAGGCATATGAAATCTAGCACACTTTTGAACGCCGTTATAATACAGTGCTGAGAATGAACGCACTTTTGAACGCCGTTATACAGCGCTGAGAATGAACGCGTTCTCAATTACGTTCATCTAGCGGAAATACAGTACGTTCAGTTCACGTTCGCCCAAAATATGAACGTGTTCATGAACAATCGTTCATTGAACGCGTTCAGGTACATCACTGTTGGTAAATGGTAAATGGTGCCTTTATATAATGTGCTTTACAATTTTGGTGGAGGCAACCATGCAAGGAGCCGACCTGCACATCGAGAGCCATTAGGGGTTAAGTGTCTTGCTCAAGGACACATCGACGCGCTGCTCGGGAGGAGCGGGAATCAAACCGGGAACCTTCCAGATGACTGCTCTACCTCCTGAGCCACTCTATTTCAGAGCACATTCACATCTGTAGCGTCTGCACCAGTCGCCTGGACTCGTATGAGTTTCCAGTGCATTGTGCGGTCTGTTGCTCATTCCTGTTCAATGCGAGCAACAATAAATTCCATAAATAGAGGCGACATTGGCTCAGGAGGCAGAGCAGTCTTCTGGTAATCGGAAAGGCTCCCAGTTCAATTCCAGCTCTTCCCGGCAGCGTGTCGAAGTTTCCTTGAGCAATATACTTAACCCCCTAACTGCTCCTGATGACCAGGTTGGCACCTTGCAACCGTCTGTGTGTGAATGTGAGGCCTAAGTTGTAAAGCGATTTGGGCAAAAGTGCTATATACTGTAAATGCAGTCCATTTACCATTTACCATAGGACAAAAGGGTATGCACTATAGGACACAAGGGTATGCACTATAGGACAAAAGGGTATGCACTATAGGACAAAAGGGTATGCACCATAGGACAAAAGGGTATATGCACTATAGGACAAAAGGGTATGCACCATAGGACAAAAGGGTATGCACCATAGGACAAAAGGGTATGCACCATAGGACAAAAGGGTATGCACCATAGGACAAAAGGGTATATGCACTATAGGACAAAAGGGTATGCACCATAGGACAAAAGGGTATGCACCATAGGACAAAAGGGTATGCACCATAGGACAAAAGGAGTGTGCACCATAGGACAAAAGGAGTGTGCACCATAGGACAAAGGAGTGTGCACCATAGGACAAAAGGGTATGCACCATAGGACAAAAGGAGTGTGCACCATAGGACAAAAGGGTGTGCACCATAGGACAAAATAGTATGCACCATAGGACAAAATAGTATGCACCATAGGATTAATTATGAAGACTGATCTTCAAGAGAAAGTTGTCCTTGTGTTCTAGGACTTTCTTTTCTGATTTATTTTTAAAGGTAAGCATTTGCCAATTGATTTATGATGCAAACCAAAGTAGGCCAATACCATAACCTATAGGACCAGAGAGACACCTTGAGAATACAGTCACAATCTAACAGATAAATGACAAAGATGTGATCCACACATAAACAGGCAACTATGCCACAAATGACGGTAGCGCTGTAAAATGGATTTTCAGTGGGATGTCATGTGTCAGTGAAGGAAAACAGACAAAATTATGTAACTAAGGAAACTAGTCATTAGTAAGTAAGGAAAGTGAAAGGAAAAATAAATATTGGAAAAGAAACGCCTGACAGAAATATGAAGTTTAGAGAAAGGGAAAGCGATTACACTAATGGAACATGCAGTTGTATTTCTTCATTCAAAGGACATTGCCTCCAGGGAACTGCATGCATGTTTATTGTTCAAATATTCCATTGTTTACAGAGTACTCTATTGAACACATGTTCATTTAAAGGCAACTTTCTGTTAGGGTTTGTGTTACTCCATATTTTGGCACCAACATTTTCACATGTACTGCAACTGAATATCTGTTAGGGTTTGAAACCGACCTCAAACGCACGGCACAGACAGGTAGTTCAGAGTTAGCCAAATACTAGGGCGTATTTATTTTCAGAGTCAAAAAGGAGCAAGTAACAATCTTGAAACAAAGGGAGACTGCCTTCAGCAGAGTTATCTGCGGCTCTGCAGATCCTCTTGGTGTTCGAGGTGGGGAAACGGTGTTGACGCCGAAGCGGCTCTGCAGATACTCCCAGCTTCAACTCGAGGTGGAAAAGAGAGAGAGAGAGAGAGATCAATAACAGTCCACATCACACAGAGGCAGTGCGGTCTCCTCCTCCCTTAGCTGAGTCCAGAACAAACAAAACGATATCTTCAGTGTTCACCACAACACACAATTTAGCTGAGGGTCAGTGCAAAACAAAAACGATAATCTTCAGTGTCTCTTCTAAACACACACCCCAGCTGAGTCCAGTGCAAGCAAAATGATAATCTTCAGTGTCTCCCTTAACACACAACTTAGCTGAGTCAAGTGTAAGCAAAAATAGAACTCTTCAGTGTTCTTCAAAACACACAAAACAGAATAGTCCAAAAAGGGGTTTGGTTCAAACTCACCAAAGCGCAAGAGTAAAGCGGGTAAACGAGGCGCAGCTCAAAACGGGGGGACAAGGTCTTCACCAGCGGCAATCCACAGATGTCCTGGAGGGAGAGTAGACGAGGCACAGCAACGGGGAACAACAGGCAGAAACAGAAGTATTCAAAACGACCCGACATCGATTGAAGGGAAGTCCCAGTATAAAAAGCCTCTGGGGCGCTAATCCAAAACTATGACAGGTGCGTGCTGGAATTGATACTTGCTCCAAAAGCGTGTGGCGGGGAATGCACCAATCAACACAGTACCTTAAAGGAGCGGAGCGTGTGGCGGGGAATGCACCAATCAACACAGTACCTTAAAGGAGCGGAGCGTGTGGCGGGGAATGAACCAATCCTCACAATATCGGCCCAAGATATTGATTGATTACGACTATTCGGTTATCGTATCAGCCCTGAAAAAACAGTTGGTGTGCTGTGCTGACCATGGCCGTCGATGCCCCTCGCTCTGGCCGTTGTGCCCCGTAAAGAATTGCCCCCCCTATGACCAACATGGCCTTCATGCACCTAGCTGTCAAAATCTTGAGGGTTTAACGTTCGAGTCACGCCCGTGCTCTCGTCTGTCGTCTCCGGGCTGTGTTTCTCCCGATCATACAATACATTGTTGGATAGTTGAATTTGCCACCTTTCAATTGTCACCACACTCATCCTATTGCGTGCTTTGGGTCTCGAGTTACAAGACGAAATATCCGGCGAGCGTCATTTGCCAAGCCGCTCCAACGAGTGACCACGTCCGGTTGTAAACGGTTCTGAACTGACCAGTCACCGCTGATGGTGAAAATGATTGACCACCGTTGTAGCCAAGGAGCATCTGCTCCGAAAGCGATCCCAGACGAGCGCTGATATGCAGTACCTGATTGATTGATTGATTGAAAAGTTTATTAACAGATTGCAGAATGGGTACAGTACAGTACAGCTCAATACATACAATTGTTAAGGGGATGCAGACCAGAGAAAGACTTTCGTCTTGTTTACATCAGGGTCCCCCATTTTCAATTCATCATAACATATATGACATACATGACATACAGATAGACAGTACTGCTACATCTATACATTTATGACATATCAGATTTGCAAATACAGTACTGTTTGTGATACAAAAGTGTCCAGAAAAGGAGTGTATATACATTTGGCGTAGAAACTGTACATTGGAGGAGGTTGGTTGGGTGGGGTGGGGTTGGGTGGGTTGGGTGAGGGCTGTACATTGGAGGTTGGGGGGGGGGGGGGGGGGTTGGGTAGGGGACACACACACATTTTACACTGTACATTGGAATATTGACAAAGCCTTACTTGGTCATTTACTGTACAACTAGGTTAGGACATTTGTAGGGGCCAGTTTCGAATTGCAGTCTCACGTAGGTGTTTTTTGAGAGTGTTTTTGAAAGTGGGTAGTGATTCACATTCCTTTACAGCTTTAGGTAGGGCGTTCCACATTGATGTGGCATAATTGCGAAACGTGTTTAGTCCCTTGTTTGAGCCGAATCTGGGTTTTACATGATTTGTGGAGCTCCCTCTGGTGTTGTGATCGTGGTATTCACTGACCTTTGGGAAGTATTTTGACATGTACATGGGTACCTTGGTCGCGTAGTGTATCTTGTAGACCAGGCCCATTGCAAGTTGCTGTACTCTGTCGTCTACTCTAAGCCATCCTAGGTTGTCAAAGTGGGCAGGGGTGAGGTGGGTTCTAGGAGTCAGGTCAAGTAGTAGTCTGACTAGCTTGTTTTGAGATGTTTGTAATTTGTTTTTTAGTGCCTTTGAGGTGCTTTGGTACCATGAGGTGCAAGCATAGTCGTTGTACCCTTGAATGAGTGCTCCTGCTAGAGTCTTCAGGGTATTCTTGTTTACCAGAGAGGAGATCCGGTACAAGAATCGCGTTCGTTGGTTGACCTTTTTTATTACATTGGATGCCATTTTGTCACAGGAAAGATTAGCCTCTAGGATGGAACCCAGGTAGGTAATTTCATCTTTCCTTGTGATAATATTGTCACCCACTGTAACCGAGAAGCCGTCGGTCTCGCTGAGTTTGTTATTTGAACCGAAGAGAATGGACTCTGTTTTGCCCATGTGTAATGATAGTTTGTTGTCGGGGAGCCATATGCAGATTTTGCCTAGTTCCGAGCTGAGGGCTTTTTCAACCTGTAACTTGTTCTTGTCAGAGACCAGCAGGGCTGAGTCGTCCGCAAACAGGAACAAGTTGCAGTCACAAGCTGACGACATGTCATTTGCATAAATTAGGAATAGTAGCGGTCCTAGTATGCTTCCTTGTGGAACACCACAGCTCACTGTGAGGGGGGGGGATAGGGTACCGTTTACTTCCACCATCTGTTCCCTCCCCTCCAGGTAGGATTGTATCCAGCTCACTGATAAACTATCAAAACCAATTGCTTTTAGCTTGTCAATCAGAATGGTGTGATTGACAGTGTCGAAGGCCTTTTGTAGGTCCAGCATGACCATGCCGCAGTATTTGCCCGCGTCCACCTCTTGTTTGATGTGGTCGTTCAAGTAGAGAAGGCATGTGTCAGTGGAGTGGGATGTTCTGAAGCCAGATTGGAATTCGTAGATTAGATTTTTTTCCGCGAGGTACTTTTCGATCTGTTCGTATACTATTTTTTCCATGACTTTCGAGATGGATGTAAGGATAGAAACAGGGCGGTAGTTACCCGGGTCTAATTTGCTGCCCTTTTTGTGCAGGGGTGTTACTCTCGCAATTTTGAAGTCCTTGGGGACGTGTCCCTGTTTTATGGAGAGGTTTATTATGTGTGTGATGACTGGGGTGATGGCTGCTGCTGAGTCTCTGAGGAATTTGGAGGGGATGTTGTCATTGTCAGTGGCCTTGTTTGGTTGGAGGGCGCTCAGTTTTTTGAGTATCTCATCTGTAGTTACCATTTCCAGTTTGAAGTCGTCTTTGTGGACGCCTAGGTTCTTGTTCTGCTCTCCCTGCACCTCCATCTGATCTCCACTGCACCTCCACCTGCTCTCC
This sequence comes from Notolepis coatsorum, assembly GCF_963971535.1. Classification (NCBI taxonomy): domain Eukaryota; kingdom Metazoa; phylum Chordata; class Actinopteri; order Aulopiformes; family Paralepididae; genus Notolepis; species Notolepis coatsorum. The sequence continues at coordinate 46,602,974 of NC_140176.1, read as the reverse complement.
CTGCACCTCCACCTGATCTCCACCTGATCTCCACCTGATCTCCACCTGATCTTCACTGCACCTCCACCTGATCTTCACTGTACCTCCACCTGATCTCCCTGCACCTCCACCTGATCTCCACTGTACCTCCACCTGATCTTCACTGTACCTCCACCTGATCTCCACTGTACCTCCACCTGATCTCCACCTGATCTCCACCTGATCTCCACCTGATCTCCACTGTACCTCCATCTGATCTCCACCTAATCTCCACCTGATCTCCACCTAATCTCCACTGTACCTCCACCTGATCTCCACCTGATCTCCACCTGATCTCCACCTAATCTCCACTGTACCTCCATCTGATCTCCACCTAATCTCCACCTGATCTCCACCTGATCTCCACTGTACCTCCACCTGATCTCCACCTGATCTCCACCTGATCTCCACCTAATCTCCACCTAATCTCCACCTGATCTCACTGTACCTCCACCTGATCTCCACCTGATCTCCACTGTACCTCCACCTGATCTCCACCTGATCTCCACCTGATCTCCATCTGATCTCCACCTGATCTCCACTGTACCTCCACCTGATATCCACCTGATCTCCACCTGATCTCCATCTGATCTCCACCTGATCTCCACTGTACCTCCATCTGATCTCCACCTAATCTCCATCTGATCTCCACCTGATCTCCACCTGATCTCCACTGTACCTCCATCTGATCTCCACCTGATCTCCATCTGATCTCCACCTGATCTCCACCTGATCTCCACTGCACCTCCACCTGATCTCCATCTGATCTCCACTGCACCTCCATCTGATCTCCATCTGATCTCCACCTGATCTCCACCTGATCTCCACCTGATCTCCAACTGATCTCCATCTGATCTCCACTGCACCTCCACTGTACCTCCATCTGATCTCCATCTGATCTCCACTGCACCTCCACTGTACTTCCATCTGATCTCCATCTGATCTCCACCTGATCTCCATCTGATCTCCATCTGATCTCCACCTGATCTCCATCTGATCTCCACCTGATCTCCACTGTACCTCCATCTGATCTCCACTGCACCTCCACTGTACCTCCATCTGATCTCCATCTGATCTCCACCTGATCTCCATCTGATCTCCACCTGATCTCCACCTGATCTCCACTGCACATCCACCTGATCTCCACTGCCATCAATCATCCTTGAGGGAGGTATCAATATCAAATTTCTGCCTCAGGTAGTTTGTCTCTTGTTTGGACTCACGTCTGCTTTGCACTCGGATTACCTTGAATTGTAAGACAAAAACATTTGCCTTTGTTCAAAGAGTTTGGGTTTTAGGAAAGAAATCTGTCACGGAAAAACTGTAAATTCTGAAAAACATTATTTTAGCCTAGACCAGTGTGGAGCCTTCAGGCAATTGTGCTACATCTGCAGACGTGGTTAGTTGGTTTACTAATAGGTCAGAATAATTGAACATTCCATAGATTCATGCTGTACTAGCCATTATTACAGAGTCCAAAATAGGTCATTTTTGTAGATCCAATGAGTTGTTGACGTGGGGGGAAGCTGCAACCCACCAGATGTTGTTCTTCACAGATGTCACACTCACTAGCCAATGGGATTTTGTACAGCGTGCACGCACTTGACACAGACCAGCACAGAATAATAACACAGAGTATCGTTCAACTTTAACGTACCGAATAGTTCAGAGTGACACATCAAACATCAGAATTCAACATGATGGAATAACAACAGTAAGATTTGTATTATTATTTTATTAACTCTGAATATAATAATGAGGAAAAATAAACAGGGTAGGGTAGTGCACCTTGTTGTGTTGTGTATCCTGTTTATTTTTCGTCATTATTATATTCAGAGTTAATTATATTGTTTACACTGTCTTTCTTCTAATATAACCCTGCCCATTCCCAAATCATATTCAGAAAGTATCACAGAGACTTATATTGACCGCGGAATTAGTTATTATTAGTAAGACACAACATTTCCGTAGTAATTGACCACCAGACTCTTTCTCTTAAGGCATTAACTGGGTTAATTAATATAAATGTTATATTGTAACTGTCTAGTTACACATTGGTTCCGAAACATGTATGTTCCAGGCTGCAATTTTGAATCTGAGAGAGCTCTGGTCAGCGAAGCCGTCGCCGTTCGCGAATCGCGACCTCCATGTTTTGGAGCAATTCATCAGAAAACTCGGATCCCGATTCGGCTCCCATCCGTCGGGCAAGAACTGGCGGCATCCGTCGGGCAAGAACTGGCGGTTTTCAGCCTCTCTCTCTGGAGCTTAACGGAGTTTCGAGTTTGGGATTCACCGTGTTGAATCCCAATGCTTAGTCTGAACTAAGCAAGGACCTCATGTGCATGCGCGGCGAAGAATGCGGAAGCGCCCTTGCACTCTTCCGCTGTCATTAAGCAACACGCGTCCCCCACGCCCCTTCCCCAAGCATAGCTGTCTCTTAATGATACGGTACAGACATGATGCCGATTGAGAAAGTGATGTAAAGTATGTAAAGTATTTCTGCATATCTGTACTGTTTTGATTTTGATTTTGTGCTGAATAAAAAATATATATATGAAAAAAAAAAATTATAATATATTCTGATAATTCATTGTTGTGAGGTAGTTAGTCCAGTTACTAAGAAAAATATGTTCTAAATAATTTCACTGTTGTGAGGTAGTTAGTCCAGTTACTTAGAATAAATTCACTGTCAATTTGGGAATCCTTGTAAACTAGTGTGTAGTGTGTAATTTACTAATTTTAGTTCTCACATGCTTTGTACTTTGATTTAGGGCATGGGCGATGTGGTAAATAATATATAACACAGTGTAATAAATAACACAATATCATGATATTTGCTTATGTATGGGAAATTACCTTGGATAAGCCATTTGATGTTCATCATACTGGACTGCATGGTATTTTATAATATTATATAAAGCTGTAGTTGAATTGGCATTCTCAAAACTTTTACAAATAATGTAGCTATTTTTCGGGGATGAAAACTTGCCGCACTTGGCAAGTTCACTCTTAGCCTACCAGTCGATAGTAAATACAGAACCAAACGCAAAAGATCATGCAGGGTAATTAGTTACAACCACTGACTTATGGACACCTTTCCTCTCCCCTCTGAACTACCTAAATGAGTCTGTGCACACTCCAGAATGCTAACGTAAAGCTGAAATGTTGAAAATAAATCATGAAAATGCATGTATGAAGAAGACATTCAAAGGACATTCAAAGATCAGTTGCATCTGTCTGCTTTGTGAAAACACCCAATGTTCAGTCTCTCAGGGACAGTTGAGGCATGTGAATTGCCAGGGGAAACCATTCATAGCAATAATTATACACTGCTTGTGATTTTTGCCATATGTATCAACAGTTATGGTTGCCATGGTGAGAGTAATACATTGCAGTAGCCTACTGGTACAGCATGCAGTACATGATCAGGCTTTTTCATAGCTTGTAAATCTCCTGTTGGTGTCTTGATGTGGGTTTGGTTCATGTTATGTGGCTCTTTCAGAAAATATTTTGTCAGTGTGGCTCCTGAGTGGGCCAAGTCTGAGTACCACTACTGGTCTAGAGTATTTAGACATGATGGCTGCATTAGAGAACAGCAGCAATAATGATGTGTGGAGTGGTGCTGAAATCTCATACATTTACATAATTTACATGCAATTAAATTAATGTAAATAACCAACAAAAATGTTGTGCCACATGCCCTGTGCTCGATCGACCTCACCATCATCCCTTGCTTGGCACCTTTTTCACCCCTGACCAGTTTGCATCCCTGATTTTCACAGCAAAATAGTTTTTATGATGATTCACAATATAAAAATAAAACAATACAGTCATGCAGAGATAATAAGTGATGTATATTGACATTGCCCAGCCCAATTGTATTAGCTACCTTTTTATAAATGTAGAGCTCCTCACTCTTCCCAATAGACAGGCCTGGACTAGCCATCTGGTATACCGGGCATTTTCCCGGTGGGCCGACGCATCTTTGGGCCGTTATGATTTGATAAAAAAATTTAATAATTATAAATAACATTTTTTTTTAACTTTATTATTATTATTTTTTGTCAACGATCGGCCCACTACTAGGCTGGGACAGCGGTCCATTGGTACTGACTGACACTGGGCTGGCCCAATCACATCTCTTACTGAGCACCCCCCCGCCAGTCGTGCAGGTACATGACTGAGAGGGGGGCTGTGGTACATGACTGAGATGGGGCTGTGGAACATGACTGAGAGGGGGGCTGTGGTACATGACTGAGAGGGGGCTGTGGTACATGACTGAGATGGGGCTGTGGTACATGACTGAGAGGGGGGCTGTGGTACATGACTCAGAGGGGGCTGTGGTACATGACTGAGATGGGGCTGTGGTACATGACTGAGAGGGGGCTGTGGAACATGACTGAGAGGGGGGCTGTGGTACATGACTGAGAGGGGGCTGTGGTACATGACTGAGATGGGGCTGTGGTACATGACTGAGAGGGGGGCTGTGGTACATGACTGAGATGGGGCTGTGGTACATGACTGAGAGGGGGCTGTGGTACATGACTGAGATGGGGCTGTGCTACATGACAGAGAGGGCTGGTACATGACTGAGAGGGGGCTGTGGTACATGCCTGAGATGGGGCTGTGCACATGACTTAGAGGGGGCTGGTACATGACTGAGAGGGGGCTGTGGTACATGACTGAGATGGGGCTGTGGTACATGACTGAGAGGGGGCTGTGGTACATGACTGAGATGGGGCTGTGGTACATGACAGAGGGGGCTGGTACATGACTGAGAGGGGGCTGGTACATGACTGAGAGGGGGCTGGTATACAGGACTGAGAGGGGGCTGGTACATGACTGAGAGGGGGCTGGTACATGACTGAGAGGGGGCTGGTATACAGGACTGAGAGGGGGCTGGTATACATGACTGAGAGGAGGCTGGTACATGACTGAGAGGGGGCTGGCTGGTACATGACTGAGAGGGGGCTGGTACCATGTATTGTGCATCATTGTAGGTCAAACCATTACAAAGTAAATTTCCACGGCAGCCATTTTGGATTTTGGTCTCCATTGACAAATCCATTGAGAAACGAAGTGCCACAGATGAAACAACTACTAGGTCCATATCGTATAGATAGATAGATAGATAGATAGATAGATACTTTATTAATCCCCTTGGGGAAATTCAGGGTATCTCGCAGCTCACATAGTATACAGACATTGACCGTTCCCATACAGTTATTACACGTTATGTCTGCATCATGAATTAAAAATAAGTACATGATAAAATTCAATTGAATCATACCCATCAATATTAAATATGAGCGTGATTAGATAAAAGCAGGTGTATAAAAACAGTGGATAAAAACAGGTGTAAAAACAGATGTAAAAAACAGATGTAAAGAAACAGGTGTAAAAACAGGTGTAAAAACATCATAATCATCATAATATTATTAAAAAAATCATTAGGATAAGGGTTCCCTTGATAAAGATGCATGAAAAGGCTGTATAATATACAACATTTGTAGCTCAACTGCAAAAACTGCTTTTTTGATTTGATTAGATTTGTATTTGGAAATTAAAAACACATCATAAAAACAAATTATCTTGACCAATTTGTATTCCTGAGCATATCACCTAAAAGCATTAATTAAAACACTTATTTCCAAGGTGGTCCTCGAAGAAAGACATAAAAACACAGCACATATAGCCTACTCAACTGCTAATTTTTGCTCAACTGCAAAAATTATGTATTAGCCTACAGGAAAAACACATTCAGAACAAGCAGCAAAGTTTATTTTCAGCCAAGTATGGTGTTACATCCCAATGTATGTGCTTCCCCAGTGTGTGTCTTGTTCTCCATTTTGTTTTCTCCCTCCAGCCAGAACCCGTCCTCCACCATTGGTCCCTGCTATGCCTGCCCTTCCATTGGTGGACTACATAGCAGCACAGCACCGATTGGTGGATGGGGTTCAAGACTCCAAGACCCAATCAATAACCATCACCCACCACCCAATCCTGGATCACCACCCCCTGTTAAAACATGGCTCCTCACTTCAGTCATGCCTCTCTCTCTGGCATGAGGCTAGGCGTGATACTCTGTGACATTGACTTTGATACTATTGCATTTGTTTATTCGCCTTTGTGTTGCCAGTTCATCAACCTCCTCCCGATAGGCCTTCTCGTCATTGTTAGAGATCAGCCCCACCACCATGTGTCGTCCGCAAACTTCCCTATGGAGTTGGAGCTGAACCTGGCCACACAGTCATGTGTGTACCGTGAATACAACAGGGGGCTCAGAACGCAGTAGATTGAAATAAAGGTGTTCTATTTCTATTTCAACCTGATTCAATTGGATCTTTGTTTCCATATGAAGTATCATAAAATGTATCATATGAAATGTATAATTTATTAAATGTATCATAAATATATTAACATTATAGACCAGAACATTACCTCAAGTGACTTTACTTTGCAGTAACATTGAATTTGTCAACATGCTTCTCACCACTGATAATGGGCTTTGGACTGAAGACTTCATTATGTCAATGTTTCATTTTCTTTCATTTAGGACACCTCATACATTTACTGATGTAACTCCCTGACCATGCATGCTATATTTACACATGTGGTGTTGCTGGATTCAGCACACCCCACCTTTTCGAAAAAGCCCTCATCTGTGTTTCTATGACAATCCATGGCAGAGCTACTACAAAGTAAATGAGAACATTCTGCATAGATATAATATTTTTACATTTCCGCTTATTTTAAGTATGTGTACATAGGTATATATTTCCTACATGCATAAAGATATTCACATCCAGTTTTTTCTATTATGTTAAGCAACTGTCTGACTGCTAGCATGTCAAGTTTGAAAGCTCTTGGAGCTTGTATTATTAATGAGTTTATATGTCTCAACTCCCATACGGCCAGGCTATATTTTGGTTCTTTTTTCCTTTGGGTGTGTATAACAATATCTATCAATTTAAGAAGTTTGGCAGTCAAATCTTTTTATACAAGAATCCATTTCATATATGGGAGACCTTAGAGATGAGGAAAAACATGCTTGTGTTTTGTTCTACCTCCGGTAGCGGTATCTCACCATTTTGGGGGCATTGTCACTAGGATAATAGGCCTAGTGATACTTTGTGACATTGACTTTGATACTATTGCATTTGTTTATTGGCCTTTGTGTTTTTTGGAAATTGCCTTTGTGTGTGTGTGGCCACAGAGAGAGCATAGATAGCTATAGATTGTTTTGTATATATTTGGCCATTCTTGTATATATCTCTAATGTGTGTTATTTTCCTCTTTTTCAGGAAGCACGGATAGGGTGAGCTGCCATTTCCTTTGGACATTGTTTTTCCCTGTTTTTGTTAGGTAAGGGTAGATAATGTAATTTATTTTACCATAGATTAGGTTGGTTTATTTGGAGAATAGTGGTGTTTGTTTGTTGTTTTGGCCTTGGCTCACCCTTGAGCTACATATGCTTCCTTTGCATTTACCAATAAATATCATTGTGTTTACAAACTTGGTCCATCATTTCTATCAACCAACATTTATGTTACAGCCCTTTACCCTTAGACCCAAAGGGGTCGTAACATATGGTAATAAGGTAACTATTAGGATATATATGGTATGGATTACTTACTCTTATAACTTATTATCGCTCGCCTTCAGATGGTGCAGAACGCTGCTGCACGTCTTTTAACTGGCACTCGTAAATATGACCACATCTCACAGATTCTATCCTCACTCCACTGGCTCCCCGTGCACTTTAGGATTCATTTTTAAATTATTTTATTTGCTTTTAAAGCTCTTCATGACCTTGCCCCACCCTACCTCTCTGAGCTGTTGCAGGTCTATACACCTTCTCGCTCTCTCAGGTCAGCTGACCAGCTGCTCCTAGTAGTGCCTACAACTAGGCGTAAGCTCAGGGGGGACCGTGCCTTCTCCGTTGTCACCCCAAAATGTGGAACGAGCTGCCACTGCAGATTAGGCAGGCCCCATCACTGCCCCGTTTCAAAGGCCTCCTTACCCCACCTTTTCTCTCTGGCTTTCGACACCATGTAGCTTGTTGATTGTATGCTCTTATTGTCTTACTGTGTTGTTGTTGTATCGTTTTGTTACTGTGTCCTTTGCTTTTAAATATTTTTTTAAGTACTCTGATCTATTTAAATTTGTATTGCTGCCTATGTTTACCTTTTTTTCTTCTCTTTTTTGGTACTCTTGTTTTTTTTTAATCTATTTTAGTGCTGCTTATAGTTTTTAATATGCTCCCTCTGTACAGCACTTTGTGCCCCTGTGGCTGTTAAAGCTCTTTATAAATAAAGTTGGATTGGATGGATTGGATTGGATTACTATCTGTGGTATAGCTCTAGTCTCCACCTACACAAATAGTTTTTGTGCTGTCGATTGATCATGCACCGTCACATGGTAGGCACATTAACTGTAGGTCAAACTCCCCAAACAAACAAGCACACCATTGATTTAATTGCTGATGTGATTTATATGTGATTACAAAGATTTAACTATTACTCCTCTCTGAACATGAATATAAAACAAGGTGATCTATTAACTGTGTAAACCTTGTGCAATATTCATCATTGATATTTGAATACTTGAAATCTGTATGAACTGAGTAGTTAGTATCAAATGAAATAAGATGGAACAGCTCCATGCATTCATTGAATAAACAACTATTTGCTCATTACCAGTATGGTATTGTTTAAATTGTACAGCTTTTTGCACATCTTTGTCAGGGAATTCCAACCATTCTGGACCTGAATGTACCAGTTAATTGTAATCATCTCTCTCTCCTTATGTCTAGTCAAGCCAGGTTGTGGATGAGAGAGACAGGGATGAACAGGCTATAGACTACTTTGCCCATCCTGAGCCTGCTATGATGCAGATGTTTTTACATCACCACCCAAAACAAGATTCAGCCAAGAGTGAGTGAGTACACTGGTCCACTTGTCCATGGCACTTACTACCCAGCTTTGTAGTGGTTTGGGGGAATAGTATAGTAGGTACGCATATTTAAGGAGGCCGCAAGGATTGTGCGTGTACTGGTGGGTGGTGTCCGACCGATTATGGTGGGCCGATCTGGGCCAAAAATGCCAAGGCCGATTTTTGGTCCCAGTCCAGCCCTGCCAATAGACAATGACTGAAAACTGGCCTCTTTGTTCTGCCGATAGAGGGACCCTAGCATACCTATCAGGGACGCTCCCACAATCCTATCAGTAATGAATCAAAACATGAGCACTAAGAAGAGAGAACACTGGAAAAGACAGCATACTTTGGATTTTTCCAGTTATTTCTCAAGATATAGTAAGTAAGTACCCCGCTATATACTTACTTAGACACCTGCAAATAACCAATAGCCCTGTATGATAGCATGTACAAATGCTGTATATATTTATTTATTTATTCTCACCTCATATATACCTATCCACACCGGTCTGTATTTACCTGCACATAGTCCTTTTATATTCTGTACATATCCTACTCTTACTAGTTGCTGGACAGTATGCTGCTGCTGGACAGTATGACTTACTTACTACCATACTGTCTTTACACCTGTATCACTGTACATATTATACTACAATTCTGTACATACATCTGATTAGCACTACACTCAGTTTACCGTTTACTTTACTGTTACATTTGCACTCTGGTTGGATGCCAAACTTATTTTCGTTTTTGTTGTACTGTACTTGTGCTGTATAATGACGATACATCTAATCTAATATCATTACCATATGCTCTAGAAATGAGACAGTAGCCTTTTATGGATTTTGCGATACCGGTCGTGCCAACCAGAATAGCTCTTTCATTGTGTTTCATGCATCACTGTTTCATGCATGTATGTTTTCTCTTGTTCATTCAACTCATTGTTAACTTTCATTAAAAATAAAATATGTCAATGTGTAAACAAATCAACCCTATGAGTCACTTCTCAATGCAGTTTTTAAGTAAGTATTATTATTATGCTTTCCACAATGCATTGTACACAATATGTATTTTGGAGGTAAATCCATGGATGTGTCCTCATAGTAATTACATAGATTTAGTAGTATTTACTCAGTTAGTTTGAGGCAATGACTGTGAATGAGACTAATTGAGTAAGTCATACTAAAAATATGAAGTTGGATTTGTTTCAAGTCGGGCCAAAGCTTTAAGCAGTAACTTCAACTCTATAGAAGTTCCCAGACCTTAAATGTTTTAGTTATCATTGTACAAATTAAGTGAAATAATCAAACAATCACAAAGCACATTTTTAAATTGCATGAACTAATTCTAAGTACTGTACCCTCGGAATAGAACATTCTTCAAACTCACATTCTTAACTATACTTAACTAGATTTTTCTGAGGCAATGACTTTGCATTTTTATTTTTAAAGTAAAGCCAACTAATTACATTTTACAGTGCATGTCACTGACCATGACCTCTGTGCGTCAAGATTGCAACAGGGCCTCACACATCCACCCCACCCCGCGACAGCTCTGTATATACTGGCCACTGAGGCATAATTTGTGTGTGTCTTGGCGAAACCGACGGTATACCCTACTGATTGCATGGCTAGCAATTGGAAACAGCTGTGAGTGAACAGTTTTTTTCTTTTCTTCTTCTGGTATTGTGAAAAAGGCCACCTCTGCCTGGGTGTGCATGTCCTCCCAAGTAGGTTGTACATATCACACACACATACTACACATACTGCACTCCCATTTACTCAACGCTCTGGCGGTAGTATGGTGTGTGTGGTACTTTATGTATGTACTGTAGTACACGAGAGGAATTCGGAAGGAGTAAGTCACCGCAATTCCACACCGTACCATGTGAATGGCCCCAGAGGGTTCATCAGGAAATTATATGGTAATGATCTTAAACGGCTCCCAAGTGGAGTTACGATGGAAAGAACTCACTTTTAGCCCGGGCAGGATTATCCTCCCGTGCCACATGACCTCTTTAGACTCATATTCCGCAGCTGCGGACGGTAAAATATCACCAACACCAAAAATATAGGGACAGTCCCTTTACAAGGTCCTAAAATGTACTTTATGTGAATGTTTTAGAGATGTCAACGCAAACTGTGAAAGGGCCACAGTCACTTCAAAAGCTGTGCGTGCCGGACGGTGAGGCCCCCGGTTTAAAACACTCCAAAGTGGCTTGTTTTTTTTACGCATGAAGGAGAAATGGGTGAGAGAATGAAACGGAATGCCCCAGTTTCCCCCCTCGTGGAGCTAGAGAGTGCCAGGATGACGCTAACTGCCAGGGCTCCAAATGTAGGGCAACGCTCCCTATTACAGCACTGTGAAAAAAAGATAACCCACCAAATAAACCCACCAATGAGAGATGTGGTAATGAGTCATGGTGGTCTGGGGCAAGGGTGACATCATTTCCTTTTTTCTTTTTTTGGGCCTCAGTGGTTCTGGAATGTCCCCCACTGCTTCCACTACTGGGGACAGAAGACTGTGAAAATGTATAGTGGCGGAATGGTCGTATATCAGGGTTTGTCAGCGCGCACACCCCTCCAGAGTCGTGAAAGGAATGGGACACAATTCATGGATATGGAATTATTGTGGAGATATTTTTCATTTCACACATACTTTAAAGGTAGAATCTGTAATGTCGTCAAACAGTGACATCTAGGCAAAAAAAGCCCCTCTTGGCATTCCGCTTTGTTTAAATGTTTTGTTTTTGTCTGGTGTGTGGGTTGGATTTCAGTGGGTATAGGGGAGGGATTGCTACAGCTCGCCACACACCCTAGGCTCTGCCAGGAGAGGTCTGGAGAAATTCACACAGTATAATAAGTTATTAAACTCCAATCCACCCTTCAGACCAAAACATAATTTTTTTTGTGCAATACCAAGCGGGGCCTATAAAGATCAAAACGAGAACCTGTTAGGTTGAGGTGTTTTCTAGAACCCAGGAGCAGAAAACACTAGGCACAGGAGAATAGAGCGGTTTAGAATGTTTAATTGAAGCATGGGGGAGAAGAAGGGTCCAAGGGTTGTGAGAGGAGCTAGAGACTGGGAACAAGGAGTGGAAGAGTGACAGGCCAATGATGATCCGTGGTCGAGGTGTAGGCCGGAGAGGTGAGGTCCTGGACATTGGAGAACAAGGGTTAGTATTGAGCAAGGTCACTGAGCACACAAAAACATAATACAGGAACGCTAAGGTATTGAAGAGAGTCCTATACCACGGGAGGTGTAAACAACATTCTGACAAGGAGTGCAGGCCTCTTATCCAGGTTCGGTGATTGGGTGATAGCCGGCAGGTGTGTAGTCTGGCACAGGTGAGTAGGTTGATGGTGAGATGGCAACAAGAAGGGAACCATGGGGCATGGGAACCTGCTGACTGTGCCTCTAACAGGACCATACAATGACTACAGCACTTAAGGATTTTCCTGAGTGCCGTTTACAGTAATATGCTGCAATCCCCGGCATGTCAAATTGCAGGCTTTCACACAGTCTCAAAGTTTCTCTCCCATTACTGTATGTCTCCGGCAAAGAGAAAACATTAAGCTAAGGAATCGCTAAATGTCAAACTGAATGGTGATGAAAATGAAGATCACTGTGATTTAAGAGGGACAGTAACACAGAGTCCTGATGAAAAAAAACATGGGCAAAATACAGTATATTAAGTAGGTTTTAGGTAGATACGGTAGTAGGGTATATATTAGATTAAATTGTATTGTCATTATACAGCACAATTATAGTAGCCTACAACAAAAAGAAGTTTGGCATCCAACCAGAGTGCAAATGTAGCAGTAAAGTACAACAGCAATATACAATGTACAGGTGATACGAATTAGTACTACTGTGTGTAGTGCTAATTAGATTTATGTACAGAGTTGTAGTATAATAGTACAGTAATACAGGTGTAAAGAGTAAAGACAGTATGGTAGTAGTCCAGAAGCGTAACTAGTAAGAGTAGGATATAGTATCTACAGATATATAAAAGGACTATGTGCAGGTAAATATAATATCCACAGATGTGTAAAAGGACATGTGCAGGTAAATACAGACAGGTGTGGATAGATATATATGAGGCGAGAATAAATATATATGTACAGTATAGCATTTGTACATGCTATCATACAGAGCTAAGGGTTATCTGCAGGTGTATAAGCAAGTATATAGAGGGGTAGTTATTTACAAATGTATATTTTGAGAAATAACTGAAAGTGCTGGTTCCAGTGTTCTCTCACACTATACTCACTACTAACACTATAGAGAACACTACAGAAAACGCTACAGCGAACAGAGAACACTACAGCGAACAGAGAACACTACAGAGAACGCTACAGCGAACAGAGAACACTACAGCGAACAGAGAACACTACAGCGAACAGAGAACGCTACAGCGAACAGAGAACACTACAGAGAACGCTACAGCGAACAGAGAACACTACAGCGAACAGAGAACACTACAGCGAACAGAGAACGCTACAGCGAACAGAGAACACTACAGCGAACAGAGAACACTACAGCGAACAGAGAACACTACAGCGAACAGAGAACACTACAGAGAACAGAGAACGCTACAGCGAACAGAGAACACTACAGCGAACAGAGAACGCTACAGCGAACAGAGAACACTACAGCGAACAGAGAACACTACAGCGAACAGAGAACACTACAGAGAACAGAGAACGCTACAGCGAACAGAGAACACTACAGCGAACAGAGAACGCTACAGCGAACAGAGAACACTACAGCGAACAGAGAACACTACAGAGAACAGAGAACACTACAGCGAACAGAGAACACTACAGAGAACAGAGAACACTACAGAGAAGAGTGAACACTACAGAGAACACTTCAGAGAACAGATGTCATTGTACTTTAGGTTGTACTTTAGTTTGTATATTGTGTATTTGTATAATGTTGGGTCTTTATTCTTTTTTTTACTGTATGAAGCACATTCTCAGGGGCTCATACTGAACCAAGCATTTCACTGTAATGTACTTTATACGTGACAAATAAAACCAAACTTGAACTTGAGAGAACAAGTTTCAAGTTTAAGTTTCTTTATTAGTTGTCATACAAAAATACAGAACACTTTTATATAAAAAATGTTTTCTGTTTTGCTCCTGCGAGTGTGCTAGATAAAAATAGATAAGTATAAAATAAATAATAATAATAATAATAATAATAATAATAATTAAAAAGAAAATAGAAAAAAAGAAAATCTAACCCTAACTAACCTTACTGTCATGCACTTGTCCTAATAAACTAACCTACACTGTAGCACTCAACACTTTGATGAACATTGTTACTCAGCTGATAGAGTTATGCCCTTCCTGATGACTTGTGATACAGAACTTGTAAGTCGCTTTGGATAAAAGCGTCAGCTAAATGACTAAATGTAAATGTAAAATCAAAAGTCAAGTACGTAAACAAAAGTGTTCAATATACATATATACAATATACAATACAGAGTAGAAAAATGTTTAACTGAGTTACAATACAATATACAGTACAATGCAGAAATGGGATGAGGTACAACTCCGGGTAAGGTGCCATGAGGTATAAGTTATAGTGCAAATCTCTTTACCAATAAATATAAAGTGTGTTAAAGTGTCTAAAGTGGGTAAAGTGGGTGCTACAGTGAGTTGTTTATTTAAAGTGAGTGTGTACGTGTGAATGTGTGTGCTGTGAGTGTATTTGATGGTTTGTTACATAGTGTTATTGTCGTTGAGCAACCTGAAGGCCTGGGGATAGAAGCTCCTTCTGAGTTTCTCTGTGCTTGCCATGAGACTCCGGTATCGCTTGCCTGACCGCAGCAGTTCAAAGAGGCAGTTGTTTGGGTGACTAGAGTCTTTAATTATTATCTTAGCCTTACCCCTGCAACGCTTGTTGTAAATGTCTTGGAGAGTGGGAAGCCCACCTCCAATTGTGCGTTCGGCTGAACGGGCCACTCTCTGTAGTCTGCTACGGTCTTGTGCGGTGCTATTCCCAAACCAGGAGGTGATATTGCCAGTCAGGATGCTCTCTATTGTGCATGAGTAAAAGTTCTTAAGGATCTTCTGACTCACTTTGAACTTCCTTAGGCGCCTAAGGAAGTAGAGGCCATGCCTTCTTGACTACACTGTCAATGTGTGTGGTCCATGTCAAGTCCTCGGATATGTGGACTCCGAGGTACTAAAAACTGTTCACTCTCTCGACCGGTGCCCTGTCGATGCTGAGGGGGCTGTAGTCCCTGACCCCTGACCTCCTAAAGTCCACAATCATCTCTTTTGTTTTGCTGACGTTCAGTGAGAGGCAGTTCTCCTGACAGCACCAGGCCAGATCGTCTACCTCTTCCAGGTAGGCCCTCTCATTGTTTGCAGAGATCAGCAAATTTGATGATTGTGTTGTTGTTCCGCTGTGCCACACAGTCGTGTGTGTACAGCGAGTAGAGGAGGGGACTCAGAACACAGCCCTGGGGGGCCCCTATGTTGAGGGTGATGGATGAGGAGATGCAGTTGCCTGCTCTCACCACTCGACCCACTGGCAGAGGTCATAGTTCAAGCCCAGGTCCCTGAGCTTGGCTATGAGTTTGGAGGGGGCTATGGTATTGAATGCTGAGCTGTAGTCGATGAATAGCATTCTCACATAGTTCCCCTGCCTCTTGTCCAGGTGTGATGCTGCTGTGTGCAGCATAGGGCTGTCCCCGACTAAGTATTTGGATGGTCGACTATGATTGGCCAAAATGTGCCGTTAGTCGACTATTGGTCGCCAAAATAAAAGTATAATATTTTTTGATTTATTTTGTTATTTAATTTTTTTTAAAGATTTTATCATTCCATTTGGGCTGTGGGGGGCAGGGCCGTCTCAACGGGCGTGCGAGCAGTGCGGTCACACATGGCCTCGCGGGAAGGGGGGCCTCGTGATTATATATATTTTTTTATATAAAAATAAATAGAATGTTAACAATCACTTTCCATCACAGACCTAAAATCTAGTTTTGCTTACATGCTTATATATTTCACATTAGACACGTTTGTAGAATAGTGTTCCGGGCTCTGCGGCTCTGCAGATATACTATTGGTTTCATTCAATTACTTTTGTGCAAAGCATCGTGGGAGGACTAACACTAGGGGAAGCTGGTTGGCGTCAGTCTGGTAGTCGGTAGAGAGATGTGAAGAAGACCGGTATTATCCACGAGGGGAGGGGGTACAGCCAGGTATGGGGTCTATTCGGCGCTATCCACGGGAGCGAGTGGATGTCTTGGCCAAGAGGCAGAGCATCCTACTTTCGAAAACCAAATGTGCAGCATCAGAGCAGAAGAAATAACGCTGCGTGCCGTAAGCTTATCAATACCACTAGATTATGCCAAGACGAAGAGGACGTTCGGCAGATGGACTGAAGATGAAAGTTGTTGTGTGTTAGAACGGTCAGTCAGGCTATAGCCATGTCGGCTAGTAGCTTAGCTAAAGGCAGGGACAGCTAACTAGCGTTAGCTAACCTAGCTAGCTACGTTATCGAGTGCTAACGTGTGGCAGATAAACTAGGAACAGACTCCCAAGTTCATCCCAACGGGGGGGACAATATCATGATGGAACTGGTCAGGGACGTGCACAGGACTTTAGAAAGGCAGGTGCCCTAGATCAGGGGTTCCCAAACTTTTCAGGCCGGGGCCCAGAAAATAAGGCGTCAGAGAGCCGCGGCCCAATGCACATCGTCTGGCTTTTTTTTTTTTTTTTTTTGCCATGCGACCGATTTTTTAAGCCAAATATCACTTCAATCCTATTAAGTTAGTTCAAGTTAGTTATTCATTTATATGTGCTATTTATGAGAGGGCTAACTTGTTGCAAAATAATAATGATAATAATAATAGCCTCATTAAAATACTATTGTTGCTTTGGTTGTTTTCAGCGTTTTATGTGCATAATCTGTTATTTAGTTTGAAATGTTCGTTGAAATAAGTAGATTTTTAGTTTTTGTTTATTTATTAAGTTAATATAAAACCATATAGTCACATTTTAGAATACAATAGAAAATAATTTTAGAATACAACTAGAAACACTGTCCTGGCCTGCTTCTAAGTTCAGTGGCCTGACAAAAAAAATTAAAATAAAAAAATAAAAAATAAAAAAATAAAAAATAATTTTTTTTTTTTTTTTTTTTTTTTTTTTTTTTTTTATCATCTCGCGGCCCATCCGTGGCTGCTCGCGGCCCACCTTTGGGTCGCGACCCCGACTTTGGGAACCACTGCCCTAGATGATAAAAGGGCATTAGTTATCAAATGCGACCGCGCGTAGCGCGCGAGCCCGATTTTTGGGGTTAATACAAGTCTATGGTACATTCAGTTTCACCGATAGATGTCACCAAAACTACATAGTGTCCCTTTAATAACACAATATGCGCTCCAGACCAACAGCTGCGAGAGAGAGAGAGAGAGAGAGAGAGAGAGAGAGAGAGAGAGAGAGAGAGAGAGAGAGAGAGAGAGAGAGAGAGAGAGAGAGAGAGAGAGAGCTGCGTGATTTTCCAGGCAGCAGCAGACAGGGAGGGGCTGGGGAGGGGTGATTTGGCGACGTGTTTTTGGAAGGACCTATTATTTACAAGAGGGGTGGCATTTCTCTTTCTTTACCTAATATTTAGATTCTATCGTGACATCTTTCATTTGGAAGGGCAGGGCAGTATATCTATATGTGCAACAGTAAAAAAAAAAAAAAAAAAAAAAGAAGAGGGTGGCATAAAAAGGGCACTTTCTAATGAAAAATGAAAAAGGCAGGTGCCCGGGCACCCCTTCACCCCTATGTGTGCACGTGCCTGGAACTGGTGAACTTTCTCCACGGTCGTCTCCTTCCTCTTGGACCTGACTCTGCGTTAGGGTGAGTTTTGAATGCAATCTACTCTGTTCCCGCTGTGGATCTCTCTCTCTCTCTCTCTCTCTCTCTCTCTCTCTCTCTCTCTCTCTCTCTCTCTCTCTCTCTCTCTCTCTCTCGCGCACTCTCTCTCTCTCACGCTCTCTCTCTTGCTCTCTCTCTCTCGCTCTCTCTCTCTTGCTCTCTCTCTCTCTCGCTCTCTTGCGCGCTCTCTCACGCTCTCTCTCTCTCTCACGCTCTCTCGGTCTCTCTCTGTCTCTCTCTCTCTCTCACTCGGAGTGTTGCATCGTGCAGTTTGTGATGTGTGTACTAAGCTTATAGAGTTCGATTCAAATAAGGCAAAACTGCAAATCTGCATGTCATGCTTGAAAAATGTACCTGGCTTTAAGCTTGTTTATCAGGTTCCAGGGGTGTTTTATGCATTTCCCCTGTTACTGCCAGGTGTACGACTGTACAGGTGCATTGCCACTAAGCCTCGGGCAGCGCTATTATTTAAGAATACGTTGACTATATCATATGCCCAGCCTCGGGCAGCGCTATTATTTAAGAATACGTTGACTGTATCATATGCCCAGCCTCGGGCAGTGCTATTATTTAAGAATACATTGACTGTATCATATGCCCAGCCTCTGGCAGCGCTACTATTTAAGAATATGTTAACTGTATGACCAGCCTCGGGCAGCGCTATTATTTAAGAATATGTTGACTGTATAAAAAAGAATATATATATATATTTTTTACCTTTAGGGGGGGCCTCGCATTTAAATCTCGCACAGGGCCTCGCATTTCTCCCAGACGGCACTGGTGGGGGGTGCTTAATGTCTGAAGGAGTCGACTGAAGGCTTCTTGTCCTCTGCAAAAGCATGCAAGTCTCCTCTAGTCTCCTCTAGTCTCTAGTCTCCTCTAGTCTCCGCTAGTCTCCTCCTCTAGTCTCCTCCTCTAGTGATGATGGATGATGGATGATGGATACATCTTGATATTTGTCTAGTCTAGTGTGTTCATTAGATGGGTGAAATCCTCCTTCAGTGCCTCTGTGCCTGTTTTCGTAGGCAGTTAGCCTCTGGTATGCGTGCCATTAGCGTTAGCCACGCTTATAGGCCTCTTTTCTTTTGGAAAGAATGAAAAAAAATATATATATATATATTATAATTTTTTTTTTTTTTTTACTAAGAGGTTGGTTAGTCGACTACGGCTCCTTTCGACCGATTAGTCGACTAATCGACTAATAGGTGTCAGCCCTAAGCACATGGGCTATGGCGTCCTCCGTGGACCTGTTGGGGCGATATGCAAATTGCAGGGGGTCCAGGTTGATGGGGAGGGAGGAACAGATGTAGCCCTTCACAAGCTTCTTAAAGGTCCTCCTCACCTCATGTTCTGTTATCCTGAACACTGAGTCTCCATCGGCAGTGGCTCCCCCCTCTATTGCAGTGGTTTGTAGGCTGGTGTTGTTATTCACACAGCCTCAAACCTTGCACATTGAACACTATAGAGAACACTACATAGTACACTACAGATAACAGAGAACACTACCATGTTCAGGAAGTGCGTATAGGCTGACGTCCAGAAGGTCTTGGTAACAAAGGGTTCAAGGTCCATTGTAATGCGGTTGTGATTAGGACCGCAGGAGAATATCCAGGCAGAGAAATTGGGAGTGGTTTCCAAAAAAAAATTTACTCTGAGAATCATAAGTTGATGTTGAGCTCATTTCCTGTTTGGATATAATTTCTTTAAAAAAAGACATTTAACTCTACTTGGTTTAGTTTCAATGACCTTGGTTTGAGAATGGCTTTGCTGGAGCAAATCCATATTTCTACTCATGATTCTGTGTCCATGCCAACCAACAACCACAAGGTGTCACTGTGAGAACTGCTGCAAATGGCCAGATGCAGATGAAAATATTATTATATTATTAATATGTTGTAATTTGCATTGTGTTGACACATATCAAGAGGCACGGTCTGCAGAAGACATACCGAAAATCATTAAGAAGGAAGCATAATTTCAAAGGAAAAATAGATATTTGATCATGGAGATGAGAGGCAGAGGAAGCAGTCCAAACATGCCTTTCACTCTCCTTCCCCCTTGTGGCTGAAGACAGGATGCTAGGCCAAGTTTTGATTAACTTCCCTCCATAAGCACATATCGTATAGCCTGTTTATTATTCTTATTAGTACACTTATTTCAAGTTTCAATCATAATACACACACATACACATACACACACTTTTTTTTGACAGTTAAGAGGGCATTACCAATATCTTTAGCTGGGATTGTTGCAGTTTCAATTCAGGCCACATGGCAGCGCCAGTGAGCCGCAGATGGATTCCCCCCACACAACTCCAAACAGATCTATCAACCGGGCGGAAACAACTCTTAGCGCTGGTTTGCTGTGGCTGTGTGTGATTATAATTGACGATGTGGGTTTAGTTTCTGTACCATTCACTGGGGCTCAAACTGGGTCATAATTCACAAACATCATGTAATAATAATGGCAATTCATTAGTGCAAGACCCAAGCAATCTCTTTCATCAGCCCGGGTGGAGGAATGCCACTGGGGCCTCAAAGCAGGTTGTGAAGAGGGGAAAGACAAACACCAGCTTAATGTGGCTGCCGGCTGTGAATCTCCTTGCCTGTGAATTTGCAGTGACAATAGTTGTCATTGTCAGTTGTGGACTCTTCGGGATGAGAGAACATGTTTTTTTTTTTTGTATCTCTCTTTTTCCGATTTTTCTCTGTTTTTCTCCCCGTCCCAATTTTAGTCGTTGTGCCAATTCCCCCCCCCCCCCCCTCTCCTACCTGGTTGTTGTGCGCATGTTCTCCTACTGGTCGGTACAAGGGAACCCTGAAGTATCCGCACGCTTCCTCCGACACGTGCGGCGACAGCCAGTGGCTCTTCTCACCTGGCAGCGAGGGCTCTCATTGGTGAAGTGTAACGCGTGGGAGGTCACGCTGCCTTCCTCAAGTCCTGCCTCCGCTGAGCAAGCGCCCAGACCTGACCTGTAGGCGTCGCTGTCCACAACGCCAGTTTCCCACCCACGGCTTCCCTCCCCCTAACCCAGCCAAACGAGTTAGTATAGCGATCAGCCCAAGCCAAGGCAATGCTGACTCCAGCAGTCGAGACCGCAGCCTCTTGCATTGGTGACGAGCGCAATCTCCGCTACGCCACCTGACCGCCCGAAATCACAGACATCTTTGAGAAGAAAGATAAAAAACAACAAGAAAAACACATCTTTGACTAGACATTCAACATTCCACCAATATCTGAAATGAAAAAGAAATAAGTAAATACTATCCTTGTACTCTTTCACTAGTATCTACTAAGTAATCTACCTTGCCTACTACATAGGCCTACTATGCTAATAAATATTCACTCAAGACTGTAGCACTCAAGTTCGACACTGTTTGACGAACAATGTCACTTACCCTTAGCTACCAGAGTTGTACCCTTCCTTCCTGCTGACTTGTTGTACAGAACTTGTAAGTCGCTTTGGATAAAAGTGTCAGCTAAAAGACTAAATGTACATGTAAAATGTAGACATACGTTTTTATTGTCCGCCGTAATAAATAAAATTGCATATCTCCCGAATATACGCAAAGTTTCAAACAAAAAAAAAAGTTTTCCGTTGATATTATTCACCAATGGAGAAAGGGGTTGAACAGTCGAAGAGCCTTGTCAATGGGAATAGTTCTCGGGTTCTTTCACACTTCGTTGGCGATCACAGGAGATTCACGGGGCTGACGAGGAGATGAATGGTCACGTAGGGAACAGTAGGTTTATCTTCTCCAGGTTCCGTGTCTGGGGACCTGTGATGGATGGTCCGAGACGGCTACCGCTGCCCAAGGTGTCACCTAACAGGCGGAGGTGTAGTAATAGAATGTGAGGGATTTGTTTCTCAAGGTGGGCCACGTACCACCAGAGGATAAAGACACTTATCTGGCAACGGAGAGTGGCCCTGAGAGACAGAAACCAGGCGACCAAACGTGGGGAATTGCCTCTCGTTCCACTCTCGGTGTCTGATAAATGTCACGACTGTGGCGTGCCATTTTCTTCTTGGTCCGCAATAACACAACCCCGCGGCTCGCAGAGACCAGGGGACCGCCTCATTATTGTTGGAGACACTTGGTGAAGGGTGCGTGACAAACATGAACCTCTTCGTGGTATTGTTCAAGACTTGAGATAACTTTACCACTTTATCATATTCTCACTGCATATAATACCTATCCTCACCTGTCTGTACTTACCTGCACATAGTCCTTTACTATATCTATATCTGTACATATCCTACTCTTACTAGTTACTAGGGCTGTCCCCGACTAAGGATTTGGATGGTCGACTAGGATTGGCCAACATTTCCCGTTAGTCGACTATTGGTCAACTGAAAAAAAAAAATATATATAATAGTTTTTTTTTTTTCTTTTTTTTTATCGTTCCATTTGGGCTGTGGGGGTGCTTAATGTATGAAGGAGTCGACTGAAGGCTTCTTGTCCTCTGCAAAAGCATGCAATTGGTCCACTGATGGATACATCTTGATATTTGTCTAGTCTAGTGTGTTCGATCATTAGATGGGTGAAATCCTCTTTCAGTGCCTCTGTGCCTGTTTTCGTAGGCAGTTAGCCTCTGGTATGCGTGCCATTAGCGTTAGCCACACTTCTAGGTCTCTTTTCTTTTGGAAAGAATGATAAAAAAAATATATATATTTTTTTTAATTATATTCGACTAAGAGGTTGGCCAGTCGACTACGGCTCCTTTCGACCGATTAGTCGACTAATCGATTAATAGGGGGCAGCCCTACTAGTTACGCTGCTGGCCAGTATGACTACTACCATACTGTCCTTATACCTGTATTACTGTACATATTATACTACAACTCTGTTTTTTTTTACTAATTTGTATATTGTGTACCCAGGTTAATCACCTGAACATGACATATTAGCATAACATCTCATTTAGTAATGTCAATACTGAACGACTGTGCGATTGGCTCTTGACAAGTCATTAGAATAATAGAAGCCTACTTTGCTGGAACGATTAATTTCGCACGTACAGTATACAGTGTGTGTGTGTGGTCGCGAGCTGAGGCTGCCTCACTAAACCATTTCTCCATGCATGTATTTATCCACTCTGGTTGGATGGTGTTATTGTACTTGTGCTGTATAATAACAATACATTTGAATCTAATCTCATTTCAATCGCAAATCGCTTCCGCGCTAGCATTTGATCATGACATACTACTGGAGAAACTTAAAGCCATATGGCTTCAGTTTCATGGATAACTAGCTGTATAGCTACTTATACAGTAGAAACCAGAGAGTATTTTTTAACGGTAGCCTATCTGAAGCGAAAAATGTTAAGTATGGAATTCCGCAGGGAAGTTGCCTTGGACCTCTGTTATTCACCATTTATACAAACGATTTGCCGTTAATTTTAGAGCAAGCGAAGGTGGCTATATATGTGGACGATACAACCCTGTACATGGCGTCCTTCTCTGTGGAAGATCTGGGTGTGGCACTAAATAAAGAGCTACAAAAAGTAGAAGAGTGGATTAGAGCGAATAGAATGGTTTTAAACATAGCAAAAACAAAGTGTATTTTAATGGGTTCTCTTCTCACCATAATTGCTAATCCAAAATTAAAGATAATGATGGGGGGAACTGAAATTGAACAGGTAGAAGAAGCAAAGCTACTATAGGTATAACATTGGTCATCTGAGCTGGTCAACGCATATAAATAACATAACAATTTTTTTTAGAGAGGGCTGGGGTTAATTAGAAGATGTGCAGAATTCCTAACACCAGAGTCAGTGATCCATGTTATCCAGGCTCTGATCCTTTCACATCTGGATTACTGTCCGAGTGTCCGGTGATCTGGGGAAGTGCTGGAAGAGAAAAACTGGGAAAACGGCAAATGACACAGAACAAAGCAGCATGCCTTGCTCTGAATTGTAGGAAAATGTCAAACATAGGAAGTATGCATGAAAAACTGTCATGGTTAATGGTAGAACAAAGACTAAATGTAAATATCATAATGTTTTTTAGAAATATATATAAGAACAAAAAACCTGCTTGTCTATATGACGAGATGCAATTCACAATCAACAGACACAGTTACTCTACCAAGCATGTGTCAATGGAAAGATGTACTGTAAAGATGCCAAGAACAAATGCAATGAAAAGGACTGTGATGTATAGTCATGACTGCATGGAATTCCTTACCACCTGCATTAACTATAGGGTTGAAGGGGATGCAGACCAGAGAAAGACTTTCGTCTTGTTTACATCAGGGTCCCCCATTTTCAATTCATCATGATTGGTGAACTTAGATTTTTTATATATTTGTATGTTGTATTGAGATGTATTGTTGTACTTTAAGTGAACATATATGCCTTGAAACATGATAAGTAGATGGGTATGTGTGATTGGTGAACTTAGATATTTTATTATATAATATTCTTATGTGTTATTGAGGTATATTGTATTGTTTTATTGTATTGTATTGATTGTATTGTATTGATTTTATTGTATTGTATTGATTTGTGTGGACCCCAGTAATAGTAGCCTATGCCTGTGGCAATGGCTAATGGGGATCCGAATAAACCTGTAGAATGGGTCAGCATGGTACAGTGCAATGCCGAACCTTTCAAGCTGTTTTGCATACGGCCCTCGTCGTTTTGCACATGCCTCATTCGCCTTATAAGGAGCTGGCGGGGTGTGTCTGTATGCAAATTCAGGTTAACGAGAATGCGCATTGCAGTTTAAGAATGAATGACATATTTCATTCATTGGGAACCCAGCTGCGAAGATTTTCGAGAATGAGGACCATTGTATACGGTTCTCATTTTGTTCTTTATAGGCCCCGCTTGGTATTGCACACCAAAATAATTGTTGTACTGTACTTGTACTGTACTGTACTTGTAAACTCAAGAGATAAGAGGAGGACATCAAAGGAAATTAAGGGAAGACTTGGAGAAGGAGGACATCGTGCCTAGGGCTTGTTTATGAGGAAGTGGACCAGAACCTTGAGGACGCCATCGCCCATCAACTCTCCTAAACTTTCTTTATATTTTTATTTTTTAATCATTCTACATTTACATTTTATTTCCAAAAATAATCAGTGCAAACATTTTCCACAAAGAATAATGGTAGAAATTAACAGTGATACGGCCCATTGAAAGGTTTATCAATTGCTTTCGCGCTGACCGTCAATGAGGGTCAATAGAGTCAAGGCCCTGTCTATTAACAAGACACCTGCTGACACCATGTTCAATAGCATCACATTTAGCAAGGATCTTAAGCCAGTACCTCGGCGTTAAGGCACTTTGAATTCTCAGAGCCCTTTCTTAGTTCCCGCCCTCCCTCCAAACGACTCTCTCTCTCTCTCTCCAACCTCTCCTCTGTCTCTCTCTCTCCACCAGACAATACAGAAGGGGAGAATAAAACCTATTCAATCCCTAACACACCTTTCTATCTCCGGGATGAAGTCTCACATGTAGAAAAGACAGATAAATTATTAACCGTCAGTTCAACTCTCCGGCGGTTATAACGTCCACGCTGCTAATACAAATTCAGAGAAGTTGACGGCCGACGTCTCTGCAAGGTGGGTCCAATGGCAAAGATGTTAAAATCCCCCAAAGATTTCGTGCTATTTGTCTCTCGTTGGAAACGTGTGGACCGGTGAATATATACGTATTGTGAGGGGCTAGGGGAGTGGGGGGGGGTGTAGCCGCGCCCCCCACCCGCGAATGACCCTTGAACTAGTAATTCTGTGTAACACTGCTGCAATTAGCCTACTACGGTATTGTGGGAGGGAGATAGTGGCAACCAGTGGAGGCTGGTGACCAAATTTTTAGGTGAAGCACAAATTATTATATTATATTATATATTAAATTATATTTTTAAAACATCCCCCACTGGGTGTCAGTGGTCAGTGGACACAGATGAAAACATAATATTAATATACACTATATATTAATATTAATACCAACACCAATCAATTAATTAATATTAATATTAATATCAATATACATACTAATATACTATCAATACTACTATTGAATATACATAAACTATTCATTTCATTTACACTATACATTTCATCAAACCAGCATGTCATGTCTCCTTTAACTGTGGGTGAAAGCGGTCCGAGAACTACAATGCCTGGCAATGTTTACTTCTGCATCTCACGCAACACACACAAGCCACCGGTCGTTTCAGACACAAACCCCCACGCAACGGACAAGATAGCAGTTCTCATTCATAAGAGCACACCAAAGTTCCACCACATGAATCTCACCGTGACAAATCAGCAGAGCCACAGAGGCACTAGATCAGCCGTGCATCAGCAAAGTATGCTAGCCTAGCCACAAGCTAGCGGCAACATACATTAATTCATTCATTCATTCACCACTAACACAGTGCACATGCAAATATTATCTGCAGGCTGCATTAGCAGCCAGCAGCCAACGTGATACATTACATTGTGTTTATATGTGACATAGCCAAGTTAACAACGTTTCAATCCCTTAATCAAGTCTCTAAACAATTCGGCTGGCTAACGTTAGCCATCCGCAAAGTACGCTAGCCTAGCCACAAGCTAGCGGCAACATTCATTAATTTACACTAACACAGTGCACATGCAAATATTATCTGCAGGCTGCATTAGCAGCCAGCAGCCAACGTGATACATTACATTGTGTTTATATGTGACATAGCCAAGTTAACAACGTTTCAATCCCTTAATCAAGTCTCTAAACAATTCGGCTGGCTAACGTTAGCCATCCGCAAAGTACGCTAGCCTAGCCACAAGCTAGCGGCAACATTCATTCATTTACACTAACACAGTGCACATGCAAATATTATCTGCAGGCTGCATTAGCAGCCAGCAGCCAACGTGATACATTACATTGTGTTTATATGTGACATAGCCAAGTTAACAACGTTTCAATCCCTTAATCAAGTCTACTACAAGTATTGTTCTCTAAACAGTTAGCTAACGTTAGCATCAAGGCTAAGCAGGCTTTCGTTTTACAAACACTACAACTTACTTTTTTCTGATCCAGGTGCATAAGTCCACTTCTTCATGTTGCTCAGTTGCTGGTTTATACTTCAGTCCTAATGTTGGTGCAAAGTTTAATTTAGCCTACTGTGTGTACTGTAAACTACTAGCTTGCTAAGCTAGTAGCTAGCTACAAGTTAGCTTGCCTTCACAGTCCAAGATGGCACGTTCACGTCAACTACAACTACACTAGTCTTCAACTGAGATAAAAAAAATAAAGATATATCATCCAAGTAAACGATGCAGTGCACAACAATAAGTGAACAAGTGAATAAAGATCTTAAAATATGAATGATTATATTAGGCAAATTAATGTTCTTCAGGCAAATTGCACACATGAGATGATGGAACACAACTTTGACTAGAACACTGAAGCCAGTCCAGCTGCAGTTCCGCAGGTATTTTTGCATGGCAGACTCTGATTGTATTTCAAAGGCTGCCAATCATTCATCCTCTGTGTATTATTGGATTGTCAAGGCTGTCAATCATTCAATCCTCCATTCAATGGCAAGAGTTTAACTGCACAGACCGTGCTTAGATGAAGTTAATAGCCTATTTTGATTGGCTATTATTTATTATTTATTTAACATTGGGTCAACCTGTGAAGTTATTCTGCACGAATATTACTGAGCTGGCAATTTTGGCAATTTTTGAAGAAAAAAAAAATTCACTGGCATTTTTTTTTACAGAGGAAAAACTTTTCTAATAAAAAAAATAATAATAATAATAATAATAAAAAAAAAATATATATATATATATATGTAAATGAATAATAATTATGAATTATGAGTGAATTTGTGTTTCACGTGTTGTCATAGAGAAACCTCCACTGGTGGCAACGGTGCTGAGGCAGAGGTAGCAGGTGGTATCTGGGTGAGCCAGTTGAAAGAAAAACAGATAGGAGGCTGCATCTCTACAATGGGTTTTAAATGAGTCCCCCCCCCCCCTCCCACACACACACAGACACACACACACTCCACCCCATTTGCATGTGGATGATAGTGTTCCAGGGTGTCTATTCCACTCTGTAGTTTTCCCTCCACAGTGCACAGCACAGCAAACCGGGGTAAATAAGCGAAATACCTGAAATACAGGCATTCCACATCCAGGGCCCTTTCTTCCATAAACGCTGTTGTCAATGATAGGTGCATGAGCAATTAATCTCAGCCAGAGGAGGCGAGCGAGAGATAGAGAGGGAGAGAGAGAGAAAAAGATGCGCAGGCACAAAAGCTATCAAGATGACAAGGCTATGCGGTGCAATTTACCAGGTTTCCACCACCGTCAAGGATATATTATAAACACATGGCCAAATGCGAGACTGGCGTTGATAGTGTTGTAATTGAGATTTCCAATTAGGCATCGTGAGCATTGCATACATTATTCAGCCAATGAAGAGAAGACTGCGCTGTGCACACAATGGGAGGCGTTTGTGTGATTAGTGTTATTAAAATAAGATAGGGGGGGGGGGGGGTGCATACAGTAGCCTTTCGCTTCACGATAGACTTAAGCAGGAAATACAGTCTCCACCAGTGTGTTATTAACCAGCAGGCTAGGGCTGTACCGAATGTCAGTATTCGAACGAAGCTTCAAATGTCTGCCGTCATATTTTATGACTTAACCCTTTGGTTGCCGTTCACAAGAATTCTCGTTTCTGTGGCCCAGCGGTTGAGTGCCGGAAATGAAGATTCTCGTTTCTGTTTTGTTTTTCCTTTTTTTCTCGATATGAATATCCTATTTCATGTCACAGAGTTGTATTTTGGCTGAAAAAGGCATATTGGGACTCCGAAGGTGCAGTACCAGCCAGATCCTGGTAGTGGCGCTGTCCCGAGAATGCAGTAACCCCTGTTGCAGACCTGGTGTCACACTGACAACGCTTCGGGCAGACTTTTCTGTTAGCCTGAAGCGAGGGCTTCACCAGATCGTATGGAATACTTTTTGGGACACCGGATTCATTATGCGTTCAGTATAGCGTTATGGCGTGTGCCAAATGGACTTATGATCTACCAGATGGTGATCAAATAATTGGAAAATTATTTTTGGAATCCAACCGGCCAAAGGTAAGAGCAATTTGACGTCAATTTCAGCTTGATCATGCAAGGATTTCATAGCCATACCCCAGTTCAGTGTATGTTGTGGTAATAACAAATGCCGTTATTGGCAGTGATGGGCAAGCTACTTGGAAAATGTAGCAAGCTACACTACAAGTTACTCTCGATTAAATATAGCTCAACTACAATGGAAGCTATCCCCAGAGAAATGTAGCAAGCTACACTACAAGAACATGGCAAAAATAGCTAGCTACATCGGCACTACTTTTTTTTTTTTTTTTTTTTACTTCGTGACCAAGTTTCCACCAAACAAATAGGCAGGAAAAAAAATTCTCAGTTTGATTGTTTATTATAAAACTGAAACAAGCCCTCGGTCTGGCTTTTTGTGTCATCCTTTTAACATGAACTTGTATTATGTACAAAATCCAGGAAGGCAAGTTTAGCTGGGTGCAGCCTCTACAAAAGAAAAGAAAGAGACCATTTGGTTTTATCAGTTTTTATAGTATAGTTTGTTGATTACTTTTGATGCAGTAATGGTCTTTTTCTTTTCTATTCTATCTTTATGTATTATTTATCCCTAAACTCTGCATCTTCTGAAACCTGCCCACTTTATCAACCAAAAACACACTTCTTCAATATCTGAATTGTTTTACTTCATTTTACTAGTATTATGCTACCATGTATATACTACTACCAACTATGCTAATATGTCTATACTACTACAGTATGTACTCAGAGTATAACACTCAAGCTTGACACTGACAAACAATACTACTTATCCTTGGCTGCTAGATATGTACCACTCCTACTGACTTGTTGTACACAATTTGTAAGTTGCTTTGAATGAAAGTGTCAGCTAAATGACCAAATGTATTTAAATATGTAACTCACAAAACATTCCATGGCCCCAAAATCAACCTGTCCCACAGGTTGAGAACCACTGCTTTTCCCTCTTTTTTTCTTTTCTCCACCCCAATAATATTGTTCATTTTCTGCCTACAGTGAAACATCATGATAGCAGCTATCTTAGTTAAAGCTGTTGACAAAGTGTACTGACTTGTGTGCTGTTTGGGAACAGTTGATTTTCATCAGCTCACCTGAATGTGTCCTCAAGTTAGTGCTGGACGTGTTGAGAGAGCAGCATATGTTTTAGCCGTTTTTTCAGTCAAACTCATAAATGTGTCCCAGATAGGGCCATGGAGAGTCATTGTTGTTATTGACATCATCATCTTCATCAATGCCATCGAACCCCTCTGCCATTTCGCACGGACTGGTTTTGTAATCCGTTAAATTGCATTCATTCAATACGTCTGTGTTTTGATTTTCACTTCCTGCTTTGCGGCTGGAGTCCCGCCCTATCCTGCCTCTGATTGGCCTACCCGTAATGTTTTGGCCTACCATACCCAATCGTGAGTCGTCACTCATATCTAAACAAACCAACCAATCATAGTGGGTTTTTTACGGGGAGTTTTTTTTTCTCCTCGCAGATCTTCTAGTCTAGACTGTTTCTCCCGAAAGTAGCGTGTAACGTTTCTCGTCGCTACGTTACTACTTCGTTCTATAAATAGCTCCGCTACAGAGATCGCTACCCTGGTTAAAAAGTAGCGAGCTACCAGCACGCTACTGAGAATTGTAGTTAAGCTATGTAGTGTCGCTACTTGTAGCTAGCTACTGCCCATCACTGGTTATTGGCAATCAATTAATCACAAACGACCCCCCCCCCCCCCCCCCCCCCCCCCCTTTCACACATTCATGATGGAACATAATACCGATCATATGCATTTGGATTTTTAACTGTAGCGTGTGTAGGGACGAAACGCCAATGGATTTAACGTTAAAGCGGGAACGTATCGATGGAAAAAATATTTCTTTATGGCATATTGAACGGAAGGTTCATACTGTCAATTGACAATGATATTGGATCCATAGCTATAATATAAAATATAGGTTTAGCTCTACAAACAAGGTGACCGATTACATGGGGTTAATGGGTGGCATGAGCCTATGCACTTCCCGGAAGGGGCGTGGCACCCGATGTGTTATAATTATATATATATATATATATATATATATATATATATATATATATATATATATATATATATATATATAACTCTGTCACCATTGTCCGCCTGTCTGTGTGTATGTGTGTATGCTATGTTCTATGTTGACAGGTGCTGGAGGTGGGCTTGGCTGGAACGCTCATCAGCGCAATGGGAGACACCTGGACCAGTGTTCCCATGCTCCCTGCTAAAAGCAATGCGGACCTCAGATGCTGGTGCTCTCCTCCTGAGACGCCAGTAGCTTTGTTGGTTGTACATTCTTGGACTTTGTCTTTGTTACTGGAATAAATCCTTTGGTTATTTTAATTTGGTTGTCTGCGTCTCCCTCTTTGTCATCGCCGTGCGGCCGGTGCATGATAACCGCGACGCATGGGCATACAGGTATGGCGAGCATGTAAAGCAAGTTAGACACATTTATGGGACCCGTTGCTCGCGGAGTTTACATAGAAACAGCGGGACTCGCCAGAGGAGTTATCACAGGCTGTAGAGCTAGATGACTCCCCAGAGGAGTTATCACAGGCTGTAGAACGCAGGCTGAAGAGCTAGATGTCATAGCTTCTAAGGGGGGGGTATTCTGCTCCGGCTCAGCCCCTCCCTTCCAGTTGGAGTTGACTTGAAACACGGAAGTTATTGAGTGAAACGCGCACTGTCGAGTCCTGGCTCTAGGCGGAATCACGAATGTTGGTTTAAGAGAAGTTATTTATATTTTGAACGTGATTCATTGGGCACTAATTCGATTATACGTTGTGCATGTTATGACTTAGGCCTTGTCCAGACTAAAACGATTTTGATCTGTTTCGTTTTCGTTTTGTTTTAAGGTTTCCGTAAAAATGAAAACGTCTCAAGATAATAAGTGCATGCCACAAATTTACAAAATAAATGTCTTTCCTCTTTCTTTTATTTTGAAAACCCCCGACCGGAAGTGTTATAGTGTCTGTTGCTAGTACTGTAGATTAAATTAACTTGTGTCGGCCGGTTCTGTGCTTTTCGAGCTAACGTAACATTAGTCTCCAACGGAGAGGAGAGAAAGACCTCGGCTCACATGCAGCTCAAACTACCTGTTGGAATAAATTAATTGATTGATGCTTAACTTGTCCCTGTGTGTGTCCAGTCATTTCGACTAGCAAACGTTGTCATAACGTTACCTCAGGATACCACTGTCTATTGTATTTAGTTGGTTAGCTATTTAGCTAATGTGGATATCATTTTGAATAGCATCAATGCTAGCTGGCTGCCTACAGCTTTATTTACTAAATTATGGAGGCTTTTTAATCGTCAAGGTAAGAGAGGATTTGTCATGATCAACTGAAGGCGTATGCTATGGAACAATATGTGCTTGGGTTTTCAGAAAAAAAAGGCCAGCTATGTTACGCTAATCTCTAGTTAGTATCATGTATTGCATCACAGTAGCCTCCTGATCAAGCTCAATAGCTTCTGTAACACAAATGCAACTACTCTGATGCCATTGTTGTTTAATAATAACTCCCGGTGTTTAATAAACACTTCTAGCCAGGACATATAAGACATATATGTATCATATTTTTTTTTTGTCTGGGTTTGTATGCGGATTAAGGGAGATGCGTGTGAGCATGTGTGCGCCTCGGTTGGGAGTGTGTGTACAGCAGAGCCCCGCTCGCTTCAGACTGATAGAGAGAGCACAGCGCGTGTGTGAGCATGTGTGTGCGCCTCGGTCGGGATTGTGTGTAAGCACAGCAGAACCCCGCTCCGCTTCAGACAGATAGAGAGAGCACAGCATATGTAAAGCTGTAAAAGCCAGATCAAGCTCAATAGCTGTACATGCCATTGTTGTGATGTTTTCACATGCGGGGTAAGGGAGAGGTGGGCCTAGTAACAGACACAATATTTCTGACACTGGGAATACCTTCCCTGAGATCCATAGATGTCCCTAGATACCAAGAACATGCAAATGGACCTAGAAGTGGAGCAATCTTCCATTTACTTAGGTATGTATTTTTAGGCAGATTTTCTGGAATTAGGGCTAGGGCTAAAGAGGATTTTCTAACTGGGCCAAAGGATTTTCTAACTGGGCCAGTGGTCTAACCCTCCTGAGACCACTGGCCCAGTTAGAAAATTCATGAACTTGAACGTACATCGGTTTGTGATAGATTATTAGTTACTGGGTATGTCAAAGTACCTCATATTTGGTACCATTTTGAAGCTAACAACTAGGGATTTCCATGGATACAATATTATTATTGTTATTATTATTCATATGTAGTTGAACTTGAAATTGTTGAACTTGAACGTGAATGAATGAATGAATGAAAACTTTATTTAACAGATTGCAGAATGGGTACAATACTGTACGGCTCAATACACACAATTGTTAAGGGGATGCAGACCAGAGAAAGACGTTTGTCTTGTTTACATCAGGGTCCCCCATTTTCAATTCATATTGACATTTATGACATACACAACATACATGACATTTATGGCATAGGGACATACAGGTATTTAGTACTGATACATTTGTGACATAAACGGTATTCAAATATACAGTACTGTTACCCATAGATCCTGACAGAGTATATACATATGATGGGGAGGGGACTGTACATTAGGAGGGGGTGGGTGGGTGGGAGAGAAATATACATACGGTGGGGAGGACTGTACATTTGGAGGGGGTGGGTGGGTGGGGGAGGAGACTGTACATTTGGAGGGGGTGGGTTGGTGGGAGAGAAATATACATACGGCGGGGAGAGAATATATACATGCGGTGGGGAGGAGACTGTCTATTAGGAGGGGGTGGGGGGTTTGGACATTTACGGTGGCCAGTTTCGAATTGCAGCCTCCCGTAGGTGCTCTTTAAGATCAGTTTTGAATGTGGGTAGGGATTCACATTCCTTTACAGCTTTGGGTAGGGCATTCCACATTGATGTGGCATAATTGCGAAACGTGTTTAGTCCCTTGTTTGAGCCGAATCTGGGTTTAACATGATTTGTTGAGCTTCCTCTGGTGTTGTGGTCGTGGAATTCACTGACCTTTGGGAAGTATTTTGACATGTACATGGGTACCTTAGTCGTATAGTGTATCTTGTAGACCAGGCCCATTGCAAGTTGCTGTACTCTGTCTAAGCCATCCTAGGTTGTCAAAGTGGGCGGGGGTGTGGTGAAGATAAAACAAATATTTTCAAGCACTTTCCTTACTTGGGATAAGAAAAATTAGAGTATATGGAATGTTGACAATCTTGTTGGCAATATAGCACAGCTGACAGATTAGAAATAGCATCTATTGTTAAAAAGTTATGAATGAAACTAAATATAATAAAAAACAAAAACAAATTATTCATAAAAAGATTTAATGTGTGTTAAAATGTGTATTCAAACTTACCCCGTTCTCTTCCTCAAGCCTTGTCTTCCTCTATGCCCTCTGCCTCTCTACAAGCATCTTCCCTGGGTAGCAGCAGTGGGCTGAAACTCTGGGTCTTGGGCTAGCTTGATGTTAGCTGCAGCTAGCCGGGGAGCTAGCTGAGCTAATGAAAAGATGCCGCCGGCAAGCATTCATCTCTGGCTATGTGGGGCGGGCCGACCCGTCACACTCATCGTCCGTTCTGGGTTGATAAAATGAAATATATTATATCGCTGCTGTCGGGACAAAACCTCATAACTCCAAAAACCCAACTTTTCAGCAGATGAAAAAAACGAACACAGATTTGAGGGTGAATAGAGTTAGGAGGTTTAGACAGATGATCGGTTTAATGCTTTCCCATTGTTTAAACTTTGTAAAACCCACACACACATATGGAGGATGATCTACGGAGTTGATTTATATAAAAAAAAATATTAAAAAAAATGGAGTTATGAGGTTTTGTTCCGACAGCAGCGATATATAGAATATGACCCAGTAATGAATAAACTAAATACAGCAATGTGGCTATTATGTTCTACTATGTGTCAATCAAAGGGCGGGAAGTTTAATGACTTTCCAACAATGTATTGAATGATCGGGAGAAACGCAGATGATGGCAAAGTGCCGCGACGTGCACGATAGTGATGGGAATTCCGGCTCAGGAGAGAGCCGGTTCTTTTGGCTTCGGCTCCCAAGCGGCTCCTCAGATCCTTTGTTGCCTATTAAATTCATGTATTACCAAAAATTATGTGTAAAATGAATTACTAATGTAAAACTAATGTAAAAACATAAATTATATAAAATGTTTATCATTTATATAGGTTTATTTACATACTCAACAAGAAGAAGAGTGCTACAAAAAATTGTGTCATAGTCTTTTGCAAAGACTGGCTCATAGAGCTCTGGGTTGTAGGTCTAGGGGTGGTGGTGTTGAATAAATTGCAGCAGCAGCAACCGTTGCAGTAGACACACTTGCACCTTCAGCAGGTTCCCTTGCCCGTCTTTTATTTTCCAATTGCTAATTGTACCTGCTGTCACTAATTTCCTCACCTTTTCAGCTTGTGGTCTCTGTCTTGCTAGGCTAGTGCATGTTCTCTCTCTCTCGTCTCCCTCCCGCCTCCTTTTCATGTGCTCACTGTGCTGGGTGTGTCTGTAACCCCTCCCCTCCCCCCTCTGCTCAGCGTGGACACACAGACGCCACCACACATTATTGACCAATCACGTGCAGCCAAAAAAAAAAAAAAAAAAGATTGGGAGCTGGCTCCCATCGTTAACTTCAAAGAGCCGGCTCTAAGAGCCGTTTCTTTCGTGACCGACACAACACTAGTGCGCGAGCGTGCATGACGGCCCGCATTCGGGCCGTCCGATGTTTACAAGTCAACAACTTACCCATAAAGAAAGCAGAACGTTGCATGACAGACAACGATGTCGTGGAATCTGGATGTTGTTCGTGAAGCCTTGCGGGAGCCGTTCACTCTCAGGGCCCTCATTTATCAACGTGGCGTACGTACAGATATGTGCTTAACCCGTGTGTACGACCATTTCTAAGCAAAGTGTGGGATTTATCAATTCGAACGTGAACTTGACTTTGTGCTTATGTCTACGCACAGCTCTGAGCATGCTTAGCTGACGCCCAGTGGTAGAATATCGTTACTACGGCATATGCGCTCCTCAGTTCATGCATTAGTTTCAACGCGGAAATAAGCTTTCGTGCATTACTCTGAGTCCTGACACTGGTGCGTGTTCTGTATGAACCGTAATTCATTATAGTTCATTGTGAAATGTATAATGAACGGTTCAGTTAGAACCAGTCCTTCAGGGTAAATCTAGGTTGGTTTCCTATTGAGGAGCAAGTGACTGTGGATTCACTCGGTGCATCACAGTCACGAAAGGGGTTACAGAACACCCACCTCCACCAAACACCATTAAATATTGTTTCAAATAAAAAGCAACATACTATTATTTTGTGTCATGTTTCCAAATAAGATTGGCCACAACGAAATGCTTTCTACTTCAATTTGTTGGTTAGAATGGATTACCTCGCTCCGTTGAAACTTCACTGAGACTAACAGTAAAAGACAGTATTTTAATAATAATAATAACAATAATAATAATAATAATAGAGCTTCATTTTATAAAGCGTCTTTCAAGAGACCCATGCAAGGTCGCTTTACATAGATATGGGGGGGGGGGGAATAACAAAGTAATAAACATAGTGGACAGACTATGTAAATATGATGATGGGATTCAAGTTCATGTTTGTATTTATCACATAGGCAGGCTACACATGGCGTATACTTAGGCTACATCATACATGGCAGTGAGATTCATTGTTCTTGTATATGCTCTCATATTATTGTTTATATAGGCTACCCAATACTGACATCAAAATAGATTGTATGCCTCTAGAAATCATATGCAGCAGGTAGAAAATTTACGGAAAATCCGTCGCGATTTGGAATACAATTGAGGAGAACTTTAATCCCTGGGTATTAATCGAACAAAACGGAAAAAGGCAGTCATATTCCAGCATGGGCTTTATTAGTTAATATGGTCTTTAAGAGATATCATATCCGACATCACCGTACGTGTACATGTCTCTCAGCCTGTCTCGTATTTCTCCATAACACGCAATTCCCTCGGGTCAGTCCATTATTTCACATCCCATGGGGGTGTTTCATGACCATATATGGATAATCGGGGCGGTTCTGGTATGCAAATACTTAAAACCATGCACGAGCTCAAGCTTAGGAGCAAGGTGATATTTATGAAGACAGGTGTGCGTAGGACCTGTGTACGCACGTGTGATAAATCCCATTTTTTTTGTGCGTGCACACATTCTAAATTCTGTGCTTAAGAACGAAAATAGAATACTTTCTAAGAAAAATTTATAAATGAGGGTTTGGGTAATCTCGGAGTCATTCATGCATGTTTGCATGCATGCTAAAATAAAGTCCCTTTCTCTTGGTGTCAATGACGCTGTATTCATCCTGCTTTGGTAGATTAATTCTTCAGACAGTTTTGTGCTACATGACAACGCCGGCAACGCAGAAGAAGATGACAAAAATAGTAAACACAAGCCCATGTGCTCATGTATTTTTGGGCATCGCTTGAAACTCCAACTCGCCAACGAAAGCACTCGTCTTGATTCGCATGCACATTTTATTCCGCCCCCAAGCAATGGCCAAAGTCACACGGAAACAGCCTTTTTTATACAAAGAATTGTTACTATTAGAAATACTATAACTGTTTGCCTTTATAGTAAATATGTTCTTAAACATTCAAACTGTGATAATATGAAAAAAAAACAAGCAAACAAATTTTATATTGTCTTTTGTGATTTGACGTGATTTGACTTCCGCGACTTGATGTCGAAAGCGCTAGGCGTGGTCACAATTGCTCTTGATGTGCAGGTTGGCACCTTTCATGGTTGCCATCGGTGTGTGAATGTGAGGAACAGAAATTGTAAAGCACTATATAAATGCACCATTTACCATTTATCTTTACCATTTACTGAATAAGAGTAAAAGTAAACGGTATACACAAGGTGCAGTACAAATGTGATGTGTTGAACAAATGTATGTTCATACACATATAATGTGGCATGCTTACTTGTGTTATGAACACGACACAACTAATGACTTTAGTCTACAATGCGTTGTTGTCTAGATAGGAAAGCCAAGGGTTCATGCCAGGGTAAACCATGGCATTCCAGTAGCAGTGGACTTGAACTGTTCTATCAATAGAAGCACAATGCACTCATTGAAATTGATGCGCCCCCCATTTGAGATGCAAAGTGGTTAGTACAATTAGCTAGCGCTCCTTCAATATTAATTAGAACATATGAAGTTGAAGATGTCAATATTTAATCTACCATTGTTCTACAGCCGCCTACGGCAGAGATCCCAACCGCTTTAAAAATGCAGGAGCGTTCAAAGGGAGGCCAGAATCTTCTATGCCCTGGGCAAGACAATCCCGTAGTAAGCTGCCATATGCAGAAAACGATTAATATTTCAGAAATCTGATGCTGTAACTACTGTATCTGAAGCCAGGCAGCAAGGTAGAGGCAAACCTATTTCAGCGCTGTGTTCCTCTGTGGGAATGAGCTGCATCTTGTATTTCGACAAGGCCAAGTATAGATGAACGAACCTTTCCCATAATTGGGGGCAGATATGACGGTTTACTTTGCACGCCGCTGAAACGCGGGATATCTGGGGGATGTGAGCGAAGGGGAAAGGATCTTTGTGGCGGCAGCGCGGACTCCTCTCTGAGGTGCCCGGCCACTTTACATTACAAAGGAGGGAAACAGCGATTGTAAAATCTAATTATTTACCTGGTATTTACCACTCTGCCAGACAATCTATACAGCAGGGTTGTTTTTGTAATTTCTGTCGCTGTATTTGGCGGCGAGCGCACTGTTGACTTTTAATAAGGTACAGCACTACACTGACTTTCCGCTCCCCAGGAATCGAGATTGCAACGAGTCAGAAAAAAAAGAAAATGCATGCCAAATAGGGAATCATTATTTCTGCCTGTCATGTGGAATATAAGAGGCATGCTGTTTGCCTTGGTACCAATGTAGATGGTACACATTGGGTTTTTATTTCATCTTTCTTCTTTTTTTGCAAATCCAAACATCCCTAAAAATGACAATTTTACCTACTTCCTGTATGGGCAGTTCAGATGTATTCTGAACATTTCTGTTTCTGATTATAACTGTATTAATTGATTTATGTGCTGGATTCTGTGAACTATTTAGTTGTTATCGTTGTCTTTTCTTATTGTGCTAATTTAATTGTTGATTTCTTATGGTGTCAGATTATAATGTATCACTTCTTATTGCGTTTTATGATCTCAGCTGCATTGAGAACGAGAATCTCTCGATTGTATTTCCGAGTATAAAATAAAAGGTTACGAATGGATGAACATCAATTTATATACATCTAGGCCGCAGGCAGTTCTGTGGGAACGAGCCCCTCAGCCCAGACAGTGCCTTCACTTTAACTGTACACTTTTAACACTTTTAACATTCACGATGCAGACGCTCACCGCTAACCTCTGAGTCATGCCAGAAGAACCAAAGCCCTGAGCATGACCTCGAGCCCAACCTCATGCCGCAAAGCCTGAAGAAGGGCTTTAGGTCAGTCAAGCAGGTCTAGACAAACCTGAGGAAATTACAAATGGACACAACCGGGAGGGTTCCGTTTGCACTGTGAATTTCATTCTTCCAGTCTACTGGCCCCTCTAAAAAATCAGGTGTTTGAATCTCAAACTAACCAGGCAGGGATTATTTAATCCCTTTTGAGGCCAACACACATCAGTGAGCATGAAGACTTTAGGTTTATCT
The DNA here is from genome assembly GCF_963971535.1 of Notolepis coatsorum. Taxonomy (NCBI): domain Eukaryota; kingdom Metazoa; phylum Chordata; class Actinopteri; order Aulopiformes; family Paralepididae; genus Notolepis; species Notolepis coatsorum. Next base: position 46,563,275 of record NC_140176.1, on the reverse strand, counting down.
CTTGACATACTTATTTCAAGTCTTGTAGGTAATTGAGGCTTCCTGGGGCGTTCTTGGTTTAGCTACAGTGCGCTAAACCCACCGGATCATTTGAAACAAAGCTCTTCCTAGCTTGTTTAAAGGAAAACTCCAACATTTTGGGAAATTAGCTTATTTAACATCTTCCCTGGAGTTAGACAAGAAGATACATACCTTTTTTGTCTCTGTGCATGCATTAGGCTTAGGGAACAGTCGGTACAAGAGCTTACACATGTAACTTCTGTAGGCCAACACCTAACCCAGTTGTGGATCTTAAACGTGAAAACGATACACACAACCCTCCATCACAACAAAAAAGGGCAAAAGTACACTCTCACTACTGTAAGAGGAACGCCGTTTTTCATGATGAGAGAAGACATAAGTCCTCGATTAAGTACTGGTCACAGGCCACATGACAGCGACCAAACAATTTTCAGAAAAAATAGCCTCTCTCTAAGCAAGAGCACAACCCCAGCAGAAGCTGAGGGATTACACCGTATCCCCAAAAACATAGTGAATCAACACACATCTTGTAAACAAAATCATATTTGAGGGGAGGGGGGGGGGGGGCCCAGGGGAAAACCGGGGAAAACCACCCCTCACCACCTTACCCCTGATACGACGCCAATGTGTAGAGTAAGCTTTACATCATGCACGCCAGCACAGCCGAAGACCTTGTTTGAACAGGCACAGCCCTGCTTATGTGTGAAAATAACTTGCCACTTGTTATTGTCATCATTACCCTCAAGTAAGAATAACAAGCTGAGAGAGGGACTCATCCCTCGATCACATGCCACTATGCACAGTATTGTAGGGTAACCCAGCCAGTTGTGGGCTCAGCCACGTTGTCTAACGTTACATGAACACACACAACTTCTCATCATACAACAAAAACCCAGTTCATTTTTACTCACGTAAAAAACAATGCTGTTTCTAGATAGAGAGAAAGGCACAAGCCTTGGCCAACGCTACCCAAGCTATACAACGCGACCAAGACAATTCACACACAGCACATGTCGTATCCCCAAATGTAGTGAAGTAACATATGTTTTGCAGACAAAGACATCGTTATTAACAAAACATTTGGGAGGGGGAGGAAGGAAGAGTGGGGTAATGTCCAATGGACACCTTACCTGCACCAACGAACGCAGGACGAAAGGCCGTAACACAGGTTGGTCCACCACGTTGACGAAGGCCTCTCGCTGGCAAGGCCAGAAGAGGCAATGGCCGGAGCCTTGCTCCGGCATGACGCCCCCCTCCTGCAGCCGGTCATGGCGCAGGCCCGACAACATCTTCTGCCAAAGATGACGTCGTAGTCAGAGTGCCAGGGCCCGCTATTCTCACGGCTAGCCCCAATGGTTGTAGCACAAGCTAAACAGCTAACTCTAGGCTAACTGATAGCATCAAGCTAACGTTTCCAGCCGAGCACAATCGCCAGCTAACGCAGTGGCAAGCTAAGCGGCTACTACTGAAAGCTGCACAACGTGAGAAAAAGCAATACAGGCCAACACTTCAGACAGCCGCTGTCTTTTCCTCTTCTTGTCCGAAGAAAAAAAGTGAAAAAAGGCAACACACGCCCCTCTTCAGAACGGTGTTTACCAGACACAGCGGTATCGGCAGCAAGCCCCTCATTGTACGTGGGCTGCAGCCGACCTGAGCTCGGGGATATTCTTATAACGAAACACCAAGCTCACCTCCCTCGCGCCGGGTGTTTTTTAATCTTGAAAAGCTGGGACAGCATGGCGACAGAGGGTATCCGTTTGTCCAGAGACCCAGGGAATTGAACCGCAGATTCGGAATCACGGTCCCAGGAAAACAAAGCTACGACTTCACTGAGGAGGAGCTAATGTTATTGTGGGGCATCAGACTAGAACCCCCTCCACGCCGCTAAGGGGCAGCGGAAAGGATTCTAGCCTGGAGCCGACCTTCGTAAGCTGTGCAGTTGATCCCCCCCACAACTGACACACCTGGCGCCCGCGTCGCAAAAAACATCACCCGCCCAGAGAGGCCGTCAGCCCCCACACAGCCGACCACCTCCCAAGCATAGTGTCCAGCTGCAGAGCCGGAGGCAATGCCGGCGGGGATTGCTCAGCGACGCGCGCCCCTAATGCGAAGCACCGGTGGAGGTCAGAATGATCATCATGTTCTAGACACTCCGGTGGCGAAGACATTATCGCTGTATTTCCTCAAAAAATTGTGAGAGAAAACAAAGATATAATGTCAACGCAGCTCCTCTTCTCCAATAACTATTTCGGCACTAAACTAAAGTGGTGTATACAGGCACTTTACGTGGTGAAAATAGGGAAGGAGCTGATGGTGTGGCCACAACCCCGCTTATGTAGAGTAGCGGATGTGGGTGTGGCCAGGCGGATGGGTGTGTGCATGTGGAGAAAATTATTCAATATTAGACTGGATAAAGGGATAGTTCCAAGAGAGCAGAGCGTAAGCTATACGATAATATAACTTACAATTGACTTATTTAGAGTACATTGGCCTATTCTACAATCATGACTTTATAATAATTTCATAATGAATATCTCCCAAGTCTTTATATCTAAGTTAGGCTATTAGTCGGGGCGACAGCAGTTCAGGAGGTAGAGCGGTTGTCTGGAAATCGGAAGGTTCCAGGTTCGATTCCAGCTCCTCACGGCAGCATGTCGAAGTGACCTTGAGCAAGACACTTACCCCTAACTGCTGTGTGAGTGAATGGATGAATTTGAGGCGTAAAGTTGTAAAGCGCTTTGGATAAAAGCGCTATATAAATGCATTCCATTTACCATTTATTAGTTACCATGAAAAGGCCTCGTCTGTAAAAGTTTTTTATTTAGTTGGTTATCCTTTATTTTTGTAGCCAAGTCCATGATCTCCAATAAAGGGGTGATAGCATGCGGGTTAAGTGATCATTATATGATTTTCTGTACCCGCAAAAAGCTAAAACAGAAGGCCGGCTGTCACAAAACAGTCACATCTAGAGACCTCAAAACTTACTCTAGAGAGGCCTTTAACCTAGAACTGGGGAGCTTGGACTGGTCAGATGAACTCAGTGGTACACAGGTTGAAGAAACATGGCTTGGATTCAAAACCAAATTCACAGCAATACTCAACAACATGGCACCCATAAGAACCACCAGGGTTAAAAATCGCGCTGAGCCATGGATGCACACTGAAATACTGGCCGCTATGAAAACCAGAGACAAAAAATGCTCTGAACTTCATAAAAGTCAGACAAAGCTTTCCAAAAGCTCAAACAGTGAACTCCAAGCCCACGTGGTTGAACAAAAAATTCAAAGAAACAGACTAAGAAATGACGTAAACACCATGATCAGAACCGCAAAAAGAAATTTCATCAACGACAAAACTGAGGAAAACAAAAACAAACCCTACGAACTTTGGAAATTACTCAATAATCAACTAGGCTGCAGTAAAAAACTTAAAACCAGATTCTCAAACATAAACATAAAGACGGACAACACGCTCATCACAGACAAGCTGGATGTAGCCAATTACTTAAACATCTTCTTCACAAACATAGCCACAACACTGGTAAACAAACTACCCTCCCACTCAGGGCATTATGGGGTAGAACACATAGTAGAATACTACAAAAACCTAGGTGTCCACAAAGATGACTTCAAACTTGAAATGGTAACAACTGATGAGGTACTCAAAAAATTGAGCGCCCTCCAACCTAACAAGGCCACTGGCCATGACAACATCCCCTCCAAATTCCTCAGAGACGCAGCAGCCGCCATCACCCCAGTCATCACACACATAATAAGCCTCTCTATAAAACAGGGACACGTCCCAGAGGACTTCAAAATTGCGAGAGTGACCCCTCTGCACAAAAAGGGCAGCAAATTAGACCCAGGCAACTACCGCCCTGTTTCTATTCTTACCTCCATCTCGAAAGTCATGGAGAAAATAATCTACGAACAGGTAGAAAAGTACCTGGCGGAAAAAAATCTAATCTACGAATTCCAATCTGGCTTCAGAACGTCCCACTCCACTGACACATGCCTCCTCTATTTGAACGACCACATCAAACAAGAGGTGGACGCGGGCAAATACTGCGGCATGGTCATGCTGGATCTACAAAAGGCCTTCGACACTGTCAATCATTCCATTCTGATGGACAAGCTAAAAGCAATTGGCTTTGATAGCTTATCAGTGAGCTGGATGCAATCCTACCTGGAGGGGAGAGAACAGATGGTAGAGGTAAACGGTACTCTATCCCCCCCCCCTCACAGTGAGCTGTGGTGTTCCACAAGGAAGCATACTAGGACCGCTAGTCTTCCTAATTTATGCAATGACATGTCGTCAGCCTGTGACTGCAACCTGTTCCTGCTGGTCTCTGACAAGAACAAGTTGCAGGTTGAAAAAACCCTCAGCACAGAACTAGGCAAAATCTGCATATGGCTCGCTGATAACAAACTATCATTACACATGGGCAAAACAGAGTCCATTCTCTTCGGTTCAAATAACAAACTCAGCAAGACCGACGGCTTCTCAGTTACAGTGGGTGACAATATTGTCACAAGGAAAGACTAAATTACCTACCTGGGTTCCATCCTAGAGGCAAATCTTTCCTGTGACAAAATGGCATCCAATGTAATAAAAAAAGTCAACCAACGAACTAGATTCTTGTACCGGATCTCCTCTCTGGTAAACAAGAATACCCTGAAGACTCTGGCAGGAGCACTCATTCAAGGGTACTACGACTATGCGTGCACCTCATGGTACCAAAGCACCTCAAAGGCGCTTAAAACAAAATTACAAACATCACAAAACAAACTGGTCAGACTACTACTTGACCTGAACCCCAGAACCCACCTCACCCCTGCCCACTTTGACAACCTAGGATGGCTTAGAGTAGACGACAGAGTACAGCAACTTGCAATGGGCCTGGTCTACAAGATACACTATACGACCGGGGTACCCATGTACATGTCAAAATACTTCCCAAAGGTCAGTGAATACCACAACCACTACACCAGAGGAAGCTCAACAAATCATGTAAAACCCAGATTCGGCTCAAACAAGGGACTAAACACGTTTCGCAATTATGCCACAACAATGTGGAACGCCCTACCCAAAGCTGTAAAGGAATGTGAATCACTACCCACATTCAAAACCGCTCTTAAAGAGCACCTACGGGAGGCTGCAATTCAAAACTGGCCACCGTAAATGCCCAAAACCCCCACCACCTCCTAATAGACAGTCTCCTCCCCACCGCATGTATATTCCCTCCCCGCCGTATGTATATTTCTCTCCCACCCACCCACCCCCTCCTAATGTACAGTCCCCTCCCCATCATATGTATATACTCTGTCAGGATCTAGGGGTAACAGTACTGTATATTTGAATACCGTTTATGTCACAAATGTATCAGTACTAAATACCTATATGTCCCTATGCCATAAATGTCATGTATGTTGTGTATGTCATAAATGTCTATATGAATTGAAAATGGGGGACCCTGATGGAAACAAGACAAACGTCTTTCTCTGGTCTGCATCCCCTTAACAATTGTATGTATTGAGCCGTACTGTATTGTACCCATTCTGCAATCTGTTAAATAAAGTTTTCATTTCATTCATTCATTCAGCCTTGGGCGTGAGAGGAAGGCTGGCTTGTGAATCATTCTCAGTCCTGGTTTGCTGTCGTTGCCCTGTTAACACCATCTAGACGGTTCATGACAGCGCTCTACATGAAGATGTTGAGGAATTAATAACAGAATTTGTGTTGCAATGGGGATCAGAAGTGCATGTTTTCCCAGACCCACTCCAGTTAGTCTTGTACTGACTAGCTCACCTCTTGATACACTCCATTATGCTAGGTCAAGAGGCTTGATGAGGATCGTAACTGAGCCACAGCATTCTCTCTCCCTCCCATATTCGGCAGGGATTTGGAAGGATACTTACATATATTCAACCACGCAAACCCATCGTTCTTTATGAATACTAACATTTTAGCATGGAATATTTGAATATCAAGTTACATTTGGAGTGGTGATGCATGGGGGTACTATGATGCTTTAATTCAGGTCTGATGAATGCATAACCAGACCCATAATAATAATTATATGCATAATTCTACCCATAGCATTGATAGCATTAGCTTGTTCAATAATGCTGTATATATTGTATACATATATTTACCATACAGTATATATATATATTAGGGCTGTCAGTTTATCGCGTTAATTAGATTAATTAATTACACAGCAAATTATCGCGTTATGAAAATTAACTAAACATTTATTAACTTTTTTTTGTATTTTTGTTTTTTTTTAAATCTTATTCATTCCATAAGAACGTAGAATACACATTTACAGACTTTTTTATGCTCCATTTGCATGTTCTTGGTATCTGATTCTAGGGACATCTATGGATCTCAGGGAATGTATTCCCAGTGTCAGAAATACTGTGTCTGTTACTAGGCTTGAGTAAATTGTAATGAACCAGATGAGAATATCAATACATTTTTTTTTTTATCTTTGACTGTGAATAACACCATGCTCAAATTGACCAGACCTGAAAAATCTAAGCAAATTAATAGATGGAAGATGATTAAACAGAAGGTTTTGTAGATACAGTACTGAATTGTGCCATCCGGACATATGCAATTTGAAATATGATTATAGAATATAGAATATCAGGCATAAAATGGTTATGCGATTAAAATGTGATTAATTAGATTAATTAATTACAAATCCTGTAATTAATTAGATACATTTTTTTTAATCGCCTGACAGCACTAATATATATATGTATCCACATCTGTCTGTATATACCTGCATTTAATCATTTATACATACCTGTAGATACTATATATATCTGTACATATCCCTTACCTACTCTTAATAGTTATACCACAGTAAAATGTGATATTGGAAAATATCGGTATCGGTAAATTTTTTTTTTTTTTTTTTTTTTTTTAACATTTATTTAACCTTTATTTACCCAGGCAAGCAAGTAAGAACCAATTCTTATTTTATTTATTGTCAAAAGTATGCATGTTGGTTTAATTCAACAACAAGAGATATGTAATGTTAATTTTTACTTTTTTAATTATCATATTTTGCACAGATAATGCTTACATTTAGAAAGCCTTTTGAATGCATCCAGTGAAATTATTAATTACCTGAAATTATTAAGTTTTTTGGAGGGGAAACCCTGCATATATCGGTATCGGTTGATATCGGTATCGGTATCGGTATCGAAATTAAGAGTTGGACAATATCGGAATATCGGTATCGGTAAAAAAGCCAATATCGAGCATCCCTACTTGCTACCACAGTGTCTTTATATCTGTATCACTGTAAATATTAATACTATAACTCTGTACATACATCTGATTAGCACTATTACTCAGTAGTACTAATTTATATATTTTATATCCAGTTTAATCACCTATACATTGTATATTTCTATTGCAATTCACTGTATACGGTTTCAATTGCAATTCACTGTTCATCATTCATGTTTCTACACTAAAAGATGTGTTAGGAACTGGAGACTACTATGGGTCTGCAGATTTGTCCAGAGCTGGTGATGGAAGTGGCCAAGGAGAGCAACATCCTCCCCCTTCCTCTGTGTCTCAATGTAATGAGACGCAGAGAAGAAGATGAAGCAACATAAGAGAGCTCCCCCTTCTTCAGGCATAAATAATCAATCACAAGTTGTCTCCCATAGCCATACGTCTCTTCACACCAAGTCACACTGTGCCAGGGGTGGAGATGGCACGGTGGTGCAGTGAGTGGGCACTGACATTGATACAGTTGTTAACACTATCGCCTCACACAGGGCCGGCTCTGACCAATTGGCTGCCCTAGGCAGGATTTTATCTGGCGCCCCCTTGCATCACAGTTTATTCCAGTGGCGGCTGGTCAATAGAGGGCGCTAGAGTGCCGCCCCCCCTGGTTAAAAGAAGAAGAAGAAAGAATTCTTTGGCCGCATGAATACTTTCCCCAAGGCAGTTGTTCTTCCGCGTTCGGTTTACACGGCCTGATACAACTGCCTTGGGGAAAGTATTCACGCCCCCCGGCCCCTAGCGGCCTAGCCCCCTCCACTCCCTTTTCATGGGCGCTCGATCTCAGCTCCACCAAAGGTGCGCAACGCACAGGGCAAAATGGAAATACATACGTACGTAAATAAATACGTACGTACAACATAACACAATCAAATACGATATCTCGAGGGTGCTTGCTCTAGTGCCCGAAGTAGTCACTCTATTGGCTGAGAGTGGCACGTGACATCACGTCCCTACTCACCTCGAGTCTAGTAGGGAAATACGCTCAGCTAGGAGTTGTCGGAAATTGATAATAATCACAAGGTACATTCAGACAGTGTTGGATCTAACTAAATAGATTTATATGGACACTTTTATGGAAAGTTCAAACCTGGACCACAAAGCTTGAAAAGTTAGGCTATACTCTGTCTTAGCTGGTTCGATAATAACAACAACAACAACAACAACAACAACAACAACAACAACAAGCTATATATTTTGTGGACAGCTGAATGTCAACTCTTCTGATGGTAAGTCATTATGTTTAATTTACACAAGCCAGCCTTGGCTCTTTTAACAATATGCAAACAATGCTGTACTCAGTCTCATACTGACGTTATTCATATACAGTAGTATACTAGGTCTGATCTGCTTGGGATTCCACGTGAGGTTAATGCTGTGTGAGAGAGAGCGAGAGAGAGAGCGAGAGAGAGAGAGAGAGAGAGAGAGAGAGAGAGAGAGAGAGAGAGAGAGAGAGAGAGAGAGAGAGAGAGAGAGAGAGATGGGGATGTGCGTGTTTGGAAACCTGGCTGCTGCATGGACTGTGATCATATTGATTGATGGCAATGGTGATAGTTGTACTGTAACTGTATACTTAAATATTCGTACGCTTGTGGTTTCACCGACGCTCTGACGCACACAGTAGGCTACTCAGCGTGTGGTTTCGCGATGCGTGCGCACGCGCGTGTTTGTGTGCTGTGTGACATTGTGATACCTTGTTACATGTTAATTTTTGGTATCGACCCCCCTGGAGAAAAATTCACCAGCCGCCACTGGTTTATTCACTACCAATAATATGCACTCACGCTTTTGTTTTCACATTTTTCTTTTATTGAAAATAACCCACAAAATCGAACAGTTAACATCAAAACAGTGAACAAGTGACATTATTATAATCAGTGGTGCAGTGCTGGTATAACTCGGTATAACGGCGTTATACCTCGGTCACTGAGGCTGAAGTACGCGCAATCGCTTTTTACATGGCATTATCCAACCGGACTCCCGGAGAAGCATGCAGCTGCAGAGCCGCAGAGCCAGCGGCGCTCTCTGGGCCGCGCGCTGACGGCCGCGCTGTGAGGCAATAGTATCCAGCTGCAGGACGAGAGCAGCCAAAAAAAACTGTGCATGCGCGCGCACGCGCGCACGCGTGGAGCGTTTGACCTACTGTCAATTTGCCACTGCACCACTGATTATAATACATATTTATAATATATTATCTTAATATTAACCAGTTACATATTACTGCCATAAATAAAGTAAGGTCAAATATAATTACAATGAACTTAAATAAAGTAAAATAAAGAAATAAATAATTGCACACAAGTACTGCACACAAACACAAAATGCACACACGCACAAGGCTTCGAATGGTAACATACTTAAAAGCCCCCTCATCAAGCTCACTTTACAGTCTTACTTTCCTAACCTTTCTTGCAGCAAAGTCATCTATGACGTCATCATAAGACAACTGTTTTGAGACCACATGATTTATGCTTATGATGGAAAGTCCACAGAGACATTCTTGCACCATAGTAGATCTCAGGTAAGTTTTGGTGAGCTTGAGCTTAGAGAAGCTTCTTTCAGCAGCAGCCACTGTAACAGGAAGAGCCACAGAGATTCTCAGAGCAACCCACATGTTGGGGTACATTTCTGTCAGCTTCTTCTAATGCAGAATGGTCAAGAGTTCCATTAATGGAAATTTAATTAAACATTGGCATTACAATAAAATGTAGATTTACATTTACAGAGTCCAATAAAGCAGTAAACTGCAGTGAAATACTAATATAGCATAATGGGAAATGTATTTGGCATTAACATTCATGATATGCACTTTAAAACACTGATGTAACTAACTATATAAACTCACTTTAGAGACTATGACCGGTAACAAACCAAAGGCTTACTACAACTATTAATTATAAAGGAGATGAAAAGGAATAAAAAAATTGTTTACAGGGTAAACAGATGTCAATACAAATGTAGCCTACGGTATGACACAGGATTGAAACACCTGCTGAATATACCTAATTTCCCTGATGATTACTGGTACTAGTTTTCTTATTTTTATTAGTTGTTATGTAGCCTACTTTTATTGTATGTAGGCTACTGTTATGCACACAGTAGCCACTAGTCTGTATTTTTAGGTAACGTCCAAAAGTAAGATAGAAAGTTAACGTTCCACTCTGTTCCACTGTTCCACTAGTCAACAATTAATTTCATCACATTAACGTTACTGTACCTCTGCCCTTTTCGTGTTGTTCCTCTGCTTCTTTTTCTTCCCTGAGCACTGGACTGTTTTAGTCTTTTCGACATGTTGATATTACTGTAGAATATCCTGTTAACGTTCGAAAGCCCTTATATGGTCCGTCCATCACTTCGCCCTCGTCGGCCTAGCACTGTATTTTTGACACATCGTTGGAAAGCAAAAATTCCCGCAGTTCGATGGACACCCTACTCAACCTATTACGTGCTTCCAGTCTCAGGTTACAAGGCCGAACAGCGAACAACCAATGAGCGTCGGTTTCAGACAAGTGACCACTTCCGGTAGGATTCACAGTTTTTGTAGCCAATGAAATTCTGGAGCTAATGGTATATTACGCGAGGGCTGTTCTGTTCCATACGGTAAAGGGAGAGAAGAATACGAAGAAGTTGTTTGGAGAATTTCTCTCGCCGTCCAAATGAATGAGCCATTGTAAAACACTCATTTTCCATGGGATTGTTATAAATGTTGGACCTGTACTGTAGATAAGACTTCAGTATTTCGAAATAACTAGTAGTATTAGTAAAAGATTATTAAAATGATAAAAGAAAAACTTTTTTATTTTTCATTTCTGTTGCTCCCTCTGGGTGGTTGCGCCCTTAGCATTTGCCTATACTGCATATGCCTATAACCGGCCCTGGCCTCACAGCAAGAAGGTTCTGGGTTCGATTTGCGCTTGGGGACCAGGTTGCCGGGTAGGCATCTCTAGGTATTTCTGTGTGGAGTTTGCATGTTCTCCCCATGCTCACAAGGGTTTTCCCTCCAGAAAAAGAGATAAACCCAATGGAAAAACATGCAGCAGCCCATTTCTGCTCCTGGCTGTCCTTGGCGGGGAAGGATGACGGGATGGGTCAAGCACAGAGAGGAATTTCATCGGCTACTCCCCAAAAAAAAATATTACATGCATGTGTGTGTGTGTTCCTAGGTGTGTCGCCCATCTCGTGTGTGTTCACTGCATGACAATGTAGCAATGTGTGCTACAAATAAAGACGTCTTCTTCTTCTAAGAGATTTTAGGGCTGTAAGGGCTGATTTAAGCCCTTACAATTCCAATTAGAAAATTTTACCACCCCTCCAATCTGCTGTGAGGTTTTAGGTCGAGTCATAAACTGGTGTTGCATGTACAATGAGTAACATTGAAAAATATGTCTTGATAGTATTTTTAAAGTGCAGTGGCCAAGCTATATATATATATATATATATATATATATATATATATATATATATATAGCTTTTATATAAAAAAAAAAAACATCACACAAAATTAACTGTAAGTGTAAACAAACCCTTCCCTCCCCCTCCCCCTCATGCTGATGCGCGCATACAGTAACCCACTGATAATAGCAAATCCTAACACAAAAAACGAGAAAAGGAGATAGATACCGTGGTTAAGTGACAAAATACTAATACTGTACATTATCGTAGTATCAAAATGAAATATAGCCTGTATAGGCCCATATGGACATGAATTATGAACTTGCCGTTCAGCTGAGGGTTACAGTCTGGGGAACCACTTTTCTGAGTTTAGTGTTTATGAAAGTCGAAGCGGTGGCCAGGTCTTCAAACGTGTGCGTTGAACCACTCGGCAGAGTGATTTTCAGAACCGCAGGAAACATCAGCCCAAACGTGATACCAGGACAGGCACGAAGCTCATGTTTCACTCCTCCAAACGCAGCCCTCTTCTTGGAAACAGCGACAGTGTAATCAGGGAAAATGGAGAACCTTTTACCTTGGTAGAGTAGAGGGTGTCGCAGGAGGTCATGCTGGCCCAACGTAGGATTATTTAGTTTTGGAGATGAAAGAAGTGGACCCTGATGATGAGCGGACGAGGCGCCTCTCCCTCTCTGGGTTTAGCCCGCAAAGTGTGATGGGCTCTGTCGAGTAGGGGCTCCTCCAGGCCCAGTAGGTCCTTCAGTACACGGCCAATTAATTCTGTTGGGCGCGGGCCCTCAGGGATCCCCACCAGTCAAAGGTTGTTCCTCCTCGATCTTCCCTCTAGGTCCTCACATTTGTCTGTCAATGATTTCACCTGTGACTTGAGCTCCTTAAAGGAGCACTCCAACATTTTGGGAAATTAGCTTATTTGCCATCTACCCTGGAGTTAGACAAGAAGATACATACCTTTTTCGTCTCTGTGCATGCATTAGGCGTCGGGAACGCCTGCACCGTTAGCCTAGTTTAGCATCAGTCACTGGAAGTAGGTTACTCCTTTAGCCTAGTTCCCAACAGTCACGAAATACACTCCAAATACAATCAAAATACAACTCCAAAACGTTCCTGTAAACATGTGACCTGTGTATTTACCACATGGAGAAATAAAAAATAAAGCTATGGCTACTTGCTCTGAACATAGATTCCAACACACCAATGAAAATAATCAAGAACGCGTGTGTTTGCTCAGAACATTTTGCGCAAGACTATTGTGAAAAAATGCTACAGTACCTAGTCAACCATGGCAACGTTTTCTGAAGGATACGCCCATCCCATCCATCGGAGAAAGTGACACTGGCAACCATGACTGTGGTAAGTTTTCATTTATGTTTTTAGATGTGGAAGGCTGTATTCCATCTGTGTAACGTTAGCGAATATTGTGAGATTGATGAATAGGACGTAACTTTGCTGGACTATCCTAGTATAATCCTCAGCGGTCCCTGCATTCCTTTTGGTTGCTACAGTACTTTCGCTTGCTGACTGGCGTTACATTAGCACCTCGTGGTATTATTGTTACTAGTTTATTATGTAACGCTAGCCCCTTTCGTGACTGTGATGCACGCCATTAGGGTTTGGACGAGTGAATCTACTCGTCCAAACCCTGTTGGCGTGCATCATAGTCACGAAAGGGGCTAGCATTACATAATAAACGAGACTAACATTAGGCTACTTGTAAATTGGCTAACCTATTTTGTTTACTCAGGAGTTCAGGTCATATGAACAGGTCTATGACCAAAGAAAAGAGCATAAAAGTGTCTTCATTGTTTAGCCACAGTTTCTATAGGCTAAAGCCTGCTTTCACCCCAGGCATTACAGAGCACTGCTCGATCTGCTATACCAAGACGCAAACCGAATTTGCCTCGTGCCATTACCTTACTTTTATTCTACTGTATTTGAATAATTTGATCTAATATGGTATTATTGTTTTCATATGCTGTTGAATGTGTGTTGGATCAGCTGTAATGAATTGCATTCCAAATATATTGCCTTCATGTATGTATTATGAATAATAATTAGGGCTGTCAAAATTAATGCTTTAATTCGAGATTAATTAAAATTATTTAAAGCATTAAAATAAATTAATCTAGATTAATCTATGGAGTGAAAAATCTTCAATATTAGCGCCGCGGATATAAGAAAGAGGTCTAGCTGAGTCAATGTTGATGGTTTTGTTGAACATTTGTATTTCACAGGAGAGAAACTGTATTCAAAGAAAACTATTAAAATAGTCTTTGAATCTAAATATACTTTCTTTGTGTTGATTTTACATTAATTCCATGATTTTACTCAAGTAAATATCTGTTACAAGCTTCGGCCTTAAGTAGAAAAATGCTATTTTTAATCTAGATTAAGCTAGATTAATTACAGAAAATTGTGAGATTAATTTGTTAATTTTTTTTAATCTATTGACAGCACTAATAATAATATATTTTTGTATCCATGCTCTGTCATTTATCAATTAGGGTGAAGTCCATCAGGATCCACCAGAAGTCTATACCACATTCAGGGCTGGACTGGGACAAAAAATCGGCCCTGGCATTTTTGGCCCAGACCGGCCCACCATAATCGGTCGGACACCACCCACCAGTACACGAACCATACTTGCGGCCCCCTTAAATATGTGTACCTACTGTACTATTCCCCCAAGCTGGGTAGTAAGTGCCATGGACAAGTGTACCAGTGCAAGTGGACCAGTGTACTCACTCACTCTTGGCTGAATTTGGCCTTCCGGTTCATATAGCGCGCTGCTAAAGGTTATCTTTTCCGGTTTGGATTCAGTCTGCGCCAGGCGCTCTAACTGAGAGGTATGTTGTCCGTTTGGCATGCAGCACTTGGTGTATTATTATGTTGTATATATTCAGAATAAGAATTGAATGTGTATTATTATTATTAATGTTAACTCAGTATTGTAGTTACGAATGGTTTGGTTAATTTCGATGCACAATTGGATATTTTAGTTGGTCACAGATAACCAATTCAATGTTATTTGCCGACAGACTTGACTAATGTCGACAGCAGTGGGAATTGTATGTGACGATATTCTCTTGTGGTATTCTTGCCAACTATTTTGTACAGGTATGTGTATTTCTAAAATGTCCATTCATTATTATATTTGGTTGTAATTCATGTCATTATGTTTCATGCTAGCAGGTTTAATATGCTAGGTTATTGTGTGAAATGTGGCTAGGCCACGCGGTTCATGTAGTGACGTAAGCAAGCAGTCTGCGCCAGGCGCTCAAACTGAGAGACTTGACTAATGTCGACAGCAGTGGGAATTGTACGTGACGATATTCTCTTGTGGTATTCTTGCCAACTATTTTGTACAGGTGGAGAACCAGAAATAAATGGCCGTTTCATGCCGACAACCGAACATCTCCTCTGTTACTGTGATACAACACATCACGCCCAAGGGGCCCCAAGAACACAACGCAAGAGCTAGACGAGCACATATAGAACATCCGTTACACCTGTTTATCCCTTTCTCTCTCCTCCACAACCTGGCTTGACTAGACATAAGGAGAAAGAGATGATTACAATTAACTGGTACATTCAGGTCCAGAATGGTTGGAATTCCATGACAAAGATGTGCAAAAAGCTGTACAATTTAAACAATACCATACTGGTAATGAGCAAATAGTTGTTTAATCAATGAATGCATGGAGCTGTTCCATCTTATTTCATTTGATACTAATTACTCAGTTCATACAGATTTCAAGTATTCAAATATCAATGATGAATATTGCATAAGGTTTACACAGTTAATAGATCACCTTGTTTTATATTCATGTTCAGAGAGGAGTAATAGTTAGATCTTTGTATGTGATTTATATGGCAATTAAATCAATGGTGTGCTTGTTTGTTTGGGGAGTTTGACCTACAGTTAATGTGCCTACCATGTGAAGGTGCATGATCAATGGACAGCACAAAAACTATTTGTGTAGGTGGAGACTAGAGCTATCCACAGATAGTAATAAGTTATAAGAGTAAGTAATCCATACCATATATATCCTAATAGTTACCTTATTACCATATGTTACGACGCCTATGGGTCTAAGGGTAAAGGGCTGTAACATAAATGTTGGTTGATAGAAATGATGGACCAAGTTTGTAAACATAATGATATTTATTGGTAAATGCAAAGGAAGCACATGTAGCTCAAGGGTGAGCCAAGGCCAAAACAACAAACAAACACCACTAATCTCCAAATAAACCAACTTAATCTATGGTAAAATAAATTACATTATCTAAACCCTTACCTAACAAAAACAGGGAAAAACAATGTCCAAAGGAAATGGCAGCTCCGTGCTTCCTGAAAAAGAGGAAAATAACACACATTAGAGATATATACAAGAATGGCAAAATATATACAAAACAATCTATAGCTATCTATGCTCTCTCTGTGGCCACACACACACAAAGGCAATTTCCAAAAAACACAAAGGCCAATAAACAAATGCAATAGTATCAAAGTCAATGTCACAAAGTATCACTAGGCCTAGCCTCATGCCAGAGAGAGAGAGGCATGACTGAAGTGAGCAGCCATGTTTTAACAGGGGGTGGTGATCCAGGATTGGGTGGTGGGTGATGGTTATTGATTGGGTCTTGGAGTCTTGAAACCCATCCACCAATCGGTGCTGTGCTGCTATGTAGTCCACCAATGGAAGGGCAGGCATAGCAGGGACCAATGGTGGAGGACAGGTTCTAGCTAGAGGGAGGAAACAAAATGGAGAACAAGACACACACTGGGGAAGCACATACATTGGGATGTAACACCATACTTGGCTGAAAAAAAACTTTGTTGTGAATGTGTTTTTCCTGTAGGCTAATACATAAGTACGCATACATTTTTGCAGTTGAGCAAAAATTAGCAGTTGAGTAGGCTATATGTGCTGTGTTTTTATGTCTTCCATCGAGGACCACCTTGGAAATAAGTGTTTTAATGAATGCTTTTAGGTGATATGCTCAGGAATACAAATTGGTCAAGATAATTAGTTTTTATGATGTGTTTTTAATTTCCAAATACAAATCTAATCAAATAAAAAAAGCAGTTTTTGCAGTTGAGCTACAGGTGTTGTATATTATACAGCATTTTCATGCATCTTTATCAAGGGAACCCTTATCCTAATGATTTTTTAAATAATATTATGATGATACGATATGGACCTAGTAGTTGGGTCATCTGTGACACTTCGTTTCTCAATGGATTTGTCAATGGAGACCAAAATGGCTGCCGTGGAAATTAACTTTTGAATGGTTTGACCTACAATGATGCACAATACATGGTACCAGCCCCCTCTCAGTCTTGTACCAGCCCCCTCTCAGTCATGTACCAGCCAGCCCCCTCTCAGTCATGTACCAGCCTCCTCTCAGTCATGTATACCAGCCCCCTCTCAGTCCTGTATACCAGCCCCCTCTCAGTCATGTACCAGCCCCCTCTCAGTCATGTACCAGCCCCCTCTCAGTCATGTACCAGCCCCCTCTGTCATGTACCCAGCCCAATCTCAGTCATGTACCACAGCCCCCTCTCAGTCATGTACCAGCCCCCTCTCAGTCATGTACCAGCCCCCTCTGTCATGTACCCAGCCCAATCTCAGTCATGTACCACAGCCCCCTCTCAGTCATGTACCAGCCCCCTCTCAGTCATGTACCACAGCCCCATCTCAGTCATGTACCACAGCCCCATCTCAGTCATGTACCACAGCCCCATCTCAGTCATGTACCACAGCCCCATCTCAGTCATGTACCACAGCCCCCTCTGAGTGCTCAGTAAGAGATGTGATTGGGCCAGCCCAGTGTCAGTCAGTACCAATGGACCGCTGTCCCAGCCTAGTAGTGGGCCGGTCGTTGACCAAATGTAAAAAAATTAAATAATAATAAGAATAATAAGAATTTTATATATATATATTTTTTTATCAAATCATAATGGCCCAAAGATGCGTCGGCCCACCGGGCAAATGCCCGGTATGCCAGATGGCCAGTCCAGGCCTGACCACATTCAACACCAGAAGAGCCTACTGCAGAGTTCAGACTCAGTTGTAAGAATTGTACCCTTCCTACTGACTTGTCGTACAGAACTTGTAATTCGCTTTGGATAAAAGCGTCATAAATGACTAAATGTAAATGTACTTATAATACGAGTTTCACGTTAGCCGTTAGCATTTCCTGGAAGACGGTGTGGCCAGCTGGGCAATAGCAGCCATGATACAGTAGCCTCCCAGGATTAGTTAGGCTCAGATTTTGTGGAAGTACAGAGCAGCCCCCCCCCCCTCCAGGGGAAGAATGTCAAAGGTTCTGGTGACAAGTTCAAATAATTATCAGAATAAGTCAGTCACATCTTTAAGAGGAGTTGATTGTAGAAAACACATGTTTTTGAGTGGAGGGGAATTTTTAAACATAGAAACACATGATGATAAAAGGTGATTTTTCACATCACATGTCAGTTCAAATTCATGTCACTTTTCTGCACGGGCAAAACATTATTATTATTATTATTATTATTATTATTATTATTATTATTATTATTATTATTATTATTATTATTATTATTATTATTATTATTATTATTATTATTATTATTATTATTATTATTATTATCATCATCATTAAAGTACAATCAAATTAAATGACTCCCCAACAGTCCTGGTGAGTGAGAGAGGCATGTGGAGGGTAAGGAAGCAGGCCAAGCAGGAGAGCAGAGCAAGGCCAAGGCTGCTACTGGAGGGAAACAGGGCCTTGCTAACAGATGGCCAGCCTCTCAGACCTGGACCACAGGTCACCACCATTTGCATATCGAATCAATCACTGAGCAGGAGATTTTCGCACTTGCTTGTCTCATCGTAATCACTCAACCCTTGTAGTGCTGTAAATAAGTGTGTGTGAGAGAGAGGGGGGTGGGGGGGGGGTGTCTGTATTTGCTTGTATTAATGCTGTGTATTTTTTTATTAACTAGATTTATGGGGCCACTACACATCCTGTGGTTTTTCCCCCCTCTCTCTCTCCTTCTCCTTCCCTCCTGCTTTGCACTTTCTCATATCCACTGCATAAGAGATTGGCATTGCTGGACTGAACCGTGCGTTATTGATTCGTGGACAATGAGATGTGAGGATAGCTAGCAACCTTGTAGTGAAATATACTGTACCATATTAACCGTTTGTGAACTGAAGGCAACGTTATTGACAGGCTCGCTAGTTACAAGGGTCTCCAGATTTAAACGTACACCTTGATGCCAATGCCTCAGACCTACTGTAGTGACATTTAAATTGCAAACGCTTCAAGGACATACCTCACCCCAGTATGTATGCTAATTAGGACAGGACAGCTGCTTCAATTAGAGATGCACCACTTTTTTTCAGTTCCGATACCAATATGATATTTTTAATATTTTAATATCTACAGATACCAAACCAATACCGACATTGGAGCAAATATTTCATGAATAATAACAATATTATTATTATTATTATTATTATTATTATTATTATTATTATTATTATTATTATTATTATTATTATTATTATTATTATTATTATTATTATTATTATTATTATATTATTATTATTATTATTATTATTATTATTATTATTATTATTATTATTATTATTATTAGTATTATTATTATTATTATTATTATTATTATTATTATTATTATTATTATTATTATTATTATTATTATTATTATTATTATTATTATTATTATTATTATTATTATTATTATTATTATTATTATTATTATTATCATCATCATCTGTAAGGTTACATGAGGATGTAATAAACACACAGCACTTATTAAAAGAGCAAAGCAAAGCTGGATAATGGCTGCAGAAATGGAGAACTATTAGTAAGTGTGTCTGACTCTCAACCACCAAAACCTGCACGGACTACAACGTATGACGTATATAATGCCTGTTAGGGCATACATACCCTCATCTGCACCTTTGTTTACACTGTTTATTTTTCTCATATTTCTATATTCACATCTAATTGTATTACCTATATGTCTTTCTACTATTACCCTGCCCATACCTGTACCACATGTTATTCCTTTGCCCCGGGACAGGTGTATCTTTTCCCCAACGGAATTCGGTTTCCGGGTTCCTCTGATTGGCCACTGACCCCACGTGACCCTACCCTATTACACGCCCCCTTATCGACGCGCGTTATGCGACGCTCTACAGCTCTTTCGCTGACTTCCTGACTTCCTCGCAGAACAGCTGTTTCCGTATTTATAATATTGGAAACGCCGCGCTGTGAGTGCTGTGAAGCACCTCTGTATTAAATGCCGACAGCCATAGACGCCTGGCCTTACGAGCACGCGGAGCAGCTGCTCTCCCACTATTGAACTTGGGGGAGCAAGGATATGATCTTGCTCCACCACTTTTTGATCATATGAAAAATATGATATACCCCCCCCCAATATATAAATCTAACCATAACTACGTAATTTCAATCAAATTAATAATATGCAATGACACTTAATAACACGTTTTTAAGTTTCCAAAGATTGCGAACCCCCCCCCCCCCCCATGCCCCATTATGGTTTGATCCAGTTCCTCCCATCTCCAGCGCGAATTGGCTCACACTGCCTCACAGCGCTGCAGTCTGGCTGCAGGAGTCAGTGTAAATATCAAAGCCCACA
Source organism: Notolepis coatsorum (assembly GCF_963971535.1). NCBI lineage: Eukaryota > Metazoa > Chordata > Actinopteri > Aulopiformes > Paralepididae > Notolepis > Notolepis coatsorum. The sequence continues at coordinate 46,542,862 of NC_140176.1, read as the reverse complement.
GAGTGTGTCATAATATTGGTGGCAGGCAGGCAGGCTTTTCCAGTAAGTTGTTCAAATAAAAGGATTATGTTAGACATAAGTTACTATTGAGTGGTAGTAGAACTTCTACGGTTCTACCACGCAATACATAAAAGTGTTTCACGGTCCAGAATTGCGATCTGGTCATACGGTTTCCTCGAATAAATAATAATAACGTTTCCCTCTCTGGTTGGCGTTAGCTTTAGTGCTAGCCGCTAGCTAACGTTATCTAGATATGTGGTGTGAGCTGGATGACGTTGACTTCATTTCCAAACGTTAACGCTATCGCTATCTATATGGCAGACGAGCAGGGCCGGATTAACGACGGCCGCGGCCCGTGGGCCTATAGTGACGAGGGGCCTCCATTTTTTTTTTTTACTTTTTTTTTTTTTTTTTTTTTTTAGATCGATGTCATGATTGTGCACTGCAGACTCAGGGAGGAGGCAGAGAAGGAGAGAAAGAGACACAAGATTTACAGGTAATGGAAATATATCTTTTTTCTCTTTCTTATTAAAAACTTGGCCTATTTGAAAGGAGATTGATTTAATAAAAATGAATGAGCGAAAAATCAATATACAGTGTATATACAGTATAATATATTATTATTATAGTAATTGGCTATCATACTGCAATATAAACTGAGTTTTATAGTGAAAAGAGCAGCTTTATTGGTCAAGATTGAAGGCTCTATATTGCAGGAAATTGCACGTACAGGTTCATTAAATTTAAAAAAAAATCTGCCATGGAGGGGGTCGTGCCGGACCCCCAACAAACCACCCCTTGCCTGTCCAAAAAAAAAAATAATACAAAAATTATAATAAAAAAATTATTTAATAAAAATAATATTCTTGCACCCCCACTTTCAACTATAACTAGGCGGCCATGCCGACAGCACCTCTGTATTAAATGCCGACAGCACCTCTGTATTAAATGCAGACTGATCAATCAATCAATAACAACATTAACGATAACGTTAACGTTAGCATTAGGCTAACGCCAAGCTGTAATGTTACCAGTCTCGCGTCTATCTGCTAACGATAGCATTAGGTAATACCCGGTTTAAAATGGATGGTGATTACCTCACGCTGTGTCTATTCTGCTAGCATTAACGTTACTAGTACAAACAATCAAACCAAAACATTGACATCTAACTTATCTTTAGATATTTACTCGCCCTCTAATGTCTAACTATGAATGAACACAACACTCTAACTTAACATCTTTAGCTAATAAAGTACTCAACCTCTACTGTCTTTAACTATGAACAAACACAACACTCTAACTTACCATCTTTAGATAATAAAGTACTCAACCTCTACTGTCTTTAACTATGAACAAACACAACACTCTAACTTACCATCTTTAGATAATAAAGTACTCGACCTCTACTATCTTTAACTAGTATGAACAAACACAACACTCTAACTTACCATCTTTAGATAATAAAGTACTCAACCTCTACTGTCTTTAACTATGAACAAACACAACACTCTATGTTCTGGGCTTATGGTTTGTCCACCAAGGCAATCACTGGACTGAACCTCTGCTGCAGCTTATGGCTGCTTGTATCGGGTCTATGGCAGGGTCGTAGCACACGTTAAGAGGGGGAGACGTGACAATCTGAGATTCGTCTCAAGTTAAAGTCTTCTCGTGGTATGCTTTCACAGGGAGATCCTGATATAGAACTGAGTGTGCTTAGGGCTCAGACCCATGCTCTTACAGTAGGACTGAGCGTACTTGGGGCTCAGACCCATGCTCTTACAGTAGGACGGAGTGTACTTGGGGCTCAGAGTGACCCATGCTCTTACAGTAGGACTGAGTGTACTTAGGGCTCAGAGTGACCCATGCTCTTACAGTAGAACTGAGTGTACTTAGGGCTCAGAGTGACCCATGCTCTTACAGTAGAACTGAGTGTACTTAGGGCTCAGAGTGACCCATGCTCTTACAGTAGGATGGAGTGTACTTAGGGCTCAGAGTGACCCATGCTCTTACAGTAGGATGGAGTGTACTTAGGGCTCAGAGTGACCCATGCTCTTACAGTAGGACTGAGTGTACTTAGGGCTCAGAGTGACCCATGCTCTTACAGTAGAACTGAGTGTACTTAGGGCTCAGAGTGACCCATGCTCTTACAGTAGGACGGAGTGTACTTGGGGCTCAGACCCATGCTCTTACAGTAGGACGGAGCAGGGACGTGCACAGGACTTTAGAGGGGCAGGTGCTCAAAGGCTGAAAAGGGCACTATATTAACCGAGCGCGCGATTTTTAAGGGCCCTATTCGGGCGGGGGCCCCCTTTTTATGCTTTTTGGGGGGTTTTGGTGATCAAATATTGAATATTGAACTATAATAATCAGTGCAGGAGCTCACTTATCCTTGAAAGACACTTTTATCACTGACTTAAAAGGCCCATACATCTCCATAAATGTTCAGGGGGGAGGGAATAAGTGCTTACCCTACAGACCCCAAGAAGTGCTGTATATTCTGTATTGTTTAATATAAATGCATTTTTTATTCCAATCCCGATTTGTATTTGAGATTCCCAAATCCCATCGGACTTGACTTCTTCGTGTCCCTCAATGAGTGAAATACCAGCATTCAACAGCGGTTTCTATCATCATCATCATCACCACCCACGCTATGCATAAAATATATAGGTCCGCGGAGAGGCACGGTGAGGAGGCCGTGCAAACTGCAATGGAATATGGGGCATCTCTCTCTCTTTACCTAATATTTTGATTCTATCCTGACATTTTTCAGTTGGAAGGGCAGTCTATATGAGTAATGGATTTTTTTTTTTTTTTTCAAAAAGGGCACTTTTTTGATGAGGCTCAAAAAGGCAGGTGCTCAGGCACCCCTTGGCCTCTATGTGTACACGTGCCTGGGACGGAGTGTCCTTGGGGCTCAGACCCATGCTCTTACAGTAGGACTGAGTGTACTTGGGGCTCAGAGTGATCCATGCTCTTACAGTAGGACGGAGTGTACTTGGGGCTCAGACCCATGCTCTAACAGTAGGACATAGTGTACTTGGGGCTCAGACCCATGCTCTTACAGTAGGACTGAGTGTACTTAGGGCTCAGACCCATGCTCTTACAGTAGGACTGAGTGTACTTGGGGCTCAGAGTGACCCATGCTCTTACAGTAGGACTGAGTGTACTTGGGGCTCAGAGTGACCCATGCTCTTACAGTAGGACTGAGTGTACTTGGGGCTCAGAGTGACCCATGCTCTTACAGTAGGACTGAGTGTACTTGTCTACACTCTACTCGGTTGAGTACTTTATTATCTAAAGATGGTAAGTTAGAGTGTTGTGTTTGTTCATAGTTAAAGACAGTAGATGTTGAGTACTTTATTATCTAAAGATGGTAAGTTAGAGTGTTGTGTTTGTTCATAGTTAAAGACAGTAGAGGTTGAGTACTTTATTATCTAAAGATGGTAAGTTAGAGTGTTGTGTTTGTTCATAGTTAAAGACAGTAGAGGTTGAGTACTTTATTAGCTAAAGATGTTAAGTTAGAGTGTTGTGTTCATTCATAGTTAGACATTAGAGGTTGAGTAAATATCTAAAGATAAGTTAGATGTCAATGTTTTGGTTTGATTGTTTGTACTAGTAATGTTAATGCTAGCAGAATAGACACAACGTGAGGTAATCACCATCCATTTTAAACCGGTTATTACCTAATGCTAACGTTAGCAGATAGACGCGAGACTGGTAACATTACAGCTTGGCGTTAGCCTAATGCTAACGTTAACGTTATCGTTAATGTTGTTATTGATTGATTGATGAGTCTGCATTTAATACAGAGGTGCTGGCGGCATTTAATACAGAGGTGCTGTCGGCATTTAATACATAGGTGCTTCACAGCGCTCACAGCGCGGCGTTTCCAATATTATAAATACGGAAACAGCTGTTCTGCGAGGAAGTCAGGAAGTAAGCGAAAGAGCTGTAGAGCGTCGCATAACGCGCGTCGATAAGGGGCGTGTGTAATAGGGTAGGGTCACGTGGGGTCAGTGGCCAATCAGAGGAACGCGGAAACCGAATTCCATTGTGGAAAAGATACACGCCCCCGGGACGGTTCAGTCAGTGTCTGTGAACACACAGCTTTCTCTCATAAAGCTCAGAGAGATCAGAGAAAGAGAACCCTCCAATCGGTGATGTCACTGGGATTTATAATCTGGGGCTGCTCCATAGATAATGAATGGGGCTCTGGTTTTATGTGGCCATTATATGTTTCCTCCCTTGTATCACTCTCCTCCCTCTTGCCAGGTCATTTTAAGCCAATTTAATGTTGTGTGTTCCTTTAACAGAGCAGCAGCCACACAGCGAGCCATTTAGAGTTTTCATGTGGAGCCCAAGAGATGCACACGGTTCTCAGCCAAAAAATAGACAGTGAAATTATCTGTTGATAGTCATACTGACATTATACCAGCAACATTACATAACTGACACATTTCACTATAGTTTCATTGTCTATTTGTCACAGAAATAACTATTTTAGCAGGTATGTGTTATTAAAGGACAAAGAAAGGTGTAATACAGTATATACTATAGTCATATCAGAAACCCCATGTAGACTATAATTATATTATGCTAATAAGTTAACAGAACATCAGGTGAAGGGCAGTCGCTTTCCGTCCGACAGCACCGTGGTGATCTTTAATTAGGAGAGATTGTGAGAGGCATAGCAGGCGAGGAAGCCTGCTTCCAAGTGACTTTTTTTTCTTGCCATGAATTCTATTGTTCTGACTCCCCTTTCCCCTGCAAATTAGAATTGCGAAATTATATGGAATGAACCCATTTTAATTACATCTTGATACTGGCATCCATACCATTACCACATACTCCCACTCCTGGGGACCTGTGGAACAGAAATCTGTAGAACAGAAACACCTAATGGAAATGGATTTTAAACTGAGGCAGGCCAAGTGAAGAGAGATTGCTTTATATATATAAAAACGTGGTAGCCCTCACAGCAGTTCAGCGTGGTAGCCCTCACAGCAGTTCAGCGTGGTAGCCCTCACAGCAGTTCAGCGTGGTAGCCCTCACAGCAGTTCAGCATGGTAGCCCTCACAGCAGTTCAGCGTGGTAGCCCTCACAGCAGTTCAGTGTGGTAGCCCTCACAGCAGTTCAGCGTGGTAGCCCTCACAGCAGTTCAGCGTGGTAGCCCTCACAGCAGTTCAGCATGGTAGCCCTCACAGCAGTTCAGCGTGGTAGCCCTCACAGCAGTTCAGCGTGGTAGCCCTCACAGCAGTTCAGTGTGGTAGCCCTCACAGCAGTTCAGCGTGGTAGCCCTCACAGCAGTTCAGCGTGGTAGCCCTCACAGCAGTTCAGTGTGGTAGCCCTCACAGCAGTTCAGCGTGGTAGCCCTCACAGCAGTTCAGCGTGGTAGCCTTCAGTTATTCCACTGTTTTTCAAACGTTTGTCAAGTTACTTCTCATGGATAATAATAATGATAATACACTTTATTTGTATAGCACCTTTCATACAATAATTGCAGCCCACAGTGCTTCACAACAGTAAAATAGACATACAATTATCATAAAATAGACTGAATAAAAGCAATGCAGGTAATAACAATACAAATATTGTCTCACACAGTTTAAAGTCGTTCTTTCCTGTTAGATGGTTACACAGTTTAGAACCTGACAGGTTTTGTTCCTGTTTTATACCCACACAGTTTAAAACCCGACAGTCTTTAGGATAATGTAAGTCTGCGGTAATTGTGTTTTTCCGGAGTGCTTTACTAATTACATGCAGGCGCAAATAGGATTTTCCTCTGACTGTGAATACGGTTTGGAAACCTGCCACGTTATCATAACCCATTTAGTTTAGTGCCATCACAATATAACTGTGAGTTAAATGAATAGGACCATGATTCATGTGAATACAAGTTAGCCTTTTGCTAAAGCTACAGAAGCTGTAAAGGAATGACTCCTCCTCACTCAGTTGTAAAACCACTGCTACTGCCATCGACTGCCCTCCCTACTTCTCGCTCTCAAGTCCACTAGCATTTTCCAAAAGTGGTGCTGTGCCCATTTGGAACGGGCTGATTGCTTGCTACCCCCCGCCCCCCCCCCCCCCCCCCCCCCCCAGCATTGCACCTTTCTCAAGAACCGCTCATCCAATCAACTTCACACTCGACACTGCACTCTCTCAGTTCCAAGTCGATCGGATGAACGGTTCTCTAGAAAATCGTGGGACAGACGGACAGACATTCCTTCCATTTTAGTACTTAGATTAGATTGTGAGCTTCACTTCTGGTGTTGACCGTCTTGAAGTAGAACCTGCCGAGTGAGCACGGCACCGTGCGAGAGACCAGGAAAGCAGGATGACGTCAATACAGGAAGCTGTCTGGTTTTACATGCTCCACTAGCCATATGCACATGATAAAACATCCCTGTCACAGCCTACTGTCCACGTTTCCGTCCTCTCGTGGAAGAGGAAAGTGTGAGTCGCCAGTGCAACCGAATGATATATTCGCTCAAACTAAGAGGTTTTATGATAATTTCTTTCTGTACTAATTTCAGACGACAAATCCGTCGCAGCTGTAAATATTTCCTCGGCGGGCTCTCAAGACGGCGACACATTTATCAGCATTCTTTTCGCTAAGCTACTGTATTTCAATTACAAAACAGGAAGGGGCATAGTTTTCTTCACAACAGCGTATAAGTATGATGAAAGACGTGCTCTTTCGGGGGCCCAGAGCGCAATACACACCACTCCGCTTTACGGCTACGTTTTCTTTTCTGTCATGGTTACGGACAATGAGGCTCGTAATGAACTCACTCACTCCCAGGATATTGAGAAGGATGCTGTGCCCCGACTCGCACCTCTCCGTCAGGCTTCCCGCCGCCGCTCCCCGGCCCGTCGTGTTCGGTGGGATAGAAATTGCTCATGTAACGCTAGCTCACCTCCATAAATTAAAGCTGGGGTGAGGGGTGGGGAGAGAGAGAGGAGAACCATGATTTATCTCCTTTCTACCGGTGGTTCCTTTCAGCTGACTCTTTGAAATAACAGCAAACATAAATAGAAGGTATAAAAAGGATTGGTGTGTGTGTGTGCGCCGGAGAGAGTGGATTACGCCATGAATCAGTTTATTAACGGCGGGGCCGCGGTGCCGTGTCTGCGCGCGGGGGATTTATTCATTCATGAAGCGGTGTTTACAGCATTTATCATCGCCCCCGGAGCAGGCCCTCTAAAACGTAACGAAGCACCCTAAAATACAGATGTGGGAGAGAGGGTGCTCTGGGTGCTGAGTTACTCCCGCAGGACGCCGTCGGGCGTGGCTTTGCGAGCGGGGGGAATAAAATCTTCTTCTCCGCAGTGGCACATATTATCTCTGTGTCACATTATTGTTATGTTCATTTTATCCTACTTAGTACTACATATATTTTGCGCCGGTGTGAGAAACGATGGGGGAGAGCGAGTATCACAGTGTAAGCAGGGGTGCTGAAAGTATCACAGTATGGGGTGCTGAAAGTATCACGTATAAGCAGGGATGCTGAACGTTTCACAGTATGGGGTGCTGAAAGTATCACGTATAAGCAGGGATGCTGAAAGTTTCACAGTATGGGGTGCTGAAAGTATCACATATAAGCAGGGGTGCTGAAAGTATCACGTATAAGCAGGGGTGCTGAAAGTATCACGTATAAGCAGGGGTGCTGAAAGTATCACAGTATAAGCAGAGGTGCTGAAAGTATCACGTATAAGCAGGGGTGCTGTCTGAAAGTATCACAGTATAAGCAGAGGTGCTGAAAGTATCACAGTATGTAATTTCAGTGGTAGGAAATTGAGTTAACCCTTTCACTGCCACACTACCAAATGGTTAACCCTTTCACTGCGACAATACAGAAGGTTAACTTAACCCATACTATCACAGTAAAGGGTTAACCTTCTGTAGTGTGGTAGTGAAAGGGTTAAAATGCAGGCTACAATTACTGAATGGATATATCGACTATTACCAATGGGTTGACTTGACACCGATTGGATCAGAATCAGTAAGATTTGTATTCAGCAAATACAATAATAAAAAAAAGGAGTGGCACTGTTGATACTCTATGGTGAAGATAAGAAAATACAATCACTTCATTTTTGCCATGAATCTCTGGCTCTTCATTACAATAGTGGTCCTTTTCTTTGTTACAGTGATTTTGGTGCAGTGATATAACTTCACGATAGCTTCATCATGGCACACGAAGGACAGGTACATAGGATGGACAGTTAACTAATATACTACTAAATATCACTACATAAGACACCCAAACGTTTAGCAGCCTGTGTAACGAGGTTCGAACCAGCATAGTGATCCTGCCCTCTTTTTGTGATCCTCCAATTACAACAGTTTCTTCCCTCTGACAAACAAAGGTCAATTGAAGACCATCCTCATGACCAAGAGGTAGTTATACCAAATAGAACGACCAATAAGAATTGAGTTATGAGCATCATAGAGCCCCACAATCAGAGTGACTCAATAAGACCCGATAAGATCTGAGATCTGATTCCTCTCGCCTCGCATCACATCTGACGATTTTCCAGAAAATGTCCTCTGGCTACTGTTGCCATTTTGAAATGGTCCTCCATGAGCTACACCTTAATGATATGGAAGCCAATGCTGTGCACTGTGGATAAATGAAGCCATTAACTTTGATTCTGGGCCCAGAGCCACTCGCGCCCCGCTAGGATTGTGTCACGCGTACGACGGCGGCCCTGCTTTTCTTCGGCGGAGCTCACGTTAGCAGATGCTGCCTTTTAAGCCAGAGCTTGATAACTCTCCCATGTTTCATCTCTTTCATGTTTGGACTCCAAGGGGGGATATGAAAGGGACAGCGTGGTCGTTTGAAATTTCAAAGGGTAAAATACGGTTAATGATATGGTTCCACAGAATCAATCAATCTGGTATAGCAACTGTGAAATAAATGGGGACCTGTATCTGTATCTTTGGAAGATAAGGCTGATAAGTCCTAAAGAAAAGGGCACCCCTCTCCCTCCATGCCCCCCCCCCTCCCTTCTCCGATAAAGTTCTAGGGGGACCATATTGTGATTTCCAAAAAAGAGGACACTCTGTCCCCACCCTCAAGATACCCCTTAAGCCTGAGCGGTCCGGTATCGGACCGGCAATAATTTCACACCATAAATAGATCAATACAGTCTGTTTTAATTAATGTAGCAGTTTTTTTCAAATGTAGTCAAGAGTAAAGACCCTAACCCTATCAAAACAGCAGTCAACGTGTATATTTGCAGCACTACGTTTGTTTACCAATGATTTTAAGTGTTATATGAATACATATGAGTTTATAGAAATCTCAGTGCATTGAGTCGCAAACCGGCGGATATTGATGCGAGGAAATGGCGCAGCCAAAAGTGTGTGTAGTCTTATGAGAAAGGAGACCCAGGGCTTTAGAATTTCATAAAACTACACTACCCAGCTCAGGCCAGCTCCTGTCAAACTTCCGTCTGAAAAAGCCGTCTGACGTGAAATTTATTTTCAACGTTATTTTCGTTGGGATCAAATCCATTCCGAGACAATTCCGAGACTGACTAGCGTTGCGCGTAACAAGTTTTTTTCTCTCTCTCTCTCTCTCTCTCTCTCTCTCTCTCTCTCTCTCTCTCTCTCTCTCTCTCTCTCTCTCTCTCTCTCTCTCTCTCTCTCTCTCTCCAACCAAACATTACACTATAAAAACGAACTGGCTAGTTGATATATAAGTTGATATATACTGGGATAGTTCATACAAGCCATTCTCCCTTTCTGTGTGTGTGTGTGTGTGTGTGTGTGTGTGTGTGTGTGTGTGTGTGTGTGTGTGTGTGTGTGTGTGTGTGTGTGTGTGTGTGTGTGTGTGCGCGTGCATGCCCGTCCCAACTCGGCCTCTGGAAAGTTTGATAGTATTTACTGAGGATGGCCAAATAATGTTGATATTTAAACTTAAAAAATAATTATACAGAGAGAAGCTTCAGCAAGTAGAACACGCTGCTGACTGACAAAAGAGAGTCCCTCACTGAGGAAAACACAAAGGCCTAACCATCATGTATCACAATGGTGATGTCAGCCAGAGATGGGGAGAAGCATGAACCTTTAAAGGACATCTCTTTGAAATAAATTACAGTTTACAGTTTTTTTCTGATTTCTTTTAAACAAATTATTATTTAGTTATTGCACTGCACTGGCAGTTGAACTGCATTGAACTGAATTGAAAAAACGAAACCTCATAACTGAACTGGCACTAAACATTGAACTACACTGGCACTGTTTGCAGATGTACTGTTATTAAGGTTAGTTAAAAACATAATTTTGTATTGTTTTTTTTGGTTAAATCCAAAGGAAAAAATATAAAATCAGAGAAATCCGAAAACAGGAAAATTAAAAACAGAAAAATCCGAAAACAGGAAAATTCATATCCGAAAAAAGGAAAAGATAAAACGGATTTCATAGGGCCCTTGTAACTGAGGGGTACAATTCCCTGACTGTATTGAATAAGTATGGTATCATTAAACCACTACTGCGTTATGTACATTACTACTGGCCATACAGTACACAGGTATATGTGATGAACACTCCCACAATAACACGGCTTCACAAGAAATACTGTTTAGAATATTTATTATTATAGCAACGGTAGGTTACAGAATGATAATTATGAATTGCGCTTGTAAGGCGAAGAATGTGCATGAATAGGTCAAGAGCGTAAGTCCGTGAGCATATTACGCAGGGGATAATTAATACCACCTGTATCATAAGAATTATATATGGTACACTAGTAGGTCAGCTGGAGATACTAAGCGGTTCCCTCCGGTTGTAAGCCAGCAGGGGAGAAGAATGTTCGAATGCAAAAGTCTGGATCACCGAGGAATCAATAAGCTCCAGCTACGGGAGGCGGTACATTACTCCCTTGATCGGCAGACGAAAGCAGCAGCTATAATCCAAGTATGCGTGCAGCATAGGTGAAAGCCGGCCAGCCTCTCCTAGAGACGGGCTCGAGTGATGCTCCTCACGGGTAAATCCCACACAGTAGTGGGTGTAGACGATTCTTAATCCAGCAGCCACGGTACCAAAGCAATATAATAATCCAGCCGGAAAAGTCTCTGCATTCACCGGTGTAGATTCTCCGGTGCACGGTACTTCACATTAACTAGATCGAACTTGACGTTATTCCACTAAGCTCTGACACCTTTACTGTCCTATTCGCACGCGGTTATAAGTGCTCTATTTAGATGCACGGTTGCTCACTTCACTTGGTCGTTGACTCGTGATGAAGGCTTTACTAGTAAGGAACGAACGATACGTTGAACGAACGTTTTAGGATAAGACAGGACTCTATTTCGGGGCAAAACGGGCCCACTTCACAGCACGTTGTATCGTGGTGTGAGGCTTCAACTTGTTACTAAGACTACTGCTGTATCCACCTGCAACGTATTTATACGTACAGTGAATAATCTAGTGCCAACCTTATTTCTGTCTCGTATTCCTGCGCAAAACTGGGCATGTTGAGACAAGCCTTGCCGGTGGCTTTGAACTAGACATTGGGGGGTATGGCCGTGGCGCCTAGGGGATCGCTTCCAATAGGAGAACGAATATTATGGTCTGTCCTGTACCAGGTAAAGGGATATTCCGTGTATATGTACAAAGAATATACAAGGGATATCAAACGATATACAAATAGTATACATGGGATCTCAAGCAATAAATATATATATTCGATTTAATCTGACCCTTTGTAACAGCCCTAGTTAAGCTGAGTTAATAAATTCACTCTGAAAATCTGCTCCACTATTGTAACATCTGGGCTTCTCTCCCTATTCAGGATTGGAGGCCCAGTCGCCATCTTGGAATTCTCTCTCTGTCTCTGTATTATCTGATTGTCGTCACGTGCTGTCTCAGTAATTACCTTGATTGTTGTCACATGCCTGTAATTATGTCACTGGTGCTGATTGGGTCTGCTGGCTGTACTGAGGCCTTTATAGTAATACTTTGCCCCTCTCTCCCTGTCGGTTCTTCAGCAGTGTTACTGGGAACAGCCGTCCACGGGCAGAAGTCGGATATCTCGCCAGTTATCATGCTTTATTACATGGCGTTTTAACATTCGCCGAAATGCTTGATTGTGATTGGTCAATAGCGCTCGGTTGCCCCTGACAGCGGTGAATTATTTTTCGATGTTAGGTCGAGAAGTCGGATCTCTCACCGCCCTATGCTCTTTTGTTGTTAAGTTATCTTCTAAGTATCCTTCCTTATTGCTACTTCCTGCTTTACCTGGTAAATGTTATCACTCAAAGTGTTTCTGATAATAAAAATAACACATATTCGAGAAGAGCAGCACCCTCTCCGTCTCCATTCTTCCATGCCATACTTGAACTCAACATTCTTACCTGGACACAACTGACTCTTCGCTCAGAGCATCCAGTGTGCACTCTGAGCCCTCAGAATTTCCGAATAACAAAAATTTAGTGCACTCGCTCTGACACTGGTTGTAAATAGTTATGAGTGTTGTATGTGCCTCCCTGTATTGTAAATAATTCATATGTGTGTTGTCACTACTGTATGTATAATTGTAAATAAGTAAATTTATGTGTTGTAAATAAATATTGTTAATATTTATTTACCAAATTTATGTGCAATCGTTTCATTTCAGCTCAGTGTAGAGAAATGCAGTTAATGCACCAATACTAACAACCGCCTTACTGCACTATGATGACACTGTTGACACCACGTATCCGTGATACGCACGCCCTGTGACAACACTAATAGTGAAAAGATCCTAGGGGAAACACTGAGCTAGGCTAGCTGGTCCGTATCCGCTTCCATTCATTTGTGCTAAGCTGGGCTAGCTTACTACTATGGACTCAGAGTCTAACACTCAAGTTCGACACTATTTGACGAACAATGCCACTGACCCTTAGCTGCCAGAGATGTACCCCTCCTGCTGACTTGTTGTTCACAATCTGTAAGTCGCTTTGGATAAAAGGTCAGCTAAATGACTAAATGTAAATGACGGTATGTGCACCAGGCTACTCTGAAACCCACTTAATGAATTCCACTAATTTATGCATAAGACAACGAACATGCAAGGTGGAATCAGGCGCCTACATCAACGTCGGAGCAATGTTCCAAATTTGTTTAGGTCTAATGAATTAATGAGTCCTCAGAGTTGTGAATTCAGAAGTTAAAGGTGCTGCAAGTGGTATTTATTTGTTAAAATAAGTGTTTTAAATGTTAAAATAAGCCATCACTGATATCAGGGCACAGAACTTTAGAGGGGCAGGTGCTCAAAGGCTGAAAAGGGCACTATACCATTGTTAGAACCGAGCGCGTGAAGCGTGATTTTTGGGGTCCCTTTTTGGGCGGGGGGACCCCTTTTTATGCTTTTTGGGGGGTTTTGGTGATCAAATATTGAATATTGAACTATAATAATCAGTACAGGAGCTCACTTATCCTTGAAAGACACTTTTATCACTGACTAAGGCCCATACATCTCCATAAATGTTCAGGGGGGAGGGAATAAGTGCTTACCCTACAGACCCCAAGAAGTGCTGTATTCTGTATTGTTTAATATAAATGCCTTTTTTATTCCAATCCTGATTTGTATTTGAGATTCCCAAATCCCATTGGACTTGACTTCTTCGTGTCCCTCAGTGAGTGTAATACCAGCATTCAACTGTATGCGCCACAGCGGTTTCTATCATCGTCATCATCACCACCCACGCTATGCATAAAATATATAGGTCCGCGGAAAGAGGCACGCTGAGGAGGCCGTGCAAACTGCACGGAATACGGGGCATCTCTCTCTCTTTACCTAATATTTTGATTCCATCCTGACATTTTTCAGTTGGAAGGGCAGTCTATATGCGCAACGTTAAAAAAAGAAAAGGGCACTTTTTTATGAGGCTCAAAAGGGCAGGTGCTCGAGCACCCCTTGGGCTCTATGTGTGCACGTGCCTGACTGATATAGAGTGTCTGGTCAATAACATGTGTCTCCCACTCCCTCCGCTCTGCAGTAAACAGGAAATACACTTTATCCAATCAGGAGAAATAACTCCACACTGAAAAACAACAGACTAAATAATAAATAAAAACTAGTTTTAAGCAAATATCACACATACCTTTAAACAGGTAAAATATCAAGTGCAGTAAGCAAAACTGGCTTGGCAAGATTTCTTGAAATAAGTAAAAAATGAGGCGGTCAGGTGGCGTAGCGGAGATTGCGTTCGTCACCAAACGCCGGAGACAGGCAAATCCAGCTCACAGCTCCGGCGTTGTCACCAGCTTGGCTGGCCGTTCACACTAATACAATTGGCAGTATTAGAGGGTGGGAAAGCTGGCGGGGTGGGTCCGGGTAGTTGTAAACAGCGACTTCTACAGTTCGGTCGGGGCGCCTGCTCAGCGCGGATAGGATCTAAGGGGGGTAGTGTGATCCTTCCACAGGTTACACCCTCTCAGTGAGAGTCCGCGCTGCCAGGTGAAAAGAAGCGGTTGATTGGCTAGACGTGTGTCGGAGGAAGCACGTGATATAGCCTCCACTCTCCCAGACCGACTGTGGGGGGTAAGTGCGCAGCGACCAGGAAGGGGATTGGGAATTGGCATAACGACTAACATTGGGATGGGAGAAAATCGGAGGAAAAAGGAGGGGGGAAAAGATTAAAAAAATAAATAAAAAATAAGTAAAAAATATCGGAATGGGATACCAGAAAAATAAATGTCTGTTTACTTCAGAGTGGAGGGACTGGCAGACCCATGTTACTGACCAAACACTATATCCATGATGGCTGTAAGACTGTATCAGAATCAGAAAGGTCTTTATTGCCAAGTATACTTTACACAAGGACTTTGCTTTGGACGTTACTGTTGCGACATTAGTGGACAGACATTAACATACAGATAATACAATAAAGTGGTGGAGTAAAGTAAAATGAAATATGAGCTAAGTTAAGCACAATAGCACTGTACAGAAAAAGACCACTTAACACATTCATGGCCATGTGGGGCCCGTCTAATCCCACTCTATGAGGCCAGCTTTTCATTACAAGTTTTCTATATTTTATATTATTGCTATATGAACGTTATATCGGAATGGTCTAGGGTAATTCCTGCAAAGCTAGTTATAGGGCGCTAAACTAATAACTAGGGCTGTCAGTTTATCGCGTTAATTAGATTAATTAATTACACAGCAAATTATCGCGTTATGAAAATTGACGCAAAATTAATTACAGCCGACCTATATTTACTTTAGACAAGTGGCAAATCGGTGCGCTTTTATTTTGAAATCCACGCTTGAGTTGGGCGTATTAAACTTGGCCCATTGAATGACCCGTAGCCTACTTGATCGTCACTTCACACATGCGTCGTCTATCAAACAAAACAAACACACAAAGGAATTAGCTCAGCTGGAACAAGATGTCAGCATCACCCGAGGCGATACTCCTGGGACCTATGAACGGCAAGTTCAATTTCAAAAAGAATATAGATGGGACAGTAAACAAGACCATTGTAATATGTAGCTTATGTCAAAAAGAATTTGCGTATCACCGAAGCTGCTCTAGTCTAACGTATCACATGAACGCTAAACATGTCCAGGCAAGTTGTTCGAGCAGCTCCAGTGTAGCTAACGTTAGCTCCAGAGCAACTCGCACGCTTCGTCAAACCACTCTTGGAGAATTACCGTTAGGCAAACGGTTGAGTAAATCCACCACAGACAAACTAACCAACAGCGTCGCGAAGTGGATAGCAAAATCTTGTAGGCCAATAGCTATAGTGGAAGATAAGGGTTTAGCGGAGTCATTTCGAATAGCGTCGTCTGACCCAAATTACAAGCTACCCTCGAGAGCTACAGTGATGAAAAGGATCCACAACATGTATGACACAGAGAGGGAGGCGAGGGAAGAAGTGTTGGCACGGGCTGGCCCAATGGCCCTAACGGGTGATCACTGGACGTCGGTGGGCAATCATAATTATTTGGGTGTCACAGTGCACTTGATCGATACTGAGTGGAAACTGCAATCATTTGCATTAACGGTGACCAAAACTGTGGGCCGCCATTTCGCCGATGCGTGTGCTGAACAGTTCAACACAGTAATAGAGGAGTGGAATATAAAAGATAAAGTCACATCTATTGGGACTGATTCCGCCCGTAATATGATAGCAGCAGCGCGCTATATGCCGTTCCAGCACATGCCATGTGCTGCACACGTGCTGCAAAGAACCATCACAGTCTCCCTTGAGGACAGAAGCCTTGACACCACCCTGGCAAAGTGCCGCAAGATTGTAGGCCACTTCAAGCACAGCCCTGCCAGTACAGAAGAACTGCAGCAGCAGCAGACTGCCCTCGGACAAGCAAAAGAGCCCATGATACAAGATGTATCCACAAGGTGAGACTGTTTAACTACCTGTTGTATGCTTAGGGTAAATTTAGTGTGTGTGTGTGTTTATTTCTTTGTGTTCTGTACAATTGCATCATGCTGCATTAACAACCCCCAGTGGGACTAATAGTTATTTTATTGAATTGGAAGGTGGAATTCGACACTGGCCATGATCTCACGGTACCTGAGGAACCAGGAGGCTGTGACTGCCACTTTGGCCCAACAGAACCACAAGCTGTCCATGCTGACCCCCACAGAGTGTGACAAACTGAAGAAGCTGGAGCTTGTACTTGAGCCCTGCAGGTAAGTGTCTCTCCCTCTCTCTCTCCCCCCATACACCCCCCTCCTCTCTCTCTCTCCCCCATACACACACCTCACACCCCACTCTCTCTCTCCCATACACACACCTCACCCCCCTCTCTCCCCCATACACACACCTATCTCTCTCCCATACACACACCTCACCCCCCCTCTCTCCCCCATACACACACCTATCTCTCCCATACACACACCTCACCCCCCCTCTCTCCCCCATACACACACCTATCTCTCTCCCATACACACACCTCACCCCCCCCTCTCTCCCCCATACACACACCTATCTCTCCCATACACACACCTCACCCCCCCCTCTCTCCCCCATACACACACATATCTCTCTCCCATACACACACCTCACCCCCCCCCTCTCTCCCCCATACACACACCTCACCCCTCTCTCTCCCATACACACACCTCACCCCCCCCCCCTCTCTCCCCCATACACACACCTATCTCTCTCCCATACACACACCTCACCCCCCCTCTCTCCCCCATACACACACCTATCTCCCTCTCATACACACACCTTCACCTCTTTCTCTCTCGCTCTCTTGTTTCACTGCAGGTATGTGACTGAGCTCCTTGGAGGGGAAACCTACGTCTCATGCTCTGTGGTGCTCCCCGCACTCTGCCACCTAAACCGCATCATGGACCTCAACGAGGAGGATCCGGGCTACATGGTAAAGTTCAAGGCCAGCTTCACGAAGGACCTGGACGCACGCAAAGCGACCCTCAACAACAGATGGCTGAAGCTGGCTACAGCCCTCGACCCGCGATTCAAGGACTTGAAGAGCGTACCAAAGGACGAGAGGGATGAGGTGTGTGTGTGAATGAGAAGACCAGTGTTAAGTCCTTAGGCTGTCATGAAAAGTCCTATGCAACTAATTAATTGTCCCTCTTATTAGGTGTGGACCTGGCTTAAAGAGATGCTGCCAGGACCAGAAGCAGACAAAGCTGCTCCACAAGCCACAGAGGACGAGCCACCAGCGAAGAGGACCCTCCTCCTGCTGTCTTCAGACTCTGATTCAGATGAAGTCAGGGTACTGTCAGGACAATTAGACCTCTACAAAGCTGAGCCCAGCATCGGAATGAATGACTGTCCACTGGAGTGGTGGGCAGCTCACGCAAAAGCCTATGGACAGCTGTCTCCTCTTGCTCGCAAATATCTGGCTACTCCTGCCACCTCTGTGCCATGTGAGAGGCTATTTTCACTTGCAGGTCACATAGTCCAAAAGAAGAGGGCAGCCTTACTCTCAGACAATGTAAACAAGCTTGTTTGTCTTAGCAATTGGCTCAAGGAATAGATTTGTCATGCATACAGTAGACCCTGCACTAGACCCTGCACTAGACCCTGCAGTCATGCCCCAGACCCTGTAGTAGACCCTGTAGTCATGCCCCCAGAAACTGTAGTAGACCCTGTAGTCATGCCCCCAGACACTGTAGTAGACCCTGTAGTCATGCCCCCAGACACTGTAGTAGACCCTGTAGTCATGCCCCCAGACACTGTAGTAGACCATGCCCCCAGACACTGTACTAGACCCTGTAGTCATGCCCCCAGACACTGTACTAGACCCTGTAGTCATGCCCCCAGACCCTGTAGTCATGCCCCCAGACACTGTAGTAGACCATGCCCCCAGACACTGTACTAGACCCTGTAGTCATGCCCCCAGACACTGTAGTAGACCCTGTAGTCATGCCCCCAGACACTGTAGTAGACCATGCCCCCAGACACTGTACTAGACCCTGTAGTCATGCCCCCAGACCCTGTAGTCATGCCCCCAGACACTGTAGTAGACCATGCCCCCAGACACTGTACTAGACCCTGTTGTCATGCCCCCAGACACTGTAGTAGACACTGTAGTCATGCCCCCAGACACTGTAGTAGACACTGTAGTCATGCCCCCAGACACTGTAGTAGACACTGTAGTCATGCCCCCAGACACTGTAGTAGACCCTGTAGTCATGCCCCCAGACACTGTACTAGACCCTGTAGTCATGCCCCCAGACACTGTACTAGACCCTGTAGTCATGCCCCCAGACACTGTACTAGACCCTGTAGTCATGCCCCAGACACTGTACTAGACCCTGTAGTCATGCCCCCAGACACTGTACTAGACCCTGTAGTCATGCCCCCAGACACTGTAGTAGACCCTGTAGTCATGCCCCCAGACACTGTAGTAGACCCTGTAGTCATGCCCCCAGACACTGTAGTAGACACTGTAGTCATGCCCCCAGACACTGTAGTAGACACTGTAGTCATGCCCCCAGACACTGTAGTAGACCCTGTAGTCATGCCCCCAGACACTGTACTAGACCCTGTAGTCATGCCCCCAGACACTGTACTAGACCCTGTAGTCATGCCCCCAGACACTGTACTAGACCCTGTAGTCATGCCCCCAGACACTGTACTAGACCCTGTAGTCATGCCCCCAGACACTGTAGTAGACCCTGTAGTCATGCCCCCAGACACTGTACTAGACCCTGTAGTCATGCCCCCAGACACTGTAGTAGACCCTGTAGTCATGCCCCCAGACACTGTACTAGACCCTGTAGTCATGCCCCCAGACACTGTAGTAGACCCTGTAGTCATGCCCCCAGACACTGTACTAGACCCTGTAGTCATGCCCCCAGACACTTGTAGTGGAATAATTGTGATCGCATATCAATTAATATGCTTGCTATATACACCTAAAGATTACATTGGCCTTAAGCACTAACAATACTGTGTCTGCCTTCGTGACATCGTGGCTTCCTGTTTTACCATGTGACCTCGACACGACCACAGGGTCTGACTTCGTTTACATCACCTTGCCCATGTACCATATCTGGGACCTATATGTTTACAATTCGTATGACACCTCAAATGAGATAAGCCTTTGATATACAACTAAATACTGTGTCCATAATGACCGCATGGCCCATTGTAATATCTGGGACCAAGGTCTGTTTTATATTCACATGCTAAAGCACATAATGTCTTTTGTTCCTATGATGTGAGATATGTACCAAGAGGTCAGACCCATGACTCGATTTTCATTGCGACACAAGGCAGACACTTGACCTTCTTACAATCTCTGCCAGGCAGCATAGCTTTCACATTTGGGCCACCTTTCACTTCCTGAAAACACACACACATAGACACACACACATAGACACACACACATAGACACGCACACATAGACACACACACACATAGACACGCACACACATGCACACACATGCATGTGCACGACAACTGACCCTTATGCGATCTCTGGCAAACAGGGACTTCCTCTATGAAACTAACTGACTACAAGTGTTTTACGGCATGTCAACTGTCTCAAGTTCACAGGTCAAGTGATGTTGCAAGACAATGCAACACCTCACTTCCTGAAAACACACACACACACACACGCCCACGCATATGTAAGCACACACACATAGCCGTGCACACACGCACATACATACACAAGCACACACATGCACGTGTAAGCATAACACACACACACACACACTTTCACTTCCTGAAGTCACACTCTCACACACACACACACTGACGGGGAGGGCTATATAATCTCCTGAATTCCATCTATCAGGGCACATGTTGGCATCTTGCATTGCTTACTGTCAGTATGTGTCCAGTCATGTGTGACTGCCCAAATAAAACGAACAAACGTATTTGTTTTGCAGTTTTCATCTTTATTTCAACAGCTCTCTTGTTATCATAGATATTTTTCCATTACAACTTGGCGTCACGAACAGGATACATTGCACTGGATTCAGACGGGACCGGCCGAACGGAGGTGCAAGCAGGCCTGCCAAATCTCTACCTCGACACCAAAGCCTGTCCGAGAAGAGGGATTCACTCATCCGCACGACCGGGCCGTCTGACAACAGCGCACTTGTATCGAACCAGAGGACACCCCTTTTGAAGCCTCGACCCCCGGGTGAGCTGTTGAAATTCAGATCTTACTAAAAACATTCAAATTTTTTTGGGTGGATAATAATCTAACCTAATAAATGCTCTATGTTCCTATTTTATAATCTTTTAAACACGCACTAACCTCACCACTGAGAAAGGGTGCCGTCTTGCTGGAATCTCATTATCACACAAAGATTCCCGCTGGGGGAGTGAAGTTTACCAGGGTGGGGTATCCCACAGTTTTCAAGGTGTTGTGTAAAAAACAACAACCAGTTGATATTACGCTGTCAAGGTTTTGTGTAAACAAAGACAACCAGTTGATATTGCAGTTTTCAAGGTTTTGTATAAAAACAACAACCAGTTGATGTTGCAGTTTTCAAGGTTTTATGTAAACAACCAGTTGATATTGCAGTTTTCAAGGTTTTGTATAAACAACAACCAGTTGATATTGCAGTTTTCAAGGTTTTATGTAAACAACCAGTTGATATTGCTAAAAGTTTTTTCTGAAGTTTGTACTAAAAACGAAATTTCAGAGGTCGCGGTCAGAACAAATTGTTTCCTGACAGAAGCCGACAGTTTTTCCCTGACGTTTGTTACTATAACGAAATTTCAGACTCAGATAGACGTATCTGTTTAAAGTATCCGTGTACACGAAGAATTGGCTTTTGCACAAGTACGTGGCAAAAGTTGGGTAAAGATGCTTAAAACTCCTCCAGTGGAACCCTGTGCGACAAGAGGTGTTCATTCCTTATTGGTCAAAGAAATGTGGTTTTCCAGCAAACGGCTCTTTCTCGTTAAATCAGATTGACACACCAGACATAAAATTACAAATTGATGAAAGGAGGTGACAAAGTAATGACAAACAAAAAATTTGGACTCAAATACAGACATAAAAACTAATTAAAGAATTGTTTGTTTCTCTCATGGTGAGACTATCTGCAGATAGATTAAACATCGCTGGCGTTACAATTTGTGTTCTTATCATGGTGTTGTTGTCACTGATATAATGCTGTATGCTTTTTATCTTTGGATTATTTTATTTTCTTGCTTACTCTGCGGTTTTATTGTGTTTTGTTTCTGTTTCCTATCTAGTCTTTTTTGAAACAAAATTTGCTATAAAGGACACATGAATATTTTCAGAATTTACACATAGCTAATAATTTAATTTACGGACGGGCGCAAAATAAATTATGACCGAAAATCAAACCAAACAGACGGGCCCATTCCTCTGTGACGTATGTGGAAGAACAGACCCCGGCTGTGAGCAAGGACCCACAGAAACCGAGTTAAAATTAAGAAGAAAAAACGCGCAATTAAAACGAGAGTTATCTGACAGAACCCGCGAGTTCATGGACATCGATGACGAACACTGGGAAGTTTTGGACATGTTGTCACAGGTACTCCTCCGGTTAACGGGAGAACAACAAGCCTACTAAAACAGATATACATCATTGTCAAAGTGACAGACACTACGTTTAAACACTCCGTTTTCAACATCCACATATCAGACAAGGCGCTTGGTATAAAGAACACGTAATTATGTCAGAATTGGCAGTCAAAGCCATCACAGATAGAACAGTAAAACGTGATGAATGGAAATCATTAAGAGATTTTATAAATGCTAACAAAAAACTAGGATACGTACACCACTGTTTTGGGACAAATTCCGGAATTGAAACCATTAGACTCTCATGTGACATGACACTGGTTGCCCTATCAATCCTGAAGAAATAAATTAGAATTAACAGCCGACAGTACATTCAAATCCCTGTACTTTTCTCTCTCTCACTGCCTCTAGCGGAGCCGGGTCTCGGCGCCTTGTCCTCCCTAACTCGACCCTCACAACCTGGCCTGCATTCCGATGACACGGTGCAAGAAACGCAGCAGCAAGGAGCTGAGGCCCTCGACCCTCATCACCCCAGCCCCCGACCCCGATAACATGCTGGGCCTGAGGATCGACCACATGTGGCGTGAGAAGGGCAGGGTGACCAGGTGGACGGGCGCGGTCCTGGAACACTACACTATGGACAACAGTTGCCTCTACATTATCAAGTACGACAACCTCGACTGCGTCTGTGGCATCGAACTGTTCAAAGACAAGCGCGTGTCCGACCTGCGGGTGTTGGCAGAGGAAGTCGTGAACAATAAGATCAAGGCACCCCCCGGCGCAGAGGAACTGGTGGGGCAGGCCGTAGAACACTTCTTTGAGGAGGAGGACGGGGAAAAGAACGCGTGGAGGGGTATGGTCCTGTCCCGTGCCCCCGTCATGACGCACTGCTATTACATCACCTACAAGAACGACCCCGTACTCTATATGTTTGAACTCTGGGATGACTACAGGGACGGAGACCTCCACATCCTGCCCGAGTCAGAGATCAAGCACTTGATGCCGGGGAACAGGAAGACGGACGAGGAGACAACGAGTCTGGTGGCGAAACGAGTGCAGTATACCACAGACGAGGGCCAACAGAGAACCGGCCGGGTGATCTGTCAGGTCCCCACCACGCCCGACGTGTATTACATCAAATACGACGACGACTTCCACATTTACGTCTACGAACTAGTACCCAACCCCGCTCCTGGTGACATAACCCCACGGGTGACATTCCTGCCTGATGAGGAAAACACTCTCCCACGCAGTCCAGACGAGAAAAGAAAAGATGAAGATTCTCCACCACAACCGAGAGTACCCACAAGGAAAAGACGGCGAGGCTCCCAGAAAACAAAGATTTGATAACCAAAGACTGTGGCCTGCCAAGGGTGGATTTCGTGGGGACAACAGAACATTTCGCTTGCCATGCCGGAGTGGGGGTCCGAGGGATGGATGGGACGGACGCACCGAGATCCGGCCTCCATCCACACAGGGAAGTAAAGCACACACACACACGTCCGGCTGAAGTAGAGAACAGCTTGTTAAATGGTTATAGCCTCTAAAACAACAAAAGCGCCTGATACAGTAGTAAATCGACACCGGCTGACTGACGCTACGCTTACCCATATTATTGTTTGATACATGACAATGTTTGAAAATGTCTTACGAAATAGTTATACAATCACTATATGATTTCATAAAGGTCATAGTATTTCCTTTACAATATCACTATACAATCTATAAATGATTTAGAGTTCTCTTTCGGAAAAAGAGGTATTTTCTGTCTCCTATAAACCGGTTATGCTGTCGCTCTCCCGGGTCGTCTGGCTTGGGGCCCCAGCCAGGGGATCGGGGGGGTGAGAGGCCACATAATGCAGGAGGGCGGGACATAGAACTTAGGAGACCACAAATATTTGTTCTGAAACATATCCTTTGAATTTTATTTATCAACACTCATATATATATATATTGTATGTTATTGAAGCTATATACAAACTGACATTTTGACCGTTTATCAGGGGTGGTAGCTTTCCCCACTCCAATCCCACCCGGCCAGAGGTTTTCCTGGGCCCATGTGGACGAGGGGCCAGCGGCAACACAGACAGTGACCACGACCGGAGGCTGCAAACCTTTCTGACCACACCACCAGCCTGTCCGGCGTGAGACGAGAGAAGCAGACTGGCACACATCCCCCTCAACACGCTGAGTGTGGTGTCCTATACACACACGCACACCCCGCCCCGACCCAGGCGGACATCCCCCGCTGATTGTTGTGCCCCCCCACTCTCTCTCTCTCTCTCTCTCTAAACGAACACTGAACAATTTTCTCTGATAACGCGCGTTGAACAATTGGCTCACTCTCTGAACGCTGCTACGGAGCCTGGACACTTCGCCCGTGTTTTTCTCTATAGCTCTTTCTCTCTCTCGCCTACCCATTCAGAGGAAACATGCAAGGATGAAGTGGACGACCGCGGCTCCTGTTACACACAACTGTCATTGCTGATTTACTACTGCTGAGTTTTTTTTTACACAATGTATATTCTATTTCAAATTAGTTTGACGGCGCTTTTAATTGTCCGTTTCGCATTATTATTTTTTTATATACAGAGCATTGCTTGGTTGCTAAGCCACTTATAAAAAGGGTGAAGTAATTGTCATACAATATGCATTCGAACCGTGCCTTAGTTGTCATGTTTTTGATTCCCATTTGAATTTGGTGAAATTTAGCTTTGTTTCAGATAAACATTTGCCTTTTACCTATTAACTTTGATTATTATTTTACTCCACTTACCTATCAACTTTGATTATTATTTTACTCCACTTACCTATTACATTTGATATGAATAACTTTTGCTCCACTTACCTATTAGATTTGATATGAATAACTTTTACTCCACTTACCTATTAGATTTGATATGAACAACTTTTACGCCACTTACCTATTAAATTTGATATGAATAACTTTTCCTTATTGTTTATCTTTAGATCCTCAGACCTTGCATGCCCCATTTGCCCTTACTTTAATTACCTCTTACAGTTCTGTGTGACTGCTAATTTCTGTTTAGAGGCAATGTTTGGAGTCGATGCGATTTGTAGAGACCTTTTGTTCTACGTACTGTTTTGTATTTCTGTATGCCTATAGTGTTATTTTGTATTTTACTAGCTATTTCCCTGCCACAACATTCTACCTCATACTTACCTCATTTTTTTACGGGCCGTGTTTGATACGATTTATCTTTAGATATTAGACTATGTTTGATTGCATTTGTCTTTATATGCTGTAGTTTGAATTTTGATATTTTTTTTTCTCCGCTGCTATACTCACTCGGATTCGATGTTGTGTTCTAGGCATATTAATTCATATTGCGATCAAAAGGGTGAAATTGTAGTGGAATAATTGTGATCGCATATCAATTAATATGCTTGCTATATACACCTAAAGATTACATTGGCCTTAAGCACTAACAATACTGTGTCTGCCTTCGTGACATCGTGGCTTCCTGTTTTACCATGTGACCTCGACACGACCACAGGGTCTGACTTCGTTTACATCACCTTGCCCATGTACCATATCTGGGACCTATATGTTTACAATTCGTATGACACCTCAAATGAGATAAGCCTTTGATATACAACTAAATACTGTGTCCATAATGACCGCATGGCCCATTGTAATATCTGGGACCAAGGTCTGTTTTATAGTCACATGCTAAAGCACATAATGTCTTTTGTTCCTATGATGTGAGATATGTACCAAGAGGTCAGACCCATGACTCGATTTTCATTGCGACACAAGGCAGACACTTGACCTTCTTACAATCTCTGCCAGGCAGCATAGCTTTCACATTTGGGCCACCTTTCACTTCCTGAAAACACACACACATAGACACACACACATAGACACACACACATAGACACGCACACATAGACACACACACACATAGACACGCACACACATGCACACACATGCATGTGCACGACAACTGACCCTTATGCGATCTCTGGCAAACAGGGACTTCCTCTATGAAACTAACTGACTACAAGTGTTTTACGGCATGTCAACTGTCTCAAGTTCACAGGTCAAGTGATGTTGCAAGACAATGCAACACCTCACTTCCTGAAAACACACACACACACGCCCACGCATATGTAAGCACACACACATAGCCGTGCACACACGCACATACATACACAAGCACACACATGCACATGTAAGCATAACACACACACACACACACTTTCACTTCCTGAAGTCACACTCTCACACACACACACACTGACGGGGAGGGCTATATAATCTCCTGAATTCCATCTATCAGGGCACATGTTGGCATCTTGCATTGCTTACTGTCAGTATGTGTCCAGTCATGTGTGACTGCCCAAATAAAACGAACAAACGTATTTGTTTTGCAGTTTTCATCTTTATTTCAACAGCTCTCTTGTTATCATAGATATTTTTCCATTACACACTGTAGTAGACACTGTAGTAGACCCTGTAGTCATGCCCCCAGACACTGTACTAGACCCTGTAGTCATGCCCCCAGACACTGTAGTAGACACTGTACTAGACCCTGTAGTCATGCCCCCAGACACTGTAGTAGACACTGTACTAGACCCTGTAGTCATGCCCCCAGACACTGTAGTAGACACTGTACTAGACCCTGTAGTCATGCCCCCAGACACTGTAGTAGACACTGTACTAGACCCTGTAGTCATGCCCCTAGACCCTGTAGTCATGCCCCCAGACACTGTACTAGACCCTGTAGTCATGCCCCCAGACACTGTACTAGACCCTGTAGTCATGCCCCCAGACACTGTAGTAGACCCTGTAGTCATGCCCCCAGACACTGTAGTAGACCCTGTAGTCATGCCCCCAGACACTGTAGTAGACCCTGTAGTCATGCCCCCAGACACTGTAGTAGACACTGTACTAGACCCTGTAGTCATGCCCCCAGACACTGTAGTAGACCCTGTAGTCATGCCCCCAGACACTGTAGTAGACACTGTACTAGACCCTGTAGTCATGCCCCCAGACACTGTAGTAGACACTGTACTAGACCCTGTAGTCATGCCCCCAGACACTGTAGTAGACACTGTACTAGACCCTGTAGTCATGCCCCCAGACACTGTAGCTTGCTGTGGGCTGTTTTGATTTTTGAGGATACTGTAGCTTAGTGTAAACTGTTATTGGCTGTATCAGCAACAAATGTTACCTTATTGAGAGGTATGTTTTCATTCATTTTATTTTATTCAATTTAATAAAATTGATTTCTAAAGCATTCTTCACTTGCAGGTCACATAGTCCAAAAGAAGAGGGCAGCCTTACACACAGACAATGTAAACAAGCTGAAGCTTGTTTGTCTTAGCAATTGGCTCAAGGAATAGATGTCATGCATACAGTAGACCCTGTAGTAAACCCTGCACTAGACCCTGATTTTTGAGGATACTGTAGCTTAGTGTAAACTGTTATTGGCTGTATCGGCAACAAATGTTACCTTATTGAGAGGTATGTTTTCATTCATTTTATTTATTTATTCAATTTAATAGAATTGATTTCTAAAGCATTCTTCACTTGCAGGTCACATAGTCCAAAAGAAGAGGGCAGCCTTACACTCAGACAATGTAAACAAGCTGAGGAATAGATGTCATGCATACAGTAGACCCTGTAGTAGACCCTGCACTAGATCCTGCAGTAGACCCTGATTTGAGGATACTGTAGCTTAGTGTAAACTGTTAGCTGTATCAGCAACAAATGTTACCTTATTGAGAGGTATGTTTTCATTTTATTTATTTAATAAAATTGATTTCTAAAGCATTCTTCTTGGTGTATTTAATTGATCAGTCACCTGCCACAATAATGTAATGTCCTTGAATTTTAAATATTTATATGAATATGAAATATAAATATGCGATTAAAATGCGATTAATTAGATTAATTAATTACAAAACCTGTAATTAATTAGATTAAAAATTTTAATCGCCTGACAGCACTACTAATAACGTTAAATGGATTGTTTCGGCCCTACACAAGCTAGAGTTAAAAATCAAAATGCATATGATCGGTATCATGGTCCACCATGCATGAAAGGGGGGGGGGGGGGGGGGGGAGTCGTTTCTGATTATTGATTACCAATAACGGCATTCATTATTGCAGAATCATACGTTGACCGGGTGGATGGCTATGAGAACAAGGCCCGATCAGGGGGCGGCTAAGTGGCGCAGTGGGCAAGGCACTCGCCACTAACGCAGGAGATGCTGGGTTCGAGCCCAGCTCTCGGCGTTGCTTCCGGCTTGGCTGGTTGTTCATACTAATACAATTGGCAGTATTAGGGGGTGGGAAAGCCGGTGGGTGGGGATCGGACTTTGTGGACAGCGACTCCTACAGGTCGGTTGGTGCGCCTGTACAGCAGAATCAGGAAGCAACGGGGGCCTCCCACGTGTTACTCCTCGCCGCTGAGAGATCGCGCTGTACAGGTGAAAAGATGCGACAGCTGCCTCCTCGTGTACCGGAGGAGACACGTGATGCAAAACTTGGTCCACATTGCAGCCGACCAGTGGGAGGCATGGTCTACCAACGTTCGAGACAGGGGAGGGTAGAATTGGATAATACAAAATTGGGATGGGAGAAAAATTGAAAATGGGGAGAAAAAGTAGATACAAAAAAAAGAACAAGGCCCGATCAGATTGAAATTGACGTCAAATCGCTCTTAGCTGTGGCCGGTTGGATTCCAAAAAGAATTTCCCAGTTATTGATCGCCATATGGTAGATCGATGTGTCCATTGGCTGATGCTATATTCCTTTACTGCATACTGAATTCAGCGTCGCAAAAAGTATTCCAGGCGATTTGGTAAAGCCATAGCTTCAGGCTAACAGAAAAGTTAACCCGGAATGAAAAAAAAGTGACACCCGGTCTGCAACAGGGAAAACTGCATTATCGAGACAGCGCCAATACCAGGATCTGGCCGGTACTGCACTTTCGGAGTCCGGATATGCCGTTTCCAGCCAACATACAGCTCTGTGACATTGAGTAGGATATTAAAATGGATTAAAAGCAAAATGAGTGGTAATACGTGGTTGGCCGTTTAAGGATGGCACCCAATAACGTATATATACGTGGTTGGCCACAAAACGGTTAAAGCACCTTTAGCAAGAAAGATAACTGTGTCAGGTTAATTGGCGCGTGTGCTTGCATTTATGTACATATCAACTAAGAAAAAATATATTGCAAGTATTCTGAATTTTATGTTTATATATGCAAATGGCACTTCGCCATTAAATATTCACACATTTGCATGTATTGCCAAGACTCGCATCACCAACATGGATAATGCCAGATTAAAAAACTTGGTTTCATTTTGTTGATACATACAAAACGAAACTTCTTATAGAGGGAATTGTGGCTATGTCCTCTTATCAGCCCATACATCAGGAAATACTGTCTACTGTCATAAAAAAAAGATCTGCCTAGTTTTGGTATAAAATGTACTATAAACCCGGCTATGAATGATATATCAACAAACCCTTCTATGCTAAGAAGCATAATATGGATGGGAAGAAATGTGGAAAGTTTGGTGTGTTTAGGTACTAGGGAAATGGAGTTCAAAGACTTTGTGTGTAAGTAAAATGCATAAAAACTAGTTTTTCAGAAAATAACCTCAAAGTTTTGTATTGTAAAATGCCATGCATTTTTTTTTATTTGAAACTGCTATTTACAAACACAACACCCAATCAAACCATTAGTAATAGACAACCTAAACACATGCCTGATAACTGAATAACATAATAATAATGATGTTATTGAACTCAACAGAACTACACACAGGCTACAAACAAACAGTGTAGTAACAGTGTAGTACCCTCTAATAGGCAAAACAAATATTTGAATAGATATCACTATGAAACTTTCCCAGTTTGTTATGTACATATAAACTAAGAAAAATATATTGCAAGTTTTCTGAATTGTATGTTTATATATGCAAATGAGGCACTTCCCCATTAAATATGTGCACATTTATGGATGGAATCAGGCAAAATGAAGTCAAATAAACTACTAAATGTGTGTTATTGACGTTTTATTTTCACTAGTTTCATAGAAGACATGTTTAGGAAGCAAAATATAACAAAATCTCAATATCGTCGAAAAAAGGCGATTTTGGGGGTGCTGTCTCGCCATGACAAAACTTCAACAGCCAAAATTATACATTTTGATTAAGAACACCATGTCCATGCAAGTGAGGTATTGAAACTTCCAAATGAAAATCATATCACAAACACTGTACAGCCATGCCTATACCTACTGTAATACCCAATACGGAAAGTTAGCTCTGTTTTGGCAATGCTTCACTTCTAAATTGTTGGTCTAAAATCTGACTGAAAGTCATCGACATCATAATGACGCTGATATTCATCATGTCGAATCACCCAAGCCAAACACGCTTCAGAAGCAATTCCATAGTGTTTATAAGGTGACAGAAAGAAAAAAAACAAGGACTGCAAACCCCTTTGATGCTCATCTAGCCTGGACCTCCCCTTAAGTCTCTCCACTGCTCTGCCAGAGAGGCAGTAGAGGGAACGTTGGGCTAACCCACGTAGCAAATGGCGCTCTGTAGGTGGCACTGGTCATCTCCGATATATGGCTGATTGCAGTTTATCTGAGCTGGCGGTCGGCTGATTACTTCCACCACACTGCAGGGTATATATATATATCTCAAGGGTCTGGGCAGCGATAACACTTCTGCTCTGTGGAGCAATCATCATCATCAATATAGATTGTAAGTGAAGGTGTCGTCATAGCAGGGTCACTAAGCACATGTCACTGTAGGACATCTGAAAAAGAAGAAAATAATCAGAATGTATTCGCCAGTGTAGGGATACACCAGAAAGTGAAGATTTTTCACGTCTGGTCAATGTTAGCATGGTGTTATTAACCGTCAAAGATAATAAAAATAAAAAGGATATTCTCCTTTGGTTCATTACAATTTACTCAAGGATAGTAACCTCAAGGAGCAAACTCAAGGAACCCATTGTCATGCTCCTCCAACCAAGCCTCCATCCCTTTGTTTCCCCCACCCCTTTCTCTCTACCTCTCTCTCTCTCTCTCAATCAGGCAGGAGTGGATCCAGGTGTTAGGTGATCAGCTGTTCCACAACATCATCCTTGCCATAAAAGATTGGTCACAAGTATTCCTCTTTGCCAGATCGTAGACTTACATAGCGTTAGTCAACACTTTGATGAACATTGTTACTCAGCTGATAGAGTTGTAACCTTCCTGCTGACTTGTCGTACAAAACTTGTAAGTCGCTTTGGATAAAAGCGTCAGCAAAAATGTGACTAAATGTAAATGTAGTCCTGTTCCTATGCATTTTTTTTACGGTTTGAGATTCATAACTTTGTACATTATTTGTGTCACAGTCTCGGCCATACTACCCCGCCTGGTGATTATCCTGCCTGTCCCCTTTAGTTGGTCCTGGATACTCTTTGTTTTGCCCTGTGAGTTTTGTATATTTTATGTTCCCAGACAATTGGACTTTGCTTGTTCGTATGGTTTATTTAGCTACTTTGTTTATTTGTCGCTCTGCGTTGCTTTTTCTTTTTTCATTTATCCATTTTGTGTTTTGATCTGTTCACCCCTGATCCTATTATTCCCCTGTACCATTGTCCTTTGTAAATAAATATACCCGCTGTTGGGTTTTCTCTATGTACCTCGTCTCATCTCATTTGTGTCTGCATTTGGGTTCTGGCATTAGAATATCTGTCACACCCATTGAGCGCCGCCACTGCAAACCTGACGATAGCATCGAAGCTGAATGCCTCGCCGCTGAATGCCTCGCCGCTGAATGCCTCGCCGCTGAATGCCTCGCCGCTGGCAGTCGCTAGGCAGCAGAGGCATCAGTGGCACCAGAGGCTAGCTGGTCATCATGATCGAAAACCGTCTGGGATCTGGGACAGTCGCATGACCAAGTTCAACCCCAACATGCTCACCAAGCTCAGCAGTCAGACTGGGGGAGTAGTGGTCCCGTTGCTCGTCTGACAGCGTGTCACTGTCGGGTGGATACCGACCACTTGTCGCCGGAGCTGCTTTCTTCATCAGACGCCTCTTCCTTGGGGGCAGATTTCGGCTGAGGAAGCTTGAAGAAGTGCAGGACCATTCGTTGGTGTTTTAAGTGTAGCGCCACAGGATGCTGTAGCGGATATCTCACATCTGCTGTGACAGCTCGGCACAGACCTGGCAGGTGTGGGTGTCTTCAGCACTGTGCCGTGTTTGGTCCAGACCGAGACTGGCGATGCAGCAGCTGTGATCCGGAGCAGGCGTCCATATTCACTTTTTGAAATGAACTAGAAAAGGTGGGTCATATGTGCCATTATATATACCCCTGGAGGGATTGGCTGGCTGATATTCAGACTGGAGTTCAGGAGCCAATGGCTGTTCAGGGATTACCAATAGTGCTGGATTTGAAACGAATCGCTAATGATATATAACATCCAACATTTATTTTCCAACTTGTGTTATAGGAGGAACTAAGGTTTAGTGGTAGCCATCTATTCGTCATCGACCCTACAATACAGTGCAGACACTGTGTTCTTGAATGTTATGCAGTCAATCAAAACTGGTGCACTCAAACACAACACTTGTGTCTCTCTTGGGGTGGATCTGAGTGTGATTACTGTGTTGACACCAGCCCAAATGAACCTCATGACGGGGTTATAAGCCCCAAGGTTCCATTAAACTGGACTAAACAAGACAGGTGTGAAAGCACCCTTAATATAATATACACATATTTTAGGTAATTTCCGCTGTTTTTAGATTTGTTTTTATGTTATTATTATTTTTACTTTACTTTCTGTGTTTTTCACCCATCCCAATTTAGTTGTTATGCCAATTCCCTTCCTGTTCGTTGTGTGCATTGCCCCACTGTCAGCCTGGGGAGGGTGTAGAACTACCACATGCCTCCTCCGATACATGTAGAGTCAGCCAGCCGCTTATTTTCAGCGAGGAGTTTTCACTGGGGGAACGTAACACGTGCGGAGGTTCACGCTATTACCCCAGATCCCCTCCCTGCTGAACAGGCGCCCCGACCGATCAGTAGGAGTCGCAGTTTACAATGACCAGGACACATACCCCACCGGCTTCCCACCCGCTAACACTGCCAATTGTGTTAGTAGGGACGACTGAACAAGCGACAGTGGCTCGGGAGGTAGAGCAGTCGTCTGGCAATCCAGAGGTTCCCGGTTCAATTCCCGCTCCTCCCTGGCACCGTGTCGATGTGTCCTTGAGCAAGACACTTAACCCCTAATTGCTCCCGATGAGCAGGTTGGCACTTTGCATGGTTGCCTCCACCGTCGGTGTGTGTATGTGTGAGTGAATGGGTCAAATGTGAGGAACAAATTGTAAAGCACTTTGGATAAAAGCGCTATATAAATGCAGCCATTTACAAGCCGGAGGAACCGCTGACAGCTGGATTCGATCTCTGCGGTGGTACAGTAGGCGAGTGCTTAGTCCACTGCGCTACCTTATTATTACTTTTAATTTTATTTATTTATTTAATCTGTATCTCCTCATCACGAGGGCAACCTCACTTGATTCAAACCAGTATAAAATAATACAGGTTGATGATGAAATAACAGAGCAACCAAGCAAAACTAAATTGGACATTTCAAATCATTCCTCTTGGACGTGTAGAGGCGGTGCAATAGTGATGTAGTAACCATATGCAGAAAAAAGGTAAGACATAAAACTATTTCTACATCTGAATTATGTATGAATTATGAATCACTGTTGGGACGGTTGCTATGGTGCCAAAAGTGTCAATAAACAACATCAAGATCATTACATGAAGCTGAGAACTCCCCACACACATACTGTAATATAGATGTTATACTGTAAATACAAATACAAATATTGACCTTGAATGATTAAGTAGTATTTCTCTTAGACTCATCAGTGTGTTAGTTTTCTGTGTTAGAACGGCGACGTAAGGCTGTGTTGTTAGACGGGGGAGTTTGATTCCTCTCATGCCTCCTCCGACCCCACTTGCCTGCCAATCCACTCCATGTCATGATGTTAGATAGGCTCTTGCTGATGATTGATTCCTTTTGCCCAGAATTGAATTACATGTGAGAAGTCTCCCCGTGGATTCGATGGCATTTTGATATGATTGTTCTCGTGTTGACAGTGATCGCCCAAAGGCTGAGTTATTGTATTATAAGCAGTCCATCGATCAGACCGCCATGGCTCCATGCCCATTAAATGGATAACAATGCTACGCGGCTTCTACCAAGTAGAATGTCCTTTTCAGATGGCTGAGTAATCATATGGCCGCATTATGGCTTTATTATGCTGCTGAAGTAAGCTTTTTAAGTACTGTATCGACTCTTTCTCTGCCACCAATGAGACATATGATATCTCCAGTATCTGAAGCCTAAATCAAAGAAATAAATGGTGCATTTTTATAGCGCTTTTATCCAAAGCGCTTTACTATTTTTGTTCCTCACATTCACCCATTCACACACCGATGGTGGAGGCAACGATGCAAGGTGCCAACCTGCACATCGGAAGCACTTAGGGGTTTAAGTGTCTTACTCAAGGACACATTGACACGCTGCCTGGGAGGAGCGGGAATCGAACCGGGAACCTTCCGACGACCGCTCAAAGCGTTTTTGCCAGGATATTGTCCATGCACACTTGTCTGTGCCTCTCTCCTGCTCTGAGATTTTTCAGTTGTACGCATGACGACAACATCACTGGAAGGTGCTTGTCGATTTTTAAGTGAAAATGAAAAACCAAAAAAGAAAGGTTACATCCTTGGACTTTTTGGCGAGGTCACCCCTGTGAACAATTATTTCGGCCCGCAGCGCAACAGCTACTTGATAGTTTGTTGTTGTTTTGTGTTTGTTTTTAGAGCAGCAAGGCCTACCCACAGCTCCGGGCAGCTCATTTTCCTTCTTTGTTATGGGGAGTGAGGAATATTGATGGGTGTCAGCATCTATTGCACTCTGTCAATATGACACAGTGAAAACGATGGAATGAAACGCGAGCACACAGGAAATATTCCCCCGACACATTGGGAGTGCTTGCAACGCCAGTCAAATCTGTCAATTAACCACCCCGTAAGCACTGTGTGCTGCCTGACTCCCTCCCCCCCAACACACACACACCTGCCTCCCCACCCATCCACCCAATTCAATCCACCCAATATGAAAATTAACTATAGTAAAATTATAGTATTCCTGTTTTTTTCCTCTCTCACACACAATCAATTACTATAAAAAATACTGTAGCAATCATTTTTGTTCACTACTGTTTGCCTTTGTAAGGGAGAGTGGGGGAAGAAGTGCCTATTTTTACTTAAAGTGCCTTTAAAGGAAGGGGATTACAGTAATGCCCCCAACTAAATGTACATATAGTTTAGGATGTTGTGCATCCCTGGGGACAATCACTTTGGATCTTAAATAAACTGTTTCAGAAATATAGCTTTACCCCGGTGCGGGGTAAGTTGTGACATTAGAGAGAATACACTCGGCTAAATTGTGCCATTGATCATTTTAAGTAAAACAGATCATTTTAATCTCAAAAGCGGTAAAAGCATCCTGCAGATCTTCATCTCCTTTCCAACCTGACATATAGTCTTCCCCTGTTGCACCTCTTTCACTGCTCTTTCCAACTTCTCAAGATGAGTTGAAACCCTGTCTGTCTTCCGTTTGTATCTGCGTGGCATGATGGATTTTGGTCAACAATTTAGAATATCACATCCCCCAGCTGTTTTGAGCTAGCATCATGCTAACTGTATAGACTCATGGTGAAGTGTTACGATTCTGGTTCCTGACTACGGTCGGGAACCACCCACCTTCTCTGTCATCTGTCACCTGACTGCTGTCACTTGTTTTTCCCTGTCATTTAGTGCTGTCACTTAGGGGTTGGCTTCTGATTGGCTGTCACGGGGGTGTGTGTGGAATGTTGGTATTTGGTGGCTATTTAACATTCCTTTCCTCTGCTTGTCATTCGTCAGGTCTTCACTATAGGCGTTCGGAGATAACGCGGCCGGTTCCAGTTCTGGACCACCACTAAGCTCCATTATCTATTCTCGCGTTCCTTTGCCTTTGGCATAGTATCCTAGTATTACTCTTTGTGTTCTTTACTATTAAAGTCGAACCTGTTCAAGAGTATACCTTCTCCGTCTCTGTGATTTCTCTGTGATTGAACAATTGGAACTCACCTACCTCCATCCTGACAGTGTAGCTTACTAAAGCACTAAAACATGTGTGAACTGTTTTCAAAGTTGTCTATAATTGTTCAAACACAGCAATAAAAAAAACCTTGATCATACACATTTTACTTTGGAGGGCAAAACAATGTTTTTTTTTAACTTAAATGTGCTTAAATGTGTCTCCCTTCTTTGCAGGTTGAGTGAAATGGATGCCTCTTCAAAAATATGTTGTCACATGACCAACTTCTCCTATATGGTTTTCTAGATAACAGGGGTGACATTACTTGCCCCTTGGCACGAATTACCCCACTCTCCCCTACATGTGTATTTATACCACTATTTCTGTACCCCCTGGGTTTTTTGGAGTTTTGGGTTTTCTTCCGCCAGCGACGATGTGTATATGTATATGTATACCACTATATCTGTAAATCAAATCAAATCAAATCAAATCAAATTTATTTATAGGGCCCGACAACACACGTTAATGTCCCCATGGGCCGTACAGGTCTTCTTTAAACAAGTCAAGAAGACAACATAACAATAAGTCAAGAACAGAACAAGAACACCATAGGGTCCAAACATTTTTTAGATGAATGCAAATAAATGAAAGAATGCAAGCACTCCCAGACATACCCCACGCGAAGGTAAGGAAAAACTCACTAAAACCTAACAATAGGGAAAAAAGCTCCACAGGCAATGTACACATCTATGTGTATTTATACCACTATATCTCAGGCCTACTCTGCGTCGTCGGTTGTGTGTGATGAAGGAAAGACAGGCTTGTGTGATCTTCTTTAGCCGAAACTGTGACATATTTATTTGATGTCCAGTCTGTCAAGTAACAAAACAAGGACAATGCATCAGCATTGACCACAAGATGACGCCAGCAGCTCACAAAACTCTTCTATCATTCACAGATACACTCAGGTAAGAATTAGACATTAGACATTAGAATAAAACAATCAAAAATAAACAATTCAAAACACAATTGACCAAAACATAGGAGCTACAAACATACCTGTCTGGTAACAAAACAAGGACAATGCATCAGCATTGACCACAAGATGACGCCAGCAGCTCACAAAACTGCGGTGGGGAAAACACCAGTTAAAATCTGCCGTGCACAACCCCTCCCCCACAAATGCTAGCTTAACCAAAATGTGCTCACAGAAAAGTCTGCGAAAATGGTTAAATCTCTTTTAAACAAATGCACATTAACATAGAATTACTGTACAAACCCTGTTCATTATTTGGAAACATATTTACAACATTAGACCATTATACATTCTCTTAGACCAGAAATATATATCCAGGTAACACGGACAGCTGCTTACCTCTTCTATCATTCACAGATACACTGAGGTAAGAGCGGAGCATGGAGCCAGATTCGTCACTTCGGGAGGAAGTGACGATTTCAAAATAAAACAAAATAAAACAAAGAAAACAAAAACAAAGAATACAAAATCAGACCACAAAAGGAGTAATCAAACCTGGACACAAAAGGCAATAAGACACACAACAACCAGACAGGGAGACGACATCAAACAAAGGCAGGGATGGCCCAAGATAACAAATAAGTGGAAATTAACTATTATATTTAACCAGACCAAAATGGCCGCCTGCACCATCTGGCTCATCTGGCCACTAGAGGGAGGTAGGAGACCAGGTAGGAGACGACTGTCAGGAGGTAAGGAATGTCCAATGTCTTTATCATAACAGGCTCACCAAGGGCTGGTCCTGGGGTCGTTACAGTACCCCCCCCCCCCCCCCCCCCCCCCCCCCCGAACGGGCGACTTCCAGACGCTAGACAACAACGTCCGGGAATGGGCGAGGCTGGAGGCAGAGACCCCGGACCGAAGCGAAGGCGAGGACCCAGATAACTGGGGACGGGAGCCTGAAAAAAGAACCCAGGAGGGGCATAGCAGTCAGGGGGGCTGAAAACAGGTGCAGAGGCCCGGAGAGGGGGGTTGGAGCTGGGAGCAGAGGCCCGACGAGGGGGGGTGGGGATGGGTGCAGAGACCCGGAGAGGGGGGCTGGAGCTGGGAACAGAGGCCCGATGAGGGGGGGTGGGGATTGATGCCGAGACCCGGAGAGGGGGGCTGGACCTGGGAACAGAGGCCCGACGAGGGGGGGGTGGGGTCAGGTGCAGAAGCCTGGAGAGGGGAGGCGGGGAGAGAAACAGGTAGCCGGTCAGGGAGCCTGGAGCCAAGGGGCAAGGGTAAGGACCCCGGAGCAGGATCCCGGACGAGGGACCCTCCAGCCGCCGGACTAGGGACCGGATCAGGAGAGCCGGAACGTAGGTGTGACGGCGACGACCCCCGGAGTAGGATCCAGCACAGACCACAGCGAAGACCACGGCAAGGACCATGGCGAGTACCAGGGCGCCGATCACGGCGTAGGGCTGGACCAGACGGAGCGCCAGGACCAGTCGACGAGCCAGGACCAGTTGAGACGCCGGGACCCGGCATAGCAGCCGGACCAGGTGTAGAGGCTGGGCAGGGGGCGTGGAGACCGGACCGGTCTCGGCGGCGAGTCGTGGCATAGGATCCGGAGATGAGGAGCCTGGAACCGGTGTAGCAGCCGGACCAGGCGTAGAGGCTGGGCAGGACGTGGAGACTGGACCGGTCTCGGCGACGAGGCATGGCGTAGGGACAGGAGATGAGGGCACGGGACCCGACGTAACAACCGAACCAGTCATAGCGGCTGGGCTGTGCGTGGAAGCTGGAGGGGAAGCGGTGACAGCTGGGGCTACACCGACCGGAACCAGGCTGGTAGTGACGGTCGAATCAGCTGTGGAGGCCTTGTTAGCGGTACTAGCCTCGCTCGCCCTCCGAGCCTTGCTAGGCCTCGAAGGTCTGCGAGCTGCGGAGGCTAACCGTGGGGCCTGAGCTAGCTGTAGGGGCTAGGCTACCGGGCGCAGCTGTGCTAGCCATTGAGGCCTGGTTAACTTCAGGAACTAGGCTGACCGAGCACACAGACCTTGCCAGCCATAACCCTCATCTGAGGCGCCTGTGTTGGACTCTCCTTCGCTACATTGTCTATTAACTTCAACCAGAAAACCCATTTAGCAGGAGAGTAGCTGGTCAGATCCCCGTCTAACATACCGAGCACGATGTCCAATGTCTCCGTGACTTTGTCCGCTGAATTCTTGCGTGGAGGCGTCATTCTGTTACGATTGGTGGGGTAGTGAGGGAAGGCGATAAGAACTCAGTTTGCGGACAGGAATGGAGGAGGCAGAGACGGCAGGGTAACGTGTATATATATATAGACTTTACTTAGACGACGACACGTTACAAAAAGAAAACATAAATGGCACAGCCGAGCTGGCTCTAATACAAAAACGAAACTAAAGACACAAGAAAACAAAGATGAACAAAAACGGAACTCTCAAGACAAACACAGCAAGGCAAGGGAGAAGACAGGAGATACGACGAGCAGGGGAACACCGAGGTACTGGAGTAAATTACGCCACGACAAGGAGAGAGAGAAACACACTAATATACACAGACTAACGATGATGAGGCACACCTGGCACAGCCAGGCAAAAACAAAGAATACAAAATCAGACCACAAAAGGAGTAATCAAACCTGGACACAAAAGGCAATAAGACACACAACAACCAGACAGGGCGACGACATCAAACAAAGGCAGGGATGGCCCAAGATAACAAATAAGTTGAAATTAACTCTATTATATTTAACCAGACCAAAATGGCCGCCTGCACCATCTGGCTCATCTGGCCACTAGAGGGAGGTAGGAGACCAGGTAGGAGACCACTGTCAGGATGATGATCATGGCGCTGCAACGAACGGCTGCCTCTCTGATCGCTCCGTCGAGACTGTGCTTTCTTTTGTTAATTTTTATAGTATTAAGAGTTTTATTTGCACCTACTGTTGGTGCATTATACGTGTATGACCATCAGTCAATCATTGACATTGGATTAAAGAAAACGTACCGATTGGATTGCTCTCTGGATCGGATTGCCGTACAACAACAATGGCCAGCGGAGATCCTTTGTTGTGGCCATGGCCAAAGCCAGGAGACGCCACGACGAAGAGGGAAGAGAGCCGGAGTCCGGAACAGACTGAGGTCCAAACGACACAGAACCACATTGCCCAGCATATTGTTGGCCAATGTGCAATCGATAGGGAATAAACTGGACGACATCAGAGCACGGATCCAATTCCAGAGGGACATTCGGGATTGTAACGTTCTCTGTTTCACAGAAACTTGGCTGAGTCCAGATGTCCCGAATCACGCAATAGAACCGGCAGACCACTTCTTCGTCCTCCGCAAGGACCGGACGGCAGAAGAGTCACTAAAGAAGAAAGGAGGCGGCATTGCCTTCATGATAAACAAGGAGTGGTGCGATGTAGGCAACGCAAAGGAACTGTCTAACCACTGCTCCCCAGACCTGGAGTTTATCACGATAAAATGTCGACCCTTCTTCCTCCCAAGAGAGTTAACGTCCATCATCCTCATCGGAGTGTACATTCCACCACACGCGAACACTGGGGTCGCACTTTCAAAACTTCACGACGAGGTAAACAAACTCCAGACAGCTAATGTTGACGCTGCCATTTTGGTTCTGGGTGATTTCAACAGCGCGCGTCTTAAAAAGGTGTTGCCGAATTTCTATCAGCATGTGACCTGTCCCACCAGAGGCGAGAACATATTAGACCATGTATACTCGCAATTTAAGAATGGGTACAAGTCACAGGCTCTTAGTCCATTCGGTAAAAGCGATCACGCCGCCATCTTTCTTTTGCCAAAGTACAAACAAAGTCTCAAGCGAACGCCGGTGGTCTCGCGAGAGGTTAAGCGTTGGGCCGTGACGTCAGAGGAGTCGCTCAAAGCTGCACTTGAATGCACAGACTGGAGTGTATTCCGTGATAACACAGCCAATATTAACGAATACACCGAAACGGTAATTGACTATGTCTGTACTCTGGTAGAAGAAACAATCCCCTCCACCAA
Source organism: Notolepis coatsorum (assembly GCF_963971535.1). Lineage (NCBI taxonomy): Eukaryota > Metazoa > Chordata > Actinopteri > Aulopiformes > Paralepididae > Notolepis > Notolepis coatsorum. The sequence continues at coordinate 46,501,735 of NC_140176.1, read as the reverse complement.
AATTAAAATCTACCCAAATCAAAAGCCCTGGGTAGACAAATCCGTCCGTGAGGCTCTGAAAGTGCGCACATCAGCATACAACACCGGGCTGGTGACAGGCAACATGGAAGAACACAAGATGGCAAGATACAACGTCAGGAGAGCAGTAATAGAGGCAAAACGGCGTTACAGGGATAAAGTTGAACTTCAGTTTGAACAGGCTGACTCTAGAGGCATGTGGCAGGGCCTCAGAACAATGACAGACTACAAAGGCACCCCCCTCAAACTGAACAGTGACATCTCCTTAGCAAATGATCTCAATTCCTTCTATGCGAGGTTTGAGGCTGTGAATAACAACACCAGCCTACAAACCACGGCAATGGGGGGGGGGGGGGTCTGCTGATGGAGACTCAGTGTTCAGGGTAACAGAGCATGAGGTGAGACGGATCTTTAAAAAAGTGAATATCAGGAAGGCAGCAGGACCGGACGGCATCCCCGGCCGCGTCCTAAAAGTCTGTGCCGACCAACTGGCCCCGGTATTCACTGACATCTTCAACCTGTCCTTGGAACAGGCTGTCATCCCCACCTGTCTGAAGAAGTCCACCATCATCCCTGTACCCAAAAAATCTACGCCCGCTTGCCTCAACGACTACCGCCCTGTAGCCCTCACCTCCATAGCCATGAAGTGCTTTGAGAAGCTAGTGAAAGGCTACATCTGTTCCTCCCTCCCCATCAACCTGGACCCTCTGCAATTTGCATATCGCCCCAACAGGTCCACGGAGGACGCCATAGCCCATGTGCTGCACACAGCAGCATCACACCTGGACAAGAGGCAGGGGAACTATGTGAGAATGCTGTTCATCGACTACAGCTCAGCATTCAATACCATAGTCCCCTCCAAACTCATAGCCAAGCTCAGGGACCTGGGCTTGAACTATGACCTCTGCCAGTGGGTCTTGGACTTCCTGACGGGCAGACCCCAGGTGGTAAGAGCCGGCAACTGCACCTCCTCATCCATCACGCTCAACATAGGGGCCCCCCAGGGCTGTGTTCTGAGCCCCCTCCTCTACTCCCTGTACACACATGACTGCGTAGCACAGCGGAACAACAACACCATCATCAAATTTGCTGATGACACAGTAGTGGTGGGCCTGATCTCTGCCAACGACGAAAGGGCCTACCTGGAAGAGGTAGAGAACCTGTCACAGTGGTGTCAGGAGAACTGCCTCTCCCTGAACGTCAGCAAAACAAAAGAGATGATTGTGGACTTCAGGAGGTCGGGGGTCAAGGACTACAGCCCCCTCAGCATCGACGGGGCACCGGTTGAGAGAGTGAACAGTTTCAAGTACCTCGGAGCCCACATATCCGAGGACTTGACATGGACCACACACATTGACAGTGTTGTGAAGAAGGCACGACAACGCCTCTACTTCCTCAGGCGCCTAAGGAAGTTCCAAGTCAGTCAGAAGATCCTTAGGAACTTCTACTCATGTACAATAGAGAGCATCCTGACCGGCAACATCACCTCCTGGTTTGGGAATAGCACTGCACAAGACCGTAGCAGACTACAAAGAGTGACACGTTCAGCCGAACGCACAATTGGAGGGGGGCTTCCCACCCTCCAGAACATTTACAACAAGCGGTGCAAGGGGAAGGCTAAGAGAATTATTAAGGACTCGAGCCACCCGAACAACTGCCTCTTTGAACTGCTGCGGTCAGGCAAGCGATACCGGAGTCTTAAGGCGAGCACAGAAAGACTCAGAAGAAGCTTCTATCCCCAGGCCATCAGGCTGCTAAACGAACAATAAACACTATGCAACAACCATCAAATGCACACAGCACACACACCCACACGCACACACTCACTCAAACAAACAACACACTGCAGCACCCACTCTCCACACTTTAGATCACACAAACACACTTTACACTTTATATTTATTGATAAAGGATTTGCACTACAACTCGTACACCTACTGTGAATTGTACCTAAATTGCACCTCGTCCCATTTCTGCCTTGCACTATATAGTATTGTATATTAGTACACTGCACAGTATTGTATATTGTATGGTAACTACGTCTATTCTGCATCGAACATTGTACATATGTCTAAACTGAACACTGTGACCTAATTTTTTTACTTCTAATTTTACTATGTTATTTTATTTCATACTTATCTTGTCTTGCACAGTCTCTGGAGCGTAACAGTAAGAAGCATTTTGTATAAAAGTATTCTGTACTTCTGTATGACAAATATTAAAGAAACTTGAACTTGAGGAGGTAGGGAATGTCCAATGTCTTTATCATCATGGGCCTGGGGTCGTTACAATTACTATACTACTACAACTGTTGTCAAACAGTTAGCCGAATAATAATCAATAATCCCAAATTCCCAATTATACTATTTACATGTATTTAAACCAAAATCAGAAACATTATGAGAACTCCCCCCTCTACAACATTGGAATCCATCTTATTTTTTTTACTTATTTTTTTATGACTTAGCCATCTTCAACAAAGAACAGAAAAACAAAAACTGATCACAAGTTATTTTCAATTAACTTAACTGTCCTCCAGAACAGGGACAGAAAATGCACAATAAACAATGGCGATCATGTTCCTCGATGTATTTCTCCCTTCACTGGACATCCTTCTTTTTTTACCAACCTTCTCAAGGGAACTCCTTTTTTTTCTTCTTCTTCCTCCTTGGCGTCCAACGACCTCCGGTGATCAAGCTGGTGTTGATCCTCATAGTAGATCCGGGTCACGGCACCAGTGTAGCCGGTCTCAGGCCTACTTTCGACAGACCCCCATTGCCACTACTCTGTGTCGTCGGCAGTGATGCCGGTAACGCGTTACTAAGTAACGCGTTATTGTAATCTGATTACTTTCCCCCGAAAATAGTAATCTAACGCGTTAATCTTTAAAAGCCAGTAATCTGATTGCAGTTACTTGTCCAAGTGGCTGTGCATTACTATTTCGTTACTATCTCATCATAAATTCATGCAGGCGGAATGCAGTATTTTATTTCGTTTTCGACAGTCAAAAATACATTTTGAGCTGTTTTTCTTTTGGGAGTGACGTAGTGTGGCAGTGAAAGGGTTACACAAGAATGTGACCCCGCGGCGTGACTGGACACTCTGTCTGTGAGTGACATCTGCTTTGGTACAATCACATTCCCCATCCACAGTCTGCGAATCAGAGGCAGAGTAGGGCGGGTCTTCACAGCACGTCATGTGACATATGCGCCAATCGTGTGACAGCAGGGCTCCGTCGTCGGAGAATTCCACCCCAAAACGCTTGGCAAAATTAAAAGTGAGTTTCTGTTCAGACTTCCATCCCAAAACGCTCGTATAGCCTCAGTCACTACTTCACGTTCATATGCGGAGGAAACAAAATACTGTCTACCGCTAAAAACAGCACATCCAATTGCATTGAAAGCATCTGGAATCACAACACTGGGGGACCCTGATGTAAACAAGACAAAAGTCTTTCTCTGGTCTGCATCCCCTTAACAATTGTATGTATTGAGCTGTACTGTACTGTACCCATTCTGCAATCTGTTAATAAAGTTTTCATTCATTCATTCATTCATTCACTAGCCGACGCTTCGACTAGGTACAGGAGGACTCAGAGGCCAGCCAAACAGCAAAAGAGAGAGATTGTTTCTTTCCCTTTTGATTAATGTATATTTGATGGTGGCAGAGCAAAAGCTCTTATTTGCCAGATTTACAGTTAATTTACATGTTAAAGAGAGACTGATTGTATGTTTATAGAGAGACATTTATAAAAACAATTTAATAGTTACAGTTGATATAATTGAATAGTTCAGCCTGCATTTGTTAGATGTGAATGGATATACACTGGTTTTGTAAAACCACTGGCTGGCTGCTCTAATGCTGTGAGCATCATAGACTGTTGCTTTACCATACTTGATGGTACAGAAGCTGAAGCACTAGTTTAACAATTTACGTTATGTGCAGAGAAACAAGTTAAAAACAATTTATGCACTTTCAATAAAGCGTTTAAAAAAAAACGGTTGGGGGAACGACGACGACTTCGTAACCTAGTTACTTTCAAAGTAACTAAGTTACTCTGATAATCAAGTAATCAGTAAAGTAACTTGGATTACTTTTTAAAGGAGTAATCAATAATCAGTAATCGGATTACTTTTACAAGTAATCTGTGGCATCACTGGTCGTCGGTTGTGTGTGATGAAGGAAAGACAGGCTCGTGTGATCTTCTTTAGCCGAAACTGTGACATATTTATTTGATGTCCAGTCTGTCAGGTAACAAAATAAGGACAATGCATAAGCATTGACCACAAGATGACGCCAGCAGCTCACAAAACTGTGGTGGGGAAAACACCAGTTAAAATCTGCCGGCACGAACCGTGTACAAGCCCTCCCCCACAAATGCTAGCTTAACCAAAATGTGCTCACAGAAAAGTCTGCTAAAACGGTTAAATCTCTTTTAAACAAATGCACAACTGCACATCATTATCATAGAATTACTGTACAAACCCGGTTCATTATTTGGAAACTTATTTACAACATTAGACCATTATACATTCTCTTAGACCAGAAATATATATCCAGGTAACATGGACAGCTGCTTACCTCTTCTATCATTCACAGATACACTGAGGTAAGAGCGGAGCGTGGAGCCAGATTCATCACTTCGTGAGGAAGTGACGATTTCAAAATAAAATACTTTGAGAATACAAAAATGACAATAATAATAACAAAGCAATAAAATAAAACGTGAGGGATTATTTGTGGAATGCATAACGTATATTATATATACCTGCTACATATTTATACCACTATATCTGTACACCTCTACATGTGTATGTATAGCACTATATCTGTACCCCTCTACATGCTTTCTTTTCTCTCTCACACACAATCAATTACTATACAAATATGGTAAATCTATATAGTGTGTATGGAACAACAAAACTACAGGAATGCTATAAATCAAGCGGCTTGGTGGCGCAGTGGACATTGCGCTCGTCACCAACGCAAGAGACACCGGGTTCGAATCCGGCTGTCGGCGTTGCCTCCGGCTTGGGCCGGCCGTCATACTAACTCAATTGGCGAAGGGTTGTTGTGAACAACGACTCCTACAGGTCGGTTGGGGCGCCTGCACACAGCAAAGTCAGGAAAACGGCGGGGGCAGTGTGAGCCTCCTACATGTTACTCCTCACCAAATGAGAGTCCGTGCTGGCAGGTGAAAAGATGTGACAGGCTGCCTCCACATGTATCGGAGGGGACATGTGATGCAAGGCTTCTATCCTCCCTACAACCGGCCAGTGGGGGGCATATGCGAGCAACGACCAGGACAGGGGAGGGAGAATTGGCACGAGAGGTAAATTGGGATGGGGAGAAAAATCACAGAAAAAGGAGGGGAAAAAAGTAGATAAAAAAAGGAATGCTATAAATCACAACAGTATTTCTGTGGTAAATCACTAGGGTACATGGTGTGATGCAAGAGGTTTTTGCTTCATTTCGGTATGGGACCACACAGCCGTAGGGCGGGGTGGAAGGTTGACCGTGTGTCACATTAGATAAATACTGTATTTAGGTCTGTCGTATTTAATGGGAACAGAGGCATTTGGGTCACAAGCAGCCGGAGCCAGACATCCCTCTATCTCCTGCATCAATCTGGACCATTTTAGAAGGCACTGTAGTGCTGCTGCTGCTGACTGGCCTGGCCGTGTTGTCTCTGTGTGTGCGATGGCTAATAACCGCTAACCTTTATGTTGTTGCAGACACTATACACAGGCACGCATGTACGTGTGTTTGTCTGTGTGTGCTTGTGTTAGCTTGTGTGTGCATGGCTGTGCTGTTGTGTGTGTGTGTGTGTGTGTACGTGTGCGTGTGTGTGTGCATGAATGTGTGTGTGTATGTGTCTGTCTACACAGGGGGTGCTATCATGAGGCAGCTGAGGCTCAGAGCAGACAACAGACAGCTGTTTTAATGGGAGACAGGGAAGACAGCTGGGAGAGAGGCAGAGAGATATAGGGTGAGAAAAGAGACTGAGAGAGAAGGGGAGAAGGAGAGAGCGAAATGGAGAGATAGGGGTAGACAAAGAGGGAGAGATAGGGGGAGAAAAGGAGAGAGAGAATGGGAGAGGGGGAGAGGGAGAAAGATATACAGAGAAATGGAGATAGGAGGAGAAAAAGAGAGATAGGGGGAGAAAAAGAGAGAGAAAAAGGGAGAGAGGGGGAGAAAAAAAGAGAGAGAGATAGGGGGAGAAAAAGATAGGAGAGAAAAGGAGAGAGAGGGCTGGCAGGGCAGCAGAACGTTGTGCCAGAGGCTGACTATCTGGCAACACATGGTTCCTGCTCTGTGGAGACCACTGTAGAACAGGCCATGAAAGAGAGGAGGGCAAGAGAAAAGACTGCAAGCTGTGTGTGTGTGTGTGTGTGTGTGTGTGTGTGTGTGTGTGTGTGTGTGTGTGTGTGTGTGTGTGTGTGTGTGTGTGTGTGTGTGCGTGCGTGCGTGCGTGCGTGCGTGCGTGCGTGCGTGCGTGCGTGCGTGCGTGCGTGCGTGCGTGCGTGCGTGCGTGCGTGCGTGTGTGTCAGAAACAGAGAACAGGGGCAGAATTGTGGGTTGTTATTGAATGTTTACCAAATGAACCCTTGCACTGAAGAACCATATCAACCATATCATGAAATGTTTTGGACATCCTGTGTTTGCAGTTGTGAGGTTAAGCTCAATCCCTTGGTGTGTGAATGTAATATTACGTAGCTATACTTGTGAGGCCCGACTCTCGGCAGCCCACCTTACTTGTGAGGACAATTTTGCCTTTTAGGGCAGTGGTTCTCAAACTCTTTTCATGTCGAGGACCCCAATTAAACTATTCCCCATTTCTCTCTGGACCCCCTGAACCATCTCAAGGACGCTCGGGGGTCCCCAGACCCTACTTTGAGAATTACAGTTTTTAACCCTTTAAACCAACTATCAGTGGTTTCAATAATACAAGTATTCTAATATCATAATATAATATAAGGCAAACAGCAAATATAGTAATTTCAGTTACTATTTGCTTTTGTAAGGGAGAGCCCTCTAAATGTGTATGTATACCACTATATCTGTACCGCTCTACATCTGTATTAATACCACTACCCCTACATGTATATTTATACCTGTACCCCTCTACATGTGTATGAATACCACTATGTACCCCTACATGTATATTTATACCTGTACCCCTCTACATGTGTATGTATACCACTATATATGTACCCCTACTGTACATGTATATTTATACCTGTACACCTCAACATATACTACTATATCGTGTGTGTGTGTGTGTGTGTGTGTGTGTGTGTGTGTGTGTGTGTGTGTGTGTGTGTGTGTGTGTGTGTGTGCGTGCGTGCGTGCGTGCGTGCGTGCGTGCGTGCGTGCGTGCGTGCGTGCGTGCGTGTGTGTGTGTCAGAAACAGAGAACAGGGGCAGAATTGTGGGTTGTTATTGAATGTTTACCAAATGAACCCTTGCACTGAAGAACCATATCAACCATATCATGAAATGTTTTGGACATCCTGTGTTTGCAGTTGTGAGGTTAAGCTCAATCCCTTGGTGTGTGAATGTAATATTACGTAGCTATACTTGTGAGGCCCGACTCTCGGCAGCCCACCTTACTTGTGAGGACAATTTTGCCTTTTAGGGCAGTGGTTCTCAAACTCTTTTCATGTCGAGGACCCCAATTAAACTATTCCCCATTTCTCTCTGGACCCCCTGAACCATCTCAAGGACGCTCGGGGGTCCCCAGACCCTACTTTGAGAATTACAGTTTTTAACCCTTTAAACCAACTATCAGTGGTTTCAATAATACAAGTATTCTAATATCATAATATAATATAAGGCAAACAGCAAATATAGTAATTTCAGTTACTATTTGCTTTTGTAAGGGAGAGCCCTCTAAATGTGTATGTATACCACTATATCTGTACCGCTCTACATCTGTATTAATACCACTACCCCTACATGTATATTTATACCTGTACCCCTCTACATGTGTATGAATACCACTATGTACCCCTACATGTATATTTATACCTGTACCCCTCTACATGTGTATGTATACCACTATATATGTACCCCTACTGTACATGTATATTTATACCTGTACACCTCAACATATACTACTATATCTGAACACCTCAACATGTGTACTACTATATCTATACACCACAACATGTGTACAGAACATGTGTAGTACTATTATCTGAACACCTCAACATGTGTACTACTATATCTGTACACCTCAACATGTGTACTACTATATCTGTACACCTCAACATGCATATACTGTATACCACTATATCAGTAGAAATCCTACAAAGAAAAACCACAGTAACTTAAGTTAATAATCTGTCTCCGCTCAGATCTGCTGCACAGTTTCAAATCAGATGAGAGATCCCAGGGTGCTGTTTGATGATATCAAATATGCCATCCTAGGTAGCAGTGCAATGTGGATATAAGGGACTTATTGATATCCTAGCTTTTCATGTAAAGTAGTGACTGACATGTTGTATGCATAACAAGATGGCATCTAAGGAATGAGTGTTGCTCATTACAGACTTGTGTACTGTCGCCTGTGTGAAGCGGTGGAATCAGCAGATAAAGAGTGGCGTGCATGACACTGCATCTGAAATGCTTTTCTCACTGTTCAGTTCTGCTTCAGGGGAAATTAAGCTACGTATCTAAAGGCATCACTAATGTGTAGGCCACTGTTAGTTTCACTGTGAAAGTCGCATTTACAGTTAATAATAATAATAATAATATATATATATTTTTTATTGATCTTTTTCCCCCTCCTTTTTCCTCCGATTTTCTCCCATCCCAATGTTAGTCGTTATGCCAATTCCCAATCCCCTTCCTGGTCGCTGCGCACTTACCCCCCACAGTCGGTCTGGGAGAGTGGAGGCTATCACGTGCTTCCTCCGACACACGTCTAGCCAATCAACCGCTTCTTTTCACCTGGCAGCGCGGACTCTCACTGAGAGGGCGTAGCGTGTGGAAGGATCACACTATCCCACTTAGATCCTATCCGCGCTTAGCAGGCGCCCCGACCGAACTGTAGGAGTCGCTGTTTACAACGACCCGGACCCACCCCGCCAGCTTCTCCCACCCTCTAATACTGCCAATTGTATTAGTGTGAACGGCCAGCCAAGCTGGTGACAACCCGGAGCTGTGAGCTGGATTCGAACAGGCGAATCCAGCCGCTCCGGGGTTGGTGACGAACGCAATCTCCGCTACGCCACCTGACCGCCCAATAATAATAATATTAATCATTTACAGTTGATAGAGTTTGCAGTGCACTGAATTCGGGAAAATGTGCTTTTAGCTTCTGTGCCCCCGGTACGTGGAACAATGTACCTTTAAACTCAATACATTCGTATCCTTTGGTCGGTTTAAATCTTTAATGACCCACCATTTCACCCCAGTCTGCAGTTGTTTCTAATTGTTTTATCGATTTACTTTCTTGTTTTTATTTTCATATTCATCGTGTGCTGTATTTTTCCTCTGCATCATTGTAAAGAGAGTTTACTCTCAATCGATCTCTCAGGACTAAATAAAGAATGAATGAATGAATGATAGCTGAGAAGCTAAATGCTTCTTCCCTGTTGAACCAAAGCAATCATAGTTGTCATTGTAAACATTGTATTATGAGTAAGTCACAATCACTTCTCAAATCCAAAAGCGTTCACGTAGCCAGCCGATTATTGAACCTCATATCTTAGAACATACTGTAGATCTATTCTTCACCCTCTTGTAATATTGCTCAGAAATTCCCTTGTCAAATAGTACTGTAACACAGAGCCAAACCACTGTGCTTTAGGGACCCTGCTCAGTGGACTGAATTGATTGATTAAAAACTTTATTAACAGATTGCAGAATGGGTACAATACAGTATGGCTCAATACAAACAACTGAGAGGATGCAGACCAGAAAAATACTTTTGTCTCGTTTACATCAGGGTCCTCCATTTTCAATTCATCAAGACATTTATGACATACAAGACATACAAATATACAGAAAAACTGTACATTGGAGGGGGTTGGGTGGGTGGGTGGGGGTGATTTGGACATTTACCGGGGCCAGTTTCTCATTGCAGCCACCCGTAGGTGCTCTTTGAGACCGGTTTTGAAGGAGGGTATGGATTCACATTATTTTACGGCTGTGGCTAGGGCGTTCCACATTATTGTGGCATAATTGCGAAACGTGTTTAGTCCCTTGTTTGAGCCGAATCTGGGTTGAACTCCCTGTGGTGTTGTGGTTGTGGAATTCACTGACTTTTGGGAAGTATTTCGACATGCACAGAAAGGCCTGGGACATTTCGTACATAATACATTTACAAGTACATTATACAAGTACTGTGTTTTCAAACTAAGGCTTGGGTTGAAAAATGGCAGGAAGGGAAGGGGGATGAGAACATCTATTCACGCTAAGGGCCTCTAAAAGGCAAGGGACGCTTCGGATTAGTTCTTGAGTGGTTTTTGAGGGCGCTTGATTTATTTATTTATTTTTAATTCTGTTACCACAAAATAAAAATACATCCACCAAAATGCCTGTTTGTGCCAATGAAACAGAAAACTTGCTTTGAAATCTCGCTCTGAAATCTTGTGAGGCCTGAGTTTGTATGGAAGCTGTGGAGCATGGATAGTACACACGTTATCGTGAAAGGTTTATTAGCTTCGCGTTATCCAATATATATATATATAGATAAAAACACTGGTTCGCGGGCGCCAGGGTGGCACACCACGTACAGCACTGCGGTGCAACACGGCTGTCCCGGGTTAGACTCCCGGACCCGGCGACCTTTGCCGAATGTCTTCCCCCTCTATCCTCCCATACTTCCTCTCTCTCTCAACCGGACTGCCCGGTAAAAAAACAATAAAATATCTACCAAATTTAAAAAAATAAAACAGTGGTTTGCATTTCCAAATTGTGCCAACAACAATAATTCATTATTATTATTATTATTATTATTATTATAAGGCAGATGTTTGGTGCCAAATGCCAAATGTGTGCATGCCTTTGTGTGTCTGTATGTGTGTGTCTGTGTCCGTCTGTTCATGCATGTGCGGTTGTCTGTGAGATTCTGTCTTTTCCCCCTCACTTGCGTCGTGACATGTGACAGTATAAATCACGCGTGTGCAGGGTCTGGCTGCGGAGGTTCTTTGTCCTCCAGCTATTGTCCAGGGTCTGTGTCCGCAGCCTTGACAGGAGCCGAGTCTATCGCACAAAATGCTGCGGCGGTGCTTAATGGATTTTCAAACACTGCTCTCTTACCGTGCGGTAACACGTGTAACACACACAGGGGCGAAATAACGCACATAAACACACACCCACAGTCACACAAACGTATAAACATACAAGTATGTCTTACTCCACCTAACCACCTAACCTGCATGGACTACAACATAACATAACATGCCAGTTAGGGTACCTTGTGTATACTGCACTTTGTGTATACTGCACCTTGTGTATACTGCACCTTGTGTATACTGCACCTTGTGTATACTGCACATTGTGTATACTGCACCTGTGTATACTGCACCATGTGTATACTGCACCTGTGTATACTGCACATTGTGTATACTGCACCTGTGTATACTGCACCATGTGTATACTGCACCTGTGTATACTGCACCTTGTGTATACTGCACCTGTGTATACTGCACCTTGTGTATACTGCACCTGTGTATACTGCACATTGTGTATACTGCACCTGTGTATACTGCACCATGTGTATACTGCACCTGTGTATACTGCACCTTGTGTATACTGCACCTGTGTATACTGCACCTTGTGTATACTGCACCTGTGTATACTGCACCTTGTGTATACTGCACGGTGCACCTTGTGTATACTGCACCTGTGTATACTGCACCTTGTGTATACTGCACCATGTTTATACTGCACCTGTGTATACTGCACATTGTGTATAATGCACCTGTGTATACTGCACCATGTGTATACTGCGCCTTGTGTATACTGCACCTGTGTATACTGCACCATGTGTATACTGCACCTGTGTATACTGCACCTTGTGTATACTGCACCTGTGTATACTGCACCATGTTTATACTGCACCTGTGTATACTGCACCATGTGTATACTGCACCTTGTGTATACTGCACCTGTGTATACTGCACCATGTTTATACTGCACCTGTGTATACTGCACCATGTTTATACTGCACCTGTGTATACTGCACCATGTGTATACTGCACCTTGTGTATACTGCACCTGTGTATACTGCACCATGTTTATACTGCACCTGTGTATACTGCACCATGTTTATACTGCACCTGTGTATACTGCACCATGTTTATACTGCACCTGTGTATACTGCACCATGTGTATACTACACCTTGTGTATACTGCACCTGTGTATACTGCACCATGTGTATACTGCACGGTGCACCTTGTGTATACTGCACCTGTGTATACTGCACCTTGTGTATACTGCACCATGTGTATACTGCACCATGTTTATACTGCACCTGTGTATACTGCACATTGTGCATACTGCACCTGTGTATACTGCATCATGTGTATACTGCACCTTGTGTATACTGCACCTGTGTATACTGCACCATGTGTATACTGCACCTGTGTATACTGCACCTTGTGTATACTGCACCTGTGTATACTGCACCATGTTTATACTGCACCTGTGTATACTGCACCATGTGTATACTGCACCTTGTGTATACTGCACCTGTGTATACTGCACCATGTTTATACTGCACCTGTGTATACTGCACCATGTTTATACTGCACCTGTGTATACTGCACCATGTTTATACTGCACCTGTGTATACTGCACCATGTGTATACTGCACCTTGTGTATACTGCACCTGTGTATACTGCACCATATGTATACTGCACGGTGCACCTTGTGTATACTGCACCTGTGTATACTGCACCTTGTGTATACTGCACCATGTGTATACTGCACCATGTTTATACTGCACCTGTGTATACTGCACATTGTGTATACTGCACCTGTGTATACTGCACCATGTGTATACTGCACCTTGTGTATACTGCACCTGTGTATACTGCACCATGTGTATACTGCACCTGTGTATACTGCACCTTGTGTATACTGCACCTGTGTATACTGCACCATGTTTATACTGCACCTGTGTATACTGCACCATGTGTATACTGCACCATGTGTATACTGCACCTGTGTATACTGCACCTTGTGTATACTGCACCTGTGTATACTGCACCTTGTGTATACTGCACCTGTGTATACTGCACCTTGTGTATACTGCACGGTGCACCTTGTGTATACTGCACCTGTGTATACTGCACCTTGTGTATACTGCACCATGTTTATACTGCACCTGTGTATACTGCACATTGTGTATAATGCACCTGTGTATACTGCACCATGTGTATACTGCGCCTTGTGTATACTGCACCTGTGTATACTGCACCATGTGTATACTGCACCTGTGTATACTGCACCTTGTGTATACTGCACCTGTGTATACTGCACCATGTTTATACTGCACCTGTGTATACTGCACCATGTGTATACTGCACCTTGTGTATACTGCACCTGTGTATACTGCACCATGTTTATACTGCACCTGTGTATACTGCACCATGTTTATACTGCACCTGTGTATACTGCACCATGTGTATACTGCACCTTGTGTATACTGCACCTGTGTATACTGCACCATGTTTATACTGCACCTGTGTATACTGCACCATGTTTATACTGCACCTGTGTATACTGCACCATGTTTATACTGCACCTGTGTATACTGCACCATGTGTATACTGCACCTTGTGTATACTGCACCTGTGTATACTGCACCATGTGTATACTGCACGGTGCACCTTGTGTATACTGCACCTGTGTATACTGCACCTTGTGTATACTGCACCATGTGTATACTGCACCATGTTTATACTGCACCTGTGTATACTGCACATTGTGCATACTGCACCTGTGTATACTGCATCATGTGTATACTGCACCTTGTGTATACTGCACCTGTGTATACTGCACCATGTGTATACTGCACCTGTGTATACTGCACCTTGTGTATACTGCACCTGTGTATACTGCACCATGTTTATACTGCACCTGTGTATACTGCACCATGTGTATACTGCACCTTGTGTATACTGCACCTGTGTATACTGCACCATGTTTATACTGCACCTGTGTATACTGCACCATGTTTATACTGCACCTGTGTATACTGCACCATGTTTATACTGCACCTGTGTATACTGCACCATGTGTATACTGCACCTTGTGTATACTGCACCTGTGTATACTGCACCATATGTATACTGCACGGTGCACCTTGTGTATACTGCACCTGTGTATACTGCACCTTGTGTATACTGCACCATGTGTATACTGCACCATGTTTATACTGCACCTGTGTATACTGCACATTGTGTATACTGCACCTGTGTATACTGCACCATGTGTATACTGCACCTTGTGTATACTGCACCTGTGTATACTGCACCATGTGTATACTGCACCTGTGTATACTGCACCTTGTGTATACTGCACCTGTGTATACTGCACCATGTTTATACTGCACCTGTGTATACTGCACCATGTGTATACTGCACCTTGTGTATACTGCACCTGTGTATACGGCACCATGTGTATACTGCACCTGTGTATACTGTTTACGTTATCGTAACGTATAATATAACTGATAGGGTATACAGACCCTCATCTGCGCCTTTGATAACACTGTTTACTTTCTCATATTATTATATTCAGATTTAATTATATTGTTTACACTGTTTATTTCGATTTTATATTATAATTGTATTGCCTATATTTATGTTTTTCTACTAATACCCTGCCCCTACCTGTTTCTCCCCTCCCCCATGCTCCTATGACACCCGAATTTCCCCAAAGGGATCAATAAAGGAATATCTCATCTTATATCTTATCTTACACACACACACACAGCATACACACACACACAAACAAACACACTCTCGGACATCCTTCATGCCCAGGCAAAATGCATTGTAATCAGTGTGCTGAGCCGTGTTTGTACCACGCTTCCACTCCGCTCAGGCTGTTTGCCTCGCAGTGCCACAGCCTCGTCTCCGCCACGGACCTTATTAGCCGCACGAGGAGGTTCTTACGCCAGGGCCCCGCCACTAGAGACCTGATTAGGCTAATAAAGCTGATCCACAGACATGTACCACGCGTTCATTTGGCCAATTAGGGAGGTGACAAACCCAGGATGTAGCCTCGATGCGAGCACTCAGAAAAGCCCATGTTATGATAATGATGCGAAGGAGAGATTACTCAACCGGACTGGAGATGAGGATCGGGGGGGGGGGGGGGGACGGACAGCGTGTCGGAGCGCTACAGCTGCAGCAGCGTCTGGTGCCTGTTGACGGTGTTGTAGTACGAGAGACCTGGTCATGGTCTCAAAACTTAAAGCAGTCATTTGCTAGTTTTTGATGTTTGATGCTTTAAATCTGCTTCCATGTCATCTTTCATCTCTCCCTCTTTTTCTCTCTCCCTCTCTTACTCCTCTATCTCTCTCTCTCTACCAGTACCGCCCCTCTCTCTCTCTCTTTCTCTCTCCTACTCCTCTATCTCTCTCTCTCTTTTTCTCTCTCTTACTCTTATCTCTCTTTTGCAAGCACGGGGAGAACATGCAAGTTACACACAGAAAGGCCTGGGAGATACCCCACCTGGGTACCTGGCAACGGAGAAACCTGGTCCCCAAGCGGGAATCGAACCCTGGACCTTCTTGCTGCTGCTTGCCGCCTGTATATATGGGGGGAGACAGTGACTGGTAATCGGAAGGTTCCCGGTTAGATTCCGGCTCCTCTCGTGTTGAGCAAGACACTTAACCCCTAACTTCTCCCAATGAGCAGGTTGGCACCTGCCTCCGCCGTCAGTGTGTGAATGTGTGGGTGAATGTGAGGCATAAGTTGTAAAGTGCTTTGGATAAAAGCTCTATATAAATGCAGTCCATTTACCATTATCTTGTTATTAATTTGATTTCAAACATGGTACTGGTAGGTTGATGGGAAGTAGAAAAACTATCCAGAAAAAGTCTCCATTTCAGACCTAAATTGTCACATCAGACAGATCTCAGAACTGTGTATAGTGATGAATAAGCCTGCATTTTTTTCTCTCCATTTGACGCGGTTGGTGTTGCGTTGAAGGCCACAGTGCATTCAGGGAGTAAAGGTATGCCATCGTAGCATACCACAAATAAATACTTTTCTCTGTCGAAGGCAAAAATTAAATGTAATTTCTGATGTCATTCTGATGTCACAGCCTCTACATTATGATCTTGACTCAGACGTAACAGGGGCAGAGTCTTCGTGTTTTGTCTTGACTGGGGACTTGACTGTCTTGACAGCAACAGTGTACACAATAGACTTGAAAGTCTACCGACTTCCACCGTGTTTATACTGATGGACAGTGGAGGACTGACTCTGGAGAGTAAGATATTGCAGTAAATTGAGCAGGCTGTGCTTTGAGAAGCGTGGACTCGGCAGGTGTATTTGTTTGCAGCACAAAAAGATTTACACAACACACTGAAGGGCATTCTCTCTCTCTCTCTCTCTCTCTCTCTCTCTCTCTCTCTCTCTCTCTCTCTCTCTCTCTCTCTCTCTCTCTCTCTCTCTCTCTCTTACTCCTCTCTCTCTACCAGTACCACCATATCTCTCTCTTACTCCTCTCTCTCTCTTTCTCTACCAGTACTGCCCCTTTCTCTCTTGCTCTCTCTTACTCCTCTCTCTCTCTCTCTCTCTCTCTCTCTCTCTCTCTCTCTCTCTCTCTCTCTCTCTCTCTCTCTCTCTCTCTCTCTCTCTCTCTCTCTCTCTCTCTCTCTCTCTACCAGTACCGCCCCTGTCTCTCTCTTATTCCTCTCTCTCTTACTCATCTCTCTCTATGTCATCTCTTTCTCTCTCCCTCTCTCTCTCAATTTTGGAATTTAGCACTGGTTTCAAAAGTCAACTTTAGATTACTAGTTAAATCATACCACTGAACTGCCTTATCTGCCATTGGTTTTTCGTTCTTTAATAAAAAGAAATATTGTAGCGACCCTGGGATTTGGGTTGGTTGGTCAGCCGAGCTGTCACTCTGCACTCCGCCCAGTGGCGGCTCGCCACTAGTGGGCGCAAGGGCGCCGACCCACCTGCTGGCCAGCTGCTGTTAAATCAGAGAAGAAGACAATAAAACTTTTTCGTTTTTGTGTTTTATAGCCCTATAAATAATATAAACATGTTTAAAATGAATACTATTTACTCATTTTAAGTATGTTTGTATTTCCAATGCACAATATAACGTTATTATCTAAATTAAAAAAACATCGTTTTCTTGAGCAGGAAGTGACGTTTTTTTTATTTTTTCGTATTTCTCGCCCGAGGGCTAGAAGCGATCGCGCTCTGAGTGCGCGTCACAGTTTGATCGCTGTCTCCGTCACAGCCAATCAGTGCATACGGCGTTGTGCGTTGAAATATGACTATTATGTTGGAATCCGAGCGCAATTTGAAGCGGTCTAGCCCAGCAGCGTGAACTTCCGTGAAGAATTTCCATAGCCGCATTTTCGTGGAGACGCTCTGATTGGCCGACGCGATGCCAGTTTTTTTCCATAGCCGCATTTCTCGGGTTCTTGCTTAGAGAGAGAATGCGCCAGGTTTATTCAAGGACTGAGTATTTTCATTTCGATTTATAGTTAGCTAAAGCTACCACCATGGAATTGGATAATTCTGTTAAATCCATCAAATCAACACCGTTTGAAAGACGGACAAATCATTGGCCGAATCCAATTTCTAGGTTATTATTCCTAGGTTGGTGATCGGTGGAGATAGTGTTGTTGTGAGAATGATGCAGGCAGCTGTTTGTCTTAGACGAGCGTACCGTGACTGCAAGTTCTTTAGACTGTTAAGCTTAGGCACTCTTTCAAAGTTGGTTATGGTTAGAGTTTGTCTTAGAGCATGGCGATAGAATGCCAGGTAGTTTGCAGGCTGTTCGAGGCGGAAATGGACAAAGACACAGCTCTTCACTCACACAGCTTGTTGGCTAACAACAAGCTATATGGATGCGCACAATGGATGGACATCAACACAGGCTGGATGGACAATGCCATAGAGTGGATATACTTTATCAACAAGCCAACAACAAGGTAGATTAGCGATCTTAACTCTAGTTTAATACATGATACGTAACTCTCTCTCTCGCTCTCTCTCTCTCTCTCGCTATACACACTACAGCTGTCTCCGCGAAATGCGGCTACGGAAAAAAGTATTGACTGTGCTTGCTGAGACGATAATAGGCTGGCGATTCAAAACGCGCTGCTCAGGGGCGGATTTAGGATTGTAGGAGATCCGGGGCTTAGCCCAGATGCCCCCCCCCCCTTTTTTTTTTTTTTTTTTTTTAATCTTTTTTTTTTATTTATTTTTTATTTTTTTAATTTTTTTTAATTCTTTGTTTTTTATTTTTGGGCAGGCAATGGGTGGTTTGGACCCCCTCCACAACAGATTTCTTTTGAATTTAATGAACCTGTACGTGCAATTTCCTGCAATATAGAGCCTTCAATCTTGACCAATAAAGCTGCTCTTTTCACTATAAAACTCAGTTAACCATAACGTAGTTATGGTTAGATTTATATATTGGGGGGGGGGATATATCATATTTTTCATATAATCAAAAAGTGGTGGAGCAAGATCATACCTTTGCTCCCCCAAGTTCAATAGTGGGAGAGCAGAGATGCTCCGAATGCTCTTATGGCCAGGCGTCTATGATTCACTGATACAAAGTAAAATAGTGCAGTGCAATAAAATAGTTAGTAAAATAGAATAAAATAATGCAATAGTGCATTGCAATAAAATAGTTATCATCGTATTTTTTCGGGAGGCCGGTAAGGAGTGCATTACAGTAGTCGAGTTGGCTTGAGATAAAGGCATGGATCTGGTTTTCAGCGTCCTTTTGATTTATAAATGGCCGTACTTTAGCTATGTTTCTAAGGTGGAAAAATTAAGTTTTTGTCAACTTGTTGATTGTGATTTAAAGCTTAGGTCTGAGTCTACCATAACACCAAGACTTAACTCACTCAAATACAGTTAGCAGCTGGATAGACCACAGATGGAAATGAGCTTCTGCTAAATCTGGTGCAAACATATTTTCATGTAACAATGATGAATTGTAAAAAAAAAAAAAAAAAAAAAATCATTTTTTTTATTTTTATTTTTATTTTTTTTATTTTTTTTTAAATAGATTCGGGGCTTTTCAGAATACATCCGGGGCTTGAGCCCAGGTAGCCACCCCCTAGCTCCGCCCCTGGCGCTGCTGTGTTGTGAACTATAACATTTATTTAGCTGCTGCTGATGCATAATGAATGAATGGTGAGTTGTTTAAAATGACAACATACATGTGTTAATTATTTGATTTGATTGATCCGAGAGACAGAGAGAGATTGCTCCAGAGCATCTCAGAGCATTACATTTTCAACTCGACCTATTAACGTGAACTGCGACCCACAAGGCACCAGCGGCAGCGGCCGCCACTGACTCCGCCATCCCGGGGCTGGCAGCGACGCTATTGGTCGCGCGAGCCGCGGGGGTAGGGGCTGACCTGGGGAAGGTATAAGAGGGTGTGGCGCCCAGGGGCATGGGAAATGGTAGCGATGGGTCACTTGTATGCTGCAGCCTATGCTAATGGTGAATAAATAAGTAAACTGAGAACTAACAACCTGCCTCGAGAGTCGTGAATAACGTTGCTACTCCAACGTTACATTGGTGTCAGAAGAAAAAAAATATCGGAGAAAGGAGAAGACACTTTGCTCGGCGTCAGAAGGGGTTCGCCGGAGGTGTGCTAGCTTAGCGTAGCCTAGCTTAGCTGCAGTTAGCGGCTAGCTTGGCGCAGTGGCGTGGATATCGCAGACGGATCGAAAGAGGAGAGAGAGAAAGAAGAAGACGGAGAAGAGTGGCCGGAAGAAAGTTCGACGGAGGTGTACACTCGCATAGCGCAGCCTAGCTTAGCTGCAGTTAGCGGCTAGCTTGGCGCAGCGGCATGGATATGGAAAGCGGGTCGAAATGAGAGGACAGAGAGGAAGAAGGAATGTGCGGGTGGTCAGGACACATGGACGAGGACATTGAGAGCCATGAGGAGGCGAGAGGGTTCCCCGGAGGCTTCGCTGGGTTATATGTCCCACCGGACAGGGATCAGAGTTGACCCGAGAGGTGGACAAAGATGGCGGCTCCAATGGCACATGGCGGGCTCGACAGCGTGGACAACCGAAAGACCCAGGGAGCCACTGCGGGGGTTGGCCGAGGACATTGGGGGCCTGGCCCGGCGGGCATGAGGACATGTGCCAAGTGTGCAGAGCACACAGCTAACTTAGAACTATGTCACGTACAGAGCCGTGGTCGATTGGAACTCTCTGCCACGTGCAGAGCCATGAAAGAAATGGGCCGAGGGACTTTGTTGTAGGGGGGTAATGTAGCGACCCTGGGATTTGGGTCGGTTGGTCAGCCGAGCTGTCACTCTGCACTCCGCCATCCCGGGGCTGGCGGCGACGCTATTGGTCACGCGAGCCGCGGGTTGACAGAGTCGAGGGGGCAGGGGCTGACCTGGGGAAGGTGTGGCACCCAGGGTGGCACCCACTCTTGAGGCATGGGAAATGGTAGCGATGGGTCACTTGTATGCTGCAGCCTATGCTAATGGTGAATAAATAAGTGAACTGAGAACTAACAACCTGCCTCGAGAGTCGTGAATAACGTTGCTACTCCTAGCAATGTTACATTATATATATTTCAATGTAGCAGAGAGGGGGACAACATTTTTCTTTTGGAAATACCACAATACGTTTTATATGGGTACCCACGACAAACTACTGAAAAACTCTCAACCACCTGACATCAGGTGATAATATTACTACCATGTCTATAGAAAACCTCGATAGCAGAAACATTTTCAGCAATCTAAAACGTCAACTATCAAATGGGAGGTTCTGGTGTCTGCCCTAATTTATCAAAGAGAAACTGGTTCTTTCTAGACCGAAATCCATCATCGAACAAGCAGATGTCCCAATTTCCCAGTGAAAGTGCCTTCAACTGTACACAATACAATGCAGCAAACAAAGCATCCTGTATCCATTCCACGATCTAGACAGGGTTACAGACTCGTGTCAATTAGCTGTTAGCTTAGCCAAGTGACACATTTACATTTACCTTTGTGACCGGGCCCAGCCTTAAAAGGGAACTATCTTATAAATGGCCTTTTTCAGTGTTTAGCATTGTTTCCTAGCTATGTGGACTTATATTAATATGATATATGTCTCTAATTCTCATATTGGCCCATTCTTCCAATTCTCCTCTCACAATATTCACCCTCACTGAACTGAGTCATCTGAAAATGTGATGATTTGTGATGTCAGAGAGACTCAGCTGCATGATAATGTGGCAGATGCCACCAGGCCACACAGTGGTTTAGGAGCCCAGCCTCAAAACGGCTCGAGATCTTGAGGTAGAAAAATGCTGTTTTTGAGGACTTGATTAGAAATACAAAACAATGAATTAAAAAAAATTATAATTACAGAGGTGTTCCATAAACTCACAGGAATTGTGTAAAAGTGCCCAAATAGTGAAAGAAATAGTAAAATAGTTCCCCTTTAAGAGACTCATGTCTGGAAGTCCGATCGTGAGAAAATGTATTAAATGTCGTTTTTCATTTTTTAACACATTATCACAGTTTGAATGTTTATGAACATATTCACTGTAACAGCTAACAGTTATGGTATCTCTAAGTAAAAACCTTTGTTTAAAAAAGGCAGTTTGTGACACCTAGTACCTGACTGGTTGATTATACTACAGTCATAACCTACAGTACAAGGTAGATTATACTACAGTCATAGTCTACAGTACAAGGTAGATTATACTACAGTCATAGTCTACAGTACAAGGTATATTATACTACAGTAATATTCTACATTACAGGGTAGATTATACTACAGTAATATTCTACATTACAGGGTAGATTATACTACAGCCATAGCCTACAGCATAAAGTAGATTATACTACAGTTATAGCCTACAGCATACAGTAGATTATACTACAATCATAGATTATACTACAGTCATGGTCTACAGCACAAGGTAGAGGATACTACAGTCATAGCCTACAGCGCAAGGAAAAATAACCTGAGTTACGGGTTATGTGATAACTCATTAATCGTTACAGAATGGATAGAAAGATTAGAGAGATTTTTGAAGACATGAAATGCAATTTATTTTGCAATCGTGGTATTTCATTCCAACTGAAGATATTCCGGACTAAACCTTTTGAGTCTGGATGCCTTTTGAGTCCCACCCTTCAGATGGGGAACCATGTAAGTCTGTTTTAAACTTTGAACAGCTCATGTATTTGCAGTTGTATTCTGAATCAAAAAAAAATTGGAATTTGGATGTGATTTTGATCACCTCATCGCACATCGCCAACAAGGCCCAGCAGAGGATATACTTCCTGCGCCAGTTCAGGAAACACAACCTGTCCCAGGAGCCGCTGGTCCTGGTCCAGTTCTACAGCGCAGTCATGGTGTCTGTTCTCTGCACATCCATCTGATTTGGATCGGCCGCTAAACAGGATGGGAACAGACAACAACGGAGAGTCAGGTCTGCGGAAAACATTACTGGTGCCGACCAGCCCACCGTCCAGGATCTGTACACCTCCAGAGAGCCAGGAAACCGACATGGAAAATCACTGCAAACTCACACCCTGGATATAATCTGTTCCAATTTCTCCCCTCTGGTGGGCGCTAGAGACCCCTCACACCCTTGACATAATCTGTTCCAATTTCTCCCCTCTGGTAGGCGCTAGAGACCCCTCATACCGTGGATATAATCTGTTCCAATTTGAATGTTTGATTTTTCAAACCCATCATTTTACTATTGAATATTGTGATTTTTACATGTTGTACTTACATGTAGTATTCTCCCCAGAAATAATGTAATAAGTGTGCTTGCAACCTCTGTGAGAAATAATTCATTGTTATCTCCACTAGGCGGTAGCTGATCATATAATCTCTCCGGTGTGTGTGTGTTTTCCTGTCCGCAGAAAATCTCACAAACCACAAGGCCGATTGGTCTAATATTTGTTGTGCACAATTATGACTATCTGAACAAGAACCTCTCATGGTTTTGGTGATGCAAGACCTTTTCAATACCTGTTCTGTTGTCAATCGAGTGCTAACTTAAAAAAAAACTGAGCACCCTCCAACCTAACAAAGCCACTGGCCATGACAATATCCCCTCCAAATTCCTCAGAGACTCAGCAGCCACCATCACCCCCCAGTCATCACCCACATAATAAACCTCTCCATAAAACAGAGACACTTCCCCAAAGATTTCAAAATTGCGAGAGTGACCCCCCTGCACAAAAAAGGCAGCAAATTAGACCCAGGCAACTACCGCCCTGTTTCTATCCTTACCTCCATCTCGAAATGTATGGAAAAAAAATTCTACAAACAGGTCGAAAAGTACCTTGCCAAAAAAAAGGTAATCTACGAATTCCAATCTGGCTTCAGAACATTCCATTCCACAGACACATGCCTTCTCTATTTGAACGACCACATCAAACACGAGGTGGACGCGGGCAAATACTGCGGCATGGTCATACTGGACCTACAAAAGGCTTTCGACACTGTCAATCACTCCATTCTGTTTGATAAGCTAAAAGCAATTGGTTTTGACAGTTCATCAGTGAGCTGGATGCAATCCTACCTGGAGGGAAGATAACAGATGGTGGAGGTGAACGGTACACTGCCCCCCCCCCCCTCCCAGTGAGCTGTGGTGTTCCACAAGGAAGCATACTAGAACCTTTACTGTTCCTAATTTATGCAAATGACACGAACAAGATTCTTGTACCGGATCTCCTCTCTAACAGGAGCACTCATTCAAGGGTACTACGACTATGCTTGCACCTCATGGTACCAAAGCACCTCAAAGGCACTAAAAACAAGATTACTAACATCACAAAACAAACTGGTCAGACTACTGCTTGGCCTTACTCCTAAAACCCACCTTACCCCTACCCATTTTGACAACCTAGGATGGCTTAGAGTAGACGACAGAGTACAGCAACTTGCAATGGGTCTGGTCTTCAAGATACACTACACCACTACGATACCCATGTACATGTCGAAATACTTCCCAAAGGTCAGTGAATTCCACGACCACAACACCAGAGGGAGTTCCACAAATCATGTTCAACCCAGATTCGGCTCAAACAAGGGACTAAACATGTTTCACAATTATGCCACAATAATGTGGAACGCCCTACCCACAGCCATAAAATAATGTGAATCCCTACCCTTCTTCAAAACCGCTCTCAAAGAGCACCTATGGGTGGCTGCAATTCAAAACTGGCCCCGGTAAATGTCCAACTCCCCCCCCCTCCAATGTACAGTTTCTTCCCCTTCGGATGTATATATTTTTTTTATGATCTTTTCTCTTCTTTTTTTTTACACAGTACTGTATATTTGTATGTCTTTTATGTCATAAATGTCTTGATGAATTGAAAATGGAGGACCCTGATGTAAACAAGACGAAAGTATTTTTCTGGTCTCCATCCTCTCAGTTGTTTGTATTGAGCCGTACTGTATTGTGGGAGATTGACTATAGGAATACTGTAATCGGTGTGTGTGATGAGATTTTGGCCACTGTGCCATTCATGATGAATGATAATTCTATAAAGGCAATTATCATTCATTCATTCATTCATTCATTCATTCATTCATTCATTCATTCATTCATTCATTCATTCATTCATTCATTCATTCATTCATACTGTGTAGGCCTATAATGACTTGCTGTGCTTTTCTTGATGGCTATTTCTTCTATGCTTATTATCAACACAATCTAAATTCAGGCTGTGGTGGACTGGTGGTTTGAGTCCAGGCTATTCAGGGTTAGGGTTAGATTAGGATTTATAAATGTAGCACTTCGGCTGCTGTGTTTGGTTCTGATAAAAAAAGGCTGGTTTGCAGCAGTTGCAGTGTTTGTGTGTCCCTGTGAGTGGTTGTGTAAGTTACTACACACGAGTGGGTGGGGGGTCGATTGAGATAGGTCGATTTAACATTCCAGGTGACACCACAAATTCAAGCGGTATTAACTGCACCATCTTGGGTCATGAGAATAACGACGTGTTAATTCTAAAAACCACCAGCATTCCCCTTTAAGGCCCGCTAATAACTGTTTTTCTTTAACCTCTGCTCAAGGTGACGTAAATCACTTTCTTAGAGGGGACTCCACCTTGAGACCACCTACTCCCATTTTTATCAATATTAATGGTTGTGTCCCCTTACTTAGCCGAGGCTATTTCACACTTGGTTAGCTGGGGTATGAGAACGTCTCGTGGGCTGTATATTTAGCCCTGGCCTTCCTAAATATTTTCAAGAGCCGTAATCACTAGGCGGAAGCTGCCATGTGCACAAACACACTATGATATCTCACCCAAGTCATTCATTTTCTCTTCTCGTGCCGACGTGCCAGGCATCTGGTGGCCGATAAGACCACTAGAATTCAAACCGAGTACTTCAGAAGAAGAACCCTATAAGTCTGTTTTAGGTTTTCAGAGGAACAATGTTTTCAAACATTTATTATCAAAGATGGTTAGAGTGTTGTGTTAAATGGGCATTCTAAACATTCTGTGAAAGCCCTCTATTGTTAAAGACAGTAGAGGTTGAGTACTTTATTATCTAAACATGGTAAGTTAGAGTGTTGTGTTCACTCATAGTTAAAGAAAGTCACGGTTGTGTCGTTTATTATCTAAACATGGTAAGTTAGAGTGTTGTGTTCACTCATAGTTAAAGAAAGTCATGGTTGTGTTGTTTATTATCTAAAGATGGTAAGTTAGAGTGTTGTGTTCACTCATAGTTAAAGACAGTAGAGGTTGAGTACGTTATTATCTAAAGATGTTAAATTAGAGGGTTGTGTTCACTCATAGTTAAAGACAGTAGAGCTTGAGTACGTTATTATCTAAAGATGGTAAGTTAGAGGGTTGTGTTCACTCAGAGTTAAAGACAGTCAATTACAAAGCGACTTACAGATTGACACCATCCAGGCCCAGGCTACATTAAGCCGCACCATCTAGGCCTCACCTGCAGCCAGCTACCATCAAGGCCAGCAAGATGAATAATAAATAGGGATGTCCGATATTATCGGCCTACCGATATTATCGGCCGATATCGGCATTAAAATGTGATATCGGGAAATATCGGTATCGGTTTTCAATTTTTTTTCTTTTTTTTTTTTTTTTTACATTTCTATAACCTTTATTTACCCAGGCAAGCAAGTAAGAACAAATTCTGATTTTATTTATTGTCAAAAGTATGCATAATGTTGTGTTAATTCCACAACAAGAGATATGTAATGTTAATTACCTGATTACCTGCAGGGGGAAACCCTGCATACGGTATCGGTTGATATCGGTTGATATCGGTATCGGAAATTAAGAGTTGGACAATATCGGTATATCGGTATCGGTAAAAAAGCCAATATCGAGCATCCCTAATAATAAATAACTTAAAAAGGACATTGAAGAACTGAAGACTTCGGTCAACATGCTGTCTCAGGACTTGGCCAAAATGAATCAGATGAGCAACATAATTCTCATGAGAGAAATCAAAGAGCTCAGGAAGAGGAATGAGCAGCAGGAAACCAGAATCAACTCCTTAGAAAATTGCGTGGCTGACTTGGAACAATATTCTAGAATGAACGGTGTGATAGTGACTGGACAGAAAATAAAGCCAAGATTGTATGCCAGAGCGGTGGGATGTGAAAATCAACAGGACAAAGACAAGCAAGATGAGTCAGCAGAGGCCCACAGGTCACCCATTGTTTGCAGAAGAAAAACATCTCGATCAAGATGGATGTGTGGGATATTCTGATGAAGAATGTCTCAGTCAACCGAGGCTTGGATAATAACAAGGTTTATTAACCAAACAGATAGAATACATAGAGAGAATGGCTGAGGCTCTCGCCCCAGGTGATCAGCTGAAATTACCCAGGTAAGAAGCCTGGATAGATCTCAAGAGGAGATCTATATAGTTAACAGGAGGGGGTGTGGTCCCATTTGATAGGTCAGATGGGGGGGGGGGGTACAGGTAATGGGGACACAGGGGAGGGGAGTGTCTTATTCCACAGAGAGGGGGGGGGCACAGGTAAGGGGATATAGGGGAGGGGACTATATTTACATGAGAACATTATATATTATACCACAATACTCACTTTTCTTTCTTATAATGTGGGTGAGATTAATGTATAATATACCAGGATTGTTTGGAACAGGTAAAAGTGAGTGGGGATAATAGTTTAAAATAGAATTATTTACATACATGATTAATAGAATTATTTACATACATGATTCATGACATGATCGACTGGACTGCGGTCTGTGTTATTTTGATATCAGAGATGTGGGAATAGATATCACCCTTTTCTTTTATTAATCGCTCAAAATACCTATATCAATGAGTGGTCCTCATCTCTGATATCAAACAACAATTAACATAATCATTAGAAGCTATCGCTGTGCAAATATCTTGGCATACCTTCAGTCGTTCATGTCGTGACTCTGGGGAGCTAATGTGATCGTTGTGCATACAGGCATCGTAATAAACCAATTAAATACATGCACTGTCTGTGTGGTCAGAATGCACAGGGTGAAAAAACAAAATTGTGTTCATAATTATTAGGAATCGGATTTACACATAAGGCTAATGTGTACAAAAACATTTTAACAACCGTTAACCTGGTGGTTAATAAAACTAACATGATTGCTTATGGGAAACTGTTCACAAATATATATATATATTTTTGCACATTTTGTGATGATTCTTGATGAAATTACTTAGGATCCAGTTGTATTTAATCTGAGTTTGAGTGTCACTTTCATCTGTGATTGCCTCAGCTTTGTTGGTCTTTACTTAGAATCAGGCAATTTTCTCCATTTCTTCTCTATAAATGAGGAGATAAAACGTCTTATGCATCGCTTCTGTATGTAATTCTAGTGCATATACTATCAATGGTTCACCATACAGGTGCAAAACAACGTTACATGTCCTCTTCTATGAGAGAATAAAACAACTGATTCTTTCTTGTCAATACAATTTTGTAACCTAAGTAATTCAAATGTGATGTAATGTGATCATGTGGTCACTTCTTCCTTCAGCAATACATTTTAGCTCATTATTACTAACCATTGTTAATGCTTTTTCATTGATTTCGTTTCATCACATCCCTAGTTCATCGTTTTGCAGATACATACAATTGTGTGAAAAGTTTCCTGCTTGTGAAGGTATTAATCTGAATGATGTTGCGTCGTTGTTGACAAGGTGTTCTCTGTCGGTCGTGTGGCAGGGCCAAACAGTAACACATAAAAATTAAATAAATACATACAATGTGGACACTGTGTTCAGAAGTCTCTTGGTTCACAGGTCTCTGATGATGTCTCTTCTTGACGATGCAGTCGGGAACATTCACTGGTCGCCGTTCATTCTCTGTCAAGGGTCACCTGTAGCAGTCAACTATAGTGGTTTTGTAGACTTCTTTTCCTGGAGCCTGCGCTGCTCTCCATCACCACCACACATCCGCCACTGTGCTCACGCTTGGCTCCCATCAGGCCCAGAGACATGGTGGTCAGGGCGTTTTTGAATGTGTTGTGCTGGTTTTGTTGTCCTCTCCTCGTCGTTGCGGTACCACTTGATGGAGGGCGAGGGCCCGCCGGTGTAGTGGCTAGTCAGTAGGACGCTCTCTCTCACACGGATGACAATCTTGTCATGGGAATCCACCTTGATGGTCGGGGCTTTGGTTCCCATCTGCAGGTGATGGGTTTGGTCTGCAGTGCCGGGGTGGAGGCCGTCAAAGGTTGATCTCCTCTTCGTCAGTGTCTCCTTGGTCAGTCTCCTTCGTGGTCCTCTGCTCCACTTTCTTGGGGATGTCTGTGGGCTGGGTTGGATGGTTCTCCCACGGTTGTTGTCGTCGCCTCTGGTTGTGTCCGCAGCTCCTTGGCGGCGTCCCTGGTAGTATGCTGTCGTGGGTCGCTCAGGTCACTGGGTTGTGTTCCTCTCTGTCTGGTCCTGCTGTCGTTCAGGTCACGCGTCGTCTCACTCGTCTTGTCCTCTCACCAATTCGTGATCTGAGGGTGATAAACACTGCCTTAGAAAACTCCTCACATAAATGATTCAACGCCTTTCTGCTAAAGTGGAAAATCATTTTGGGATTAATTCAATTCATTGTAAATAAAATCACTTAATTGACAATAGGAAATGCAAACCAATTGCATTAGCAGTGATTCCTTACGTCAAGAAGGTCACATTCACTACAATTTTATCAGATTTTGTATCTAACTAGATCTTACAGCATTAGGCTTTAAATAAAATTTGTAAATGAATGGCCAAAGTCTTGAATCAGATAAAATAGTCTGTGGTGTTAAATTGAAGTTGATCTTACCTCAGGCCGCGTACGATGGTGTGCTTCTTCAAGATACTTACCTCGCCATGACTTCTCGGTTGTTCTTCACATCTCAGTGTGGCTCATCATAGCATAGCATGGGGAAAAAACATAAAATCTAGGTAGCCAGTTAATTTTGCATAAAAAACAATCATTTCTTATCATCTAACCCTAACTAACCTTACTGTCATGCATTTGTCCTAATAAACTAATCTACACTGTAGCACTCAACACTTTGATGACCATTGTTACTCAGCTGATAGAGGTGTGCCTTGCCTGATGTCCTGTCGTACAGAACCTGTGAGTCGCTTTGGATAAAAGTGTCAGCTAAATGATCAATGTTGTTGATATCTTGTACATTTAGATAATTGTGCTGCAATTTTGGTGGTTGATAATTTTGCAGTCGTGGAAAGTACTTGAAATTTGCAAGGAGTTAGTGGTTAAGCAGAGAATAGAAGGAGGGGGATAGTATGTTAAATTGTTTTCATCATTGATCTTTCATCTCAGGCACTTCTACTTTGTTTGGTTTTATTCAGAATTCATATCTCTAATTTGTGTGCCTCTTGAAAAGAGATGATGAAAACAACTGGTTAGTTATTGTTAGTATGGGAATTAGGTAGACTTTCATGACTGCAACATCATCATTTGTGTCTGATTTCATGTTTAACTAAGTGGTTCTCTGTTGGTCCACCAAGTCTGTGTTCAGAGTGTAGGCATACCCTGTGGGTTTCAAGTGCCCATCCAATGGTGTCTGCTATCGTCGTCTCTAGGTGTGGTCAGAGTCCTCTCTAGGCATTTGCATTGTTTTGTCTCCCAAGTGCCCACTCTGAAGAAATTTACATGTGGGTATTTGGATGCAGATTTGTTCCAAATGGTCAATCGATTGTCTCTCAGCTCTGCACTGTCTCTCGGTTGACATGCAAATTGTTGGAGCTTCAGTCTTTTGTGATACGCTTTGGGTGTAGTCATGCACTGTTTTGCATCTCGCCTCAGAGCCAGATCTGTAAATACAAACACATGTTAATTTTTCACTCTTTTCTTTTATTCTGAGTGGGTTCTCCTTGATTGTCTGTGAGCTTAACAAAACATCAGCTATTTCTCATCCATCCTGTCCTAGGATGTAATGATAGTGTTATCATTTATCAATCATATCGCATATGTACACAAGCATCATATGAATGTGGAACCACACATTTTGAATCATGTTTAAAAATGTCTTACAATGGAAAGGGCTAGTTATCTTTCATTGGTTCTTTAGATAAACACATTAACTCAAGTGAATATAACCTAAACATCTTACTTTTAAACATAATCTATGTTGTTTGTGTTCCAAGTTTTCAACATTGAAAGCTTATAAAGCCTAATCTAACGCTGTTTATGTGGACTACAAGGTACGCCCACAGATGTATTATAATTCTGAAACAGACATTGTAATTAGCTTTATGTGACTTATAATGTGTAAATTAAAGCAACATAAACACTCAAGTGATCTGAGATAGTTGTAATTTGCTGTAACTGATAGTTGTGTATATGTACAGTTTCTACGTCAAATGACTCCCTTTTCTTGACTCCTTTTGTATCACAAACAGTACTAAATTTGCAAATCTGGTATGTCATAAATGTACAGATGTAGCAGTACTGACTATCTGTATGTCATGTATGTCATAATATGTTCTGATAAATTGAAAATGGGGGACCCTGATGTAAACAAGACTAAAGTCTCTCTCTGGTCTGCATCCCCTTAACAATTGTGTGTATTGAGCTGTACTGTATTGTACCCATTCTGCAATCTGTTAATAAAGTTTTCAATCAATCAATCAAAGCATCTATATTTATGATTTTCATACTCACCGGGGAAAGCTGCAATGTTCGGTTCGATTCTCCGGTGGTCTGGGATGGTGCAACCTGCATCTCGTCACTGCAACTCAACATTTTCCAATGGCAGCGCGCACATACATATACAAATAAAACATATACTACACGTGGATTTCACGCACCCTTGGCCTTGGGTACATTACACTTTACGTTCGCTTATGGATAGTTTAATATAAAATAATAACTTCACGGCGCGCATAGCGTCACGTCATTGCTCCATGCGACGTTCGTGTGTTCTCATTCACCTCGGAAATAACGCTTTGCAATTCATACAGTATTTTTCCACGAGCTCTCAATAGCCTGGAATTCCTATACCAGCGTTTTGTTACCGAATGAACGCGCCTGTGCATATGTGAAACGTAAACAAACTGAAACGATAAAACTATACTTCCCCAAATGGCCGTTCCCGTGGGCCGGTGTTCTGCGGAATCCGGAAATTACTATCCTAGTTTGTTCCCGTGAACTGCACTTCAATGTTATTCTTTGTATATCGGTAACTCGTCTCTCAATGCTCGTCGCGCTATCCGTAGCCGGTTCTTGACTCAATAAAGCAACGCGACGGGTCCTATAATACTTGTGCACATACAAACGAGACTTAAAACAGACAAACAAACATTAATACATATAAGTTAACGTGTGTGTATATCTGACTGTATTGGATCGCTGTACGTTTAGTCGTCCAACATCTGTTGCGACAAGGCATTCATACCCTTGATATATAACTACACATCGTTATTAAAATCATAACGACCGAACCTGACTTCGAAATTTACCAGCGATATATTAGATTATATATACCTTTTAATCATACTCTCGGCCTCTTAACCCGCGACTAACGTCCTGTTTAATGTACTTTCTGCGACTGATGTCCCGTTTAATGTACATTTACGTACTCCCGGGACATCGCGTAATCATGTACTAACTAGGACATCGCGTGATCATCTTCCCGCTATCTGTATTGATCAATTGGTTAATTTAATCCAAAATACATCGTTTTCAGGAATGGAAAAGATTGTGAGCTTAGTTTGAGGTTGAAACAATGAATATTATGACGCTACTCTGGTAATTTCTAATTATGATTCTATCAGCTTCTCGGTCCTACTTCCCGCCTCTTTGCAAAGGAATCACAGAACGTTTTTTAACAGAGTAGCGTTTTCAAGGATATCACATCTAATAAGCCCACGTTTCTTGCCTTGTTGCCTATTTTTTAGTCTGAATTAGACTTGGGGTAGCAATCCAACAACCTGTATTGTGTGCCTTAACTTTTGGTCGGCTCCGACTCGACCTGGAATAGCACTTCAACCTTTGTGCCTAAACTTTTGGGAATAGCACTATAACCCATCCTCTCAGAACCGCCTGATAAAGGACCCAGGTGCACGCGCGCCCTGGTAACGATTCTCAATACAGATCAGATATATTAATGCACATTATTCCTACTCAGCCATGATCTCAATATTTGACAACATTCTGTAATATTCACCTGGCACAGAGAAAAGCGGGAAGGTTTCAATTCCTTTCCATACATTTTGTCGACCATCCTATTATACTCACTTTTCTCTGTATAGTTGAATGATACAGCACGCCGGGAGGACGCAAAAAGTCCGTCACAAGTTCGTAGACGCCAATTGTGGGATATTCTGATGAAGAATGTCTCAGTCAACCGAGGCTTGGATAATAACAAGGTTTATTAACCAAACAGATAGAATACATAGAGAGAATGGCTGAGGCTCTCGCCCCAGGTGATCAGCTGAAATTACCCAGGTAAGAAGCCTGGATAGATCTCAAGAGGAGATCTATATAGTTAACAGGAGGGGGTGTGGTCCCATTTGATAGGTCAGATGGGGGGGGGGGTACAGGTAATGGAGACACAGGGGAGGGGAGTGTCTTATTCCACAGAGAGGGGGGGGGCACAGGTAAGGGGATATAGGGGAGGGGACTATATTTACATGAGAACATTATATATTATACCACAGATGACATACTGTAGAAGCATGTCATACAATTCCTTGTATGACCCAACAGGTTGTGATCATTAGGTTTGCCAACAGGAAAAATAACAGGGCAAAAACCTCAGGGAATCTGATGTTTACTTAAATGAGCATCTTACAAAAAGGAATGCTGATATAGCAAAGCAAGATTCCTAAAGAAAAAAGGGAAAATACAGTCCACATGGACACACAATTGCAGGGTGTTTATAAAATTGAATGGTAGACCTGAGAAAGCAAACATTTTATGTATCATAGTTTGGAGTGAGAGCAGGCAACTGCACCTCCTCATCCATCACCCTCAACATAGGGGCCCCCCAGGGCTGTGTTCTGAGTCCCCTCCTCTACTCCCTGTACACACACGACTGTGTGGCTCAGCGGAGTAGCAATACAATCATCAAATTTGCTGACGACACAGTGGTGGTGGGCCTGATCTCTGCCAACGACGAGAGGGCCTACCTGGAAGAGGTCAAGGTCCTGGCGGGATGGTGCCAGGAAAACAGCCTCTCCCTGAACGTCAGCAAAACAAAGGAGATGATTGTGGACTTCAGGAGGTCGGGGGTCAAGGACTACAGCCCCCTCAGCATCGACGGGGCACCGGTTGAGAGAGTCAACAGCTTTAAGTACCTCGGAGCCTACATATCCGAGGACTTGAAATTGACCACACACATTGACAGTGTTGTGAAGAAGGCACGACAACGCCTCTACTTCCTCAGGCGCCTAAGGAAGTTCCAAGTCAGTCAGAAGATCCTTAAGAACTTCTACTCATGTACAATAGAGAGCATCTTGACTGGCAACATCACCTCCTGGTTTGGGAATAGCACTGCACAAGACCGAAGCAGACTACAAAGAGTGACACGTTCAGCCGAACGCACAATTGGAGGGGGGCTCCCCACCCTCCAGAACATTTACAACAAGCGTTGCAAGGGCAAGGCTAAGAGAATCATTAAAGACTCCAGTCACCCGAACAACTGCCTCTTTGAACTGCTGCGGTCAGGCAAGCGATACCGGAGTCTCAAGGCGAGCACAGGAAGACTCAGAAGAAGCTTCTATCCCCAGGCCATCAGACTGCTAAACGAACAATGAACACTACACAACAACAACCACCAAACGCACATAGCACACACATCCACACGCACACACTCACTTTAAACAGACACACTGTAGCACCCACTCCACACACTTTATAGCACAAACCCACTTTAAACAAACACACTGTAGCACCCACTCCCCACACTTTATATTTATTGATGAAGGATTGCACTACAACTCGTACACCTTACTGTAAATTGTACCTAAATTGTACCTCATCCCATTTCTGCTTTGCACTATATAGTACTGTACATTAGTACACTGCATAGTATTGTATATTATATGGTAACTCAGAACATTGTACATATGTCTATACCGAACACTGTGACCTCATTTTCTTCTTCTAAATTACATGCTATACTATGTTATTTGATACTATCTTGTCTAGCACAGTCTCTGGAGCGTAACAGTAAGAAGCATTTTGTATGAAAGTATTCTGTACTTCTGTATGACAACTATTAAAGAAACTTGAAACTTGAAGATTTAGAGATATATGAATGAGGACAGTCAATCACAGACTGACTTCCTGAATCCCAACTATGTCGATCAAACTTCCAAGGAAAGGTCTTAGAATGGACCATTTAAATATTTGCAGCCTTAGGAATAAGGTGTATGACTTAAGTTCTGTCTTGCTTGAAAACAAATTGCTGCTATTTCTGAAAGACATTTAGATTTATCTATTGATGATACTCAAGTCGGAATACAAGGGTATAATATATGGGGAAATAAATACTTTTTTTTTGCAGATCTTAATGTTGATTGGTTTTCATGTACTTGTGCCCTTAAAAGAGACTAAATCATATAGCTTCTGTATGTAGTTTACAACAAATTGTAACTTACCATAGAGTAAGCATCAATAGCTATGGAGCCATCTCTTCAACCTGCATTGATCACTGTTTTACCAATGCCAGTGAAAAATGCTCCAAACATATGTCAGTTCAGGTGGGCTTTAATGATCATAACAGCATTGCTATGGCTAGAATAACAAAGGTCCCTAAAGCCGGCCCTAAAGTAATTTACAAAAGAGTTTATAAAACATTCTGTGAAAATATGTTTGTTTAAGATATGAACAAGGTGCTATGGAATGATGTGATTGAATCAACCGGTGCCGAGGCTGCATTGGAGTTATTTATGAGACAGTTTATTTCTGTGTGTGACAAACATGCCCCTATTAGGAAACGCTCTATTCGAACTGTTAGATCTCCCTGGTTGGACTCTGAATTAAGAAGCTATATGAAGGAGAGGGATGAATTGAAAAAGGCGGCAACTAAATCTGGCAGCTTGGTGGATTGGCAGGCGTACCGTTCACTCAGAAATAAGGTGACTAAAATAAACAGACAAAAGAAGAAGAATTATTATCAGTTACAGTTTGAATCAAAGGGTGACAATAAAACATTATGGATAACTCTGAATGAAATTATAGGATGGAATCAAATGAGTAAGAGTCCTTCTTTTATTCAATCAAATGGTGAATTAATTACTAAACCAATTGAAATAGGTAATTATTTTAATAACTATTTTACTAGTAAAATAGTAGAAATGATAAGAAGTCAAATGCTGCCAGTGAACTGTGAGCTGTCCAAATCATTAATTCAGAAAAACATAATGTATGATAAAAAAGTTTGAATTCAGAAGCATTTTGAGGAGACTGAAAAGCTTCTCTTAAGGCGAGACAGCACCCCCAAAATTGCCTTTTAGCTTTTTTTCGGCGATATTGAGATTTTGTTATATTTTGCTTCCTAAGTTAAGTTAAGTTAAGTTTATTTGGATCCCCATTAGCCACAGCAGTGCTGGGGCTATTCTTCCTGGGGTCCATAACACATAAAATACAGTTACAGACTTATACACTCACAACATTTACATGTCATACAGACAATTAAAACAACAATAAAAACCCTAATCAAATTCATAATACAATATAACAATATATACGCCTTATGAATTCATAATACAATACAATAATACCTACTCATAATTAATTCATAATACAATACAGCATAATATACTATTTAGCTTTTACATACATTATCTATGTTCATATCAGCCAATTATACAATATTTTAATAATATATCCCTATCAGACACATGCCTTTTCATCCATATATACCTATCTCTTTATCAGACACATACATTTTCATTTACGTACACACTATCTTAAACATGTAAACATGTCTTCTATGAAACTAGTGACAATAAAATGTCAATAACACACATTTAGTTGTTTATTTGACTTCATTTTGCCTGATTGCATCCATAAATGTGCACATATTTAATGGAGAAGTGCCTCATTTGCATATATAAACATAAAATTCAGGAAACTTGCAATATATTTTTTCTTAGTTTATATGTACATAACAAACTGGGAAAGTTTCATAGTGATATCTATTCAATAATTTATTTTGCATATTAGAGGGTACTACACTTACTACACTGTTACTACACTGTTTGTAACCTGTGTGTAGTTATGCTCAGTTCAATAACATAATTATTATTATTATTCAGTTATCAGGCATGTGTTTAGGTTGTCTATTACTAATGGTTTGATTGGGTGTTGTGTTTGTTTCAAAAAAAGATTATGGCATTTTACAATACAAAACTTTGAGGTTGTTTTCTGAAAAACTAGTTTTATGCATTTTACTTACACACAAAGAGTTGGAACTCCATTTCCCTAGTACCTACACACACCAAACTTTCCACATTTCTTCCCATCCATATTATGCTTCGTTCTATAGAACGTTTTGTTGATATATATCATTCATAGCCAGGTTTATAGTACATTTTATACCAAAACTAGGCGAAAAAGATATTTTTTTATGACAGTAGACAGTATTTCCTGATGTATGGGCTGATAAGAGGACATAGCCACAAAGTCTTTCTATACAAAGTTTCGTTTTGAATGTATCAACAAAATGAAACCAAGTTTTTGAATCTGGAATTATCCATTTTGGTGATGCGAGTCTTGGCGATACATGCAAGTAATATGCATATTTAATGGTGGAAGTGCCTCATTTGCATATATAAACATAAAATTCAGAAAACTTGTAATATATTTATATATATATATTAGGGGTGTAACGGTACACAAAATCCACGGTTCGGTACGTACCTCGGTTTTGGGGTCACGGTTCGGCATTATTTTCGGTACAGTGGGGGGGGGGGGGGGGGCGTTTGGGGCACAGCGCGTACTGTACCGGAGGACCACATTGAGGCGGTACAGTAGGTATTCGCGTACCGTTACACTCTTAATATATATATATATATATCTTATACCACTCTCTGCCACCATTGAAAGCCTATGGAGATGTTTACCTTCTTTGCAGGGCTATAACGTTTTAAATTGTATTGCTATATTGACATTACTATGGCCCATTGAACATCGATTATTTATTGTTCAGGATGTGGTGAACGTTATATTTTTCCATTCATACATTGTTGTGTTAATACCTTCAAGAATATAATGGCGCTTTTCCACTGCATGGTACCTACTCTACTCTACTCTACTCTGTATTTTCGGTTTTCCATTACCAAAGTACCTGGTACCAGGTACTTTTTCGGTACTTTTTGGGTACTTTTTTAGTCCCTGCTCTGTCGTGGTTCCAAGTGCGAGCCAAGCGGGTAGAACTGGTACTAGAAAAGTCACGTGAAACACTGCAGACCACTGATTGGTCAGAAGAGAGTCGCGTCACTCGTTGGAGAGTCTGAACCTGGTCTCAGTGGTCTGAACGAAAACAGAAAGCCGCCATCTTTAATGTCTCGCATAGGATTTCATTATGGTTGCAGCAGGCACAAGTTCAATAAACAAACGATACAGTCACTGTGTATTCTGCCTCATTTATTGATTAAACAAAACCGACATCAACACAATTTGTCACCGAGCGGAGAGTTTAGTCTCGCAAAAAGATCGCTGATTTTTTTTTTTTTTTTTTTATATTTTTTTGTATTATTGCAGAACAAAAAGTTATTAAAAGTCAGTACTCAACACACAATGCATAATGAAACTTTCAGTAAAGGTGGTTATAATATATGCAAGTACAGAAACAGGATAAAACAAAAATAGTCTATAATAACATTTTAGCCGTATACAGTGTATATCCAACGAAATTACAATTCTATAAATGTTAGTATATAATATACCCCTAATACCTATTTTCTAAAACCCTACACACATATGCTCCAGCTCAAACCCCCCCCTCCCAGACCCCCTCTTGGATAGTACCTCCATTATCCCTCACTCCTAACCAGACACCACCATTATAAGCTAGCTTTTATTCTCTCCACCACTTCTAACCACATTGACATTTTGGATTCATTGATCCCCAGAATTCTTGCTGTAGATATTTCTTGATATATCACATCAAGATATGTAAGAAACCACACTTTTCGGCAAATTTTTTCCGGTTGAAACCAACGTGATGCGATCAGTTTTTTAGCTACTGTGATACCCGATAAAACCAATCTTTTTAGTTGTGGATTCACTGCAAACTCAAAAACATCATTCAATAGTAATACCGCGGGGTGTACAGGTATATTCCAAAATACGAGTGTTGATAATTGTTGGGACACATCTTTCCAGAATGCCTTAACTGGTGGGCAGTCCCAATACATGTGCATAAATGTTCCTTCGTTCCCATTTGTACATTGGGAGCATTTGGAGTCTTGTATAAGCCCCATTTTGCACAGCCTTATAGGAGTCAAGTATGTCCTGTGAATATAGTTCAGATTGATTTGTTGATGATCCGGGTTCCTTGATGTAAGTCGGACATTTTCCCAGACTCCTTGCCAATCAAAGTCATATTCCAGGTCTGGTATATCCCTCCTCCAGACAGTGTCTATTTGAAGGGTTTCATACGAGGACGTTAGTAATTGATAATAAAAACTTGATACAAAACCTCCCAATGTATCTCTTTCATAGAAAAATGTGTGGTATCTGTGGTGTTCAATTGGTACGAGATCGCTGACTTGTTAAGGCTTAAGCTTATGTTGTGCTAATGTTGTGCTAGCGTTTTAGCATGGCTATCGTACATAGCGTGATCAATATAACTCGCTATTGATTGTTTGTATGAGTAACGTTAATGCTAGTAGAATAGACACAACGTGAGGTAATCACCATCCATTTTAAACCGGTTATTACCTAATGCTAACGTTAGCAAATAGACGTGACTGGTAACGTTACAGCTTGTTAGCCTAATGCTAACGTTAACGTTAGCATAGACAGCCTAGCTAACGTTAACGCTTGTAGAATAGACACAATGAGAGGTAACGTTAGCGTTAGCAGAATAGACACAACGAGAGTCTCGTTAATGTTGTTATTGATTGATTGATTGAAAACTGTGTTTGACTCTGGCTTGCGCCTACTAGCTCACGGACATAGCTATGCTGGAGCTCTCAGAGCTATGGAGCTCTCAGCTGTACACCAGCAGCCCCGCCTCCCCACACGGAGACAAACTGAGTACTTTATTTTAGAACCTGCAGTGGAAAAGGAACAAAGTACCAGGTACCTAAAGCGCGTAGAGTAGAGTAGAGTAGAGTAGAGTAGAGTAGAGTAGAGTAGAGTAGAGTAGAGTAGGTACCATGCAGTGGAAAAGCGCCATAAGTATGTTTTTAATCTTTTCTGCTGTAATTCCAAAAACAGTAGTTATAGGCCCTGAAGCATATATAGATTATCAATTGGCGTTTCTTTCCCATACACGCTATATAAAAAAATTCAAATGTATATGATCGGTATACATTATGCTTCATCATGCGTGGAGGAAAGGGGGGGGGGTCGTTTATAATTCCTTGATCGTCAGTAACGGCTTTATTTACTATGGGTTGATATATTGATCAGACTGTTTGCAGTGAAATGAATAAACAATCGGGTTGAAAATAACGTTACTGCCCTCTTACCGTGCGCCAATGAGACTGGAGGAGAAAGATCCCAATTATTCGACGCCGTTCTCCTATATCCATTTCCGGTTTGTATGGCGCAATAAACGCCATAATCATATCGATTATTGCATTATGGCAGCGATCCATATGCACTATAGTGTTTGTCAGGAGTCCCGTAGTGAGATGTGACTGCCGGAGGAATTTCCTCGACGCACCGATGACACTATCCAGTTTTTTTGTGTGTAACTCGCCCGACCATCCACCAGGCGGCGGTATTGACGCGTTGCAGTCCAATTTAGGGTCCCGCTGCAGCACCGGGGGTTGGGTGGATGAATTATGAATGCCATGGCACAAAAATGAAATATTTATCTCAAAAACGCTGTACAGCGATGTTGGCGGTCAACGCATGGCGGGCAATAACGCTGGACAGCGTTTTTGGCGCTGGATGTGTTTTAAAAGTAAAATGTGAGAAACCATGTGGTTACGACAATCTAGATACTAAACTACTATATTTGTCAGCAAGGGTTATAGCGAGGCCGATGTGCTAAATTTTTTATTTATGTATGACTGAAGGTGTAGGTACCCACAACAGTGGAAAATATCCTTTACCTAAAAACAGTAAACTGCCTTTTGATAGCAGGCCCATTAGTATTCTGCCAGCTCTGTGCAAACTAATGGAGATTTTTACAGATAATGATATCAACTCTGATTTCCAACATGCTTATAAACCTGGCTATTCGACTTGCAGCATTAACAGATGAGTGTTTAAAACAAATTGATAAGAAGTTAATGGTCGGAGCCAGTAAAAGCCAAGGTATGGCAATTAGGGAGGGTGGGGGGTGAAGGGGGGGTTTCCCCCCCTTGGTGGATTTTTTTGGTCAAATCAGTTGCGCAATAGTCACTTTTGGTGAGTTGTTTCTATACAATTCACTTATATGACATTTAGGTATGACACAGGACTACACAAGCATTTTTTTGTATAGAAATGTGTCAACAGACTAAAGCAGGGAACCACAATATTTTGCATACAAATTATGCAAAATGTAATATCATAACTGTCTATTATTTTTCTTGCAATTGAGCCAATTTTCCTTAGGTACGGTTTTGAGGTGTGTGTTCAACAGAATGTAGTATAAAAAACACATTCACAAAAAGTATGGGTTACTGAATTCTGAACTGCACTGTTATAATCACTAAGCCATTGTAAGACCTTACCTGTGTCCCTGTATCACTTGTCTCTGCTACCCTTTGATTAAAAACGTCTGTATGTCCATTTTCCTTTTTTTGTGTGGCATAGTAAAAGTCACTTAGTAAAACTGAGATAATTGAAAATATCAAAACATGCTAGGGCTGTACCGAATAGTTCGAGGCTTCGTTCATAATGTTGACATTCAAATTCTAAATCAACATAAAAAAATTGTAATAAAAAAAATAAAATAAAAAATATTTGCCAAGGTATGCCATACCTTGCCATACCAAAATGACGCCCCTGCGTTCTGTTAGATTTTAGTGTGGCCTGTGACATGAACTTTTACACACACACACAGCCCTGAATTGGTGCATTCAAAATTTGCATTTGAAATGTAGCCTAATTGTACATTTACATATACTTGACTACTGAACCTGTCTATACCTTCCATGCAAAAAATATAGATATAATAATTATTTTATTTTATTTGCAATTGATTTTATTTTAATTCCTGACCTAGTTCATCTGTAAAACAGTACCAGCATTTTCTACACACAAGTCATACATTTTTCTTACCATAAACCTCTCACAGTGACGTATTTTCCAGCTGTTCCCAAGTCCCTGGACTTTGCTGCACCTATAGGAAAATTAATGAACTATTATTAGATTTCTCCTATCGTCTGTGGTTCATTCAGCTGTGAACAAAGCCTTCTGATATACATTTCTCTCTCTGATAAGGCAGGGGCTTTGGAATTTTAAGCAGAAGTTTAAAAAAAGGAAAAATAACCAAAACTAGCCTAGCGTCGCGTATTGGGTCACCCGACGTCACCAGCGCCAGTGCATTCCATGCAACATCCAGTCATTTAGGGTCATGTAGGCAATATTTGGCTTTTGGAACGTTAACAAAACATTAAATCCTTTGGTGAAATGTAATTTTCCCATTAGCCCAACATGCAGTATGAAAGAGAAAGGAAAAGACCGTTCATTTCTGCGATATAGGGAAAGGTCCCGAGGATGAACGAGTGAGAGGTCTATTGACTGTTGTCTGACATGATTGAGATCATTCACATTACTTTAGGAATGTGCAGATATATTATAGTAAAATGTAAAACTTCAACAGCTATACTATAGTACAATGGAATGACTTCAGAAGCTATATTATGGAACAAGTTCAGAAGCTATATTATAGTACAATGGAACGACTTCAGCATATTATAGTACAATGGAAGCGCTTCAGAAGCTATATTATAGTATTGGAACAAGTGCAGCATATTATAGTACAATGGAACGACTTCACAAGCTATATTATAGTACAATGGAACAAATTCAGAAGCTATATTACATTACAATGGAACAAGTTCAGAAGCTATATTATAGTACAATGGGGAACAAGTTCAGAAGCTATTATAGTACAATGGAACAACTTCTCAGGAAGAAAAAGGGACACTTTAGACTTAGAGGATTCTAAGAACAAAATCAAGGATTCATGGACCACATTGAGCCACAATGCAGTTTCAGCAGAGCTTGTTAATGGAAGCTGCTGAAAAAAAGATTCTGCAGCAAAGCCTGAAAATGTCACTTTTCTGAGGCAGAGGCTTGGCAGCGTGGCTATCGGCAGCGCTCCATAAAGCCAGTCTTTATCCCTTCACCCCTAACTGAGGCACTATCACTACGTCCCTCTGTCCTCCCTCGCTCTGTCCTCCCTCGCTCCCTGGGACTGCTGGGTAACTGCCCCCTCCCCCCTCCCCCCTCTCCCTCTTCAACTTCAGCCCCCCCCCCCCCCCCCCCCCTTATCCTCATCACCCACACTGCTCCCTTACGCTCACATGTAGACACACAACACTCATTCATGCATACGCTTAAAGACACATACATGTGCATGCATGCACATATGCACACACATACACGCACATACACACATTTTGAATGCTTAATTTGAATAAGATACAATAAAATATTCCTTTATTGATCCCCTTGGGGAAATTCGTGTGTCATAGCAGCATGGGGGAGGGGGCAGGTACAGTATGGTCAGGGTAATAGTTGGAGACATACATACTGTATAGGCAATAAAAGTACAGTAAAGATTAAAAATAAGCAGTGTAAACAATATAATTTACTCTGAATATAAGAATATGAGCAAGTAAACAGTGTAATCCAAGGAGCTGATGAGTGTCTGTATAGGCCTACCCTATTAATTATGTTATACTTTATGTTACAATAAATGTGGGCAATAAAACACTTAGCATCTGAATATAGAGTAATACTGTAAAGCAGGGGTAGGCAACCCTAGGCACGCGTGCCTGCATAGGCACGCGGGGCATTTTCATAGGCACAGGGGGCAGCATTTATTAAAAAAAAAAAATATTATTTTTTTATATAAATATTATAGTGAAATATTTTGCACTGTTGTCGCATTTATCTTGTTGAAATCCTCCGACAGGTTCTTTTTACTACCACATATTTAATTGAGACCCTTTATTTGTTTATTATTTCAATTTAGCTGGAAATACATTGCTACATCATTCAGTAACATTTGCAGAGCCTTATAACAAAGACATTATTACGGTCACCATTGTGACCAGTGGGATTAATCAACAAATTGTATTATTTATTTTTCTATTTAATTGAACATTGCACATGTTAAAAGCCATTTTTTTAATCAAAATGTGAGTATTACCAAGTCAACTTGTGTTCTTAAAACAATGACAATAAACATAGTTTTATTAGGTTGAAATAATGTGGTTGTGTACTTATTTTTCTGTTAACTTATTATGGATTGAAAACTGAAAACCTTAATGCACAGTAACTGAACTCAATATTTTTAAGTTCTGGTAACTTATTATTATTAATTTTTTTACAGTGTAGTCTTGCGATCAATCAAAACTTATTTACACGATATACCTCACATTCATCCTCCATTCACATCCTGGTGTTCTCCTGGTGTTCTCCATTAGGCCTGTAGGTGGAGCTATGACAGCACACGTACAAATGTGAGTGAAATGGTCGCACTGTATGCAGCCGTTTGTCTGCATTGCATTCCCCCCGCCCCCCAACTCAGATTTAGGGTTGATACAACCATCATAATAATATTGTTAATAATAACAATAACAATAATGATGTAATAATGTAAACATTTTCATAAAAAATACCTGATTATGAGAAAAAGAAATTCGATGCATGGAATATTGTTGAGGCACACTAGTTACAAC
Source organism: Notolepis coatsorum (assembly GCF_963971535.1). Lineage (NCBI taxonomy): Eukaryota > Metazoa > Chordata > Actinopteri > Aulopiformes > Paralepididae > Notolepis > Notolepis coatsorum. Next base: position 46,457,027 of record NC_140176.1, on the reverse strand, counting down.
TATATTTCAAACAGGCACTCCATGTCAAAAAGGTTGCTGACCCCTGCTGTAAAGTAAACAGAATACACAGGTGCAGTATACATAAGGTACACTAACTGGCATCCACACATATAGGATTAAATTATTCCAGAGGTTCAACGTGGTTTAATTAAATGTGCATACACACACACACACACACACACACACACACACACACACACACACACACACACACACACACACACACACACACACACACACACACACACACACACACACACACACACACACACACACACACACACACACACACACACACACACACACACAAACATACAAACATACACATAACAACTAGCAGGCTCTGTGCCAAGAGATATGAATACACTATTCAATTGCCATCACTAAATGGAACATTAAGCTTACCGTCTGGGTCATAACCTTGGATGAGACGGAAGGAAGGAAGGAAGCACAGAAATTCCACTTAGTTTCCCAAATAAGGCCTGGGTCTTCCTCCTGTCATACATCTATGGATCGGGCCAAATCTCCTCTTTCCAGTGGCAGAGTTCAATCTGGATTTAGTACCACCAGGCGCCCGTAACAGGGCAGCAAAGACAGTGAATGAAAGGCCTACTGTTATTTTTTTGTAATGAAAAATGCTCCGACATTTTTCATCAGATTGAGACGTTTTTTTTCCCTAGACATTCTAAGAAAGGTAGTGAAACAAACTACGTTCTATTTCATGGCAATAACGTTCTGGTTTGTGTGACCCGTGAGACATAATCATGAAAAATTTATTTCACGCCAGACGGCTCCAAGTTTGGGCCTAATTGTTCTATTAATGCAAATATTTGAAGCATCTTTTAGTAAGGTGACTAACCTCTCAAGCACTCATTGCTTTGTTCACTCACGCTCATTTGTCATGTTATTCACTGGGCAGGTGTCCTGAAATAAATTTATCAAAATGTCCAATCTAATGAATTTTGTTTGCTCATAATAGCCTACTGCTGAATAACGGACAATAATGGACAGATCATGCATGGTGCAGAATCTTTAGACCGAAGTTAGGCACTGCCAGTGAGAATGTTGTACCAGGAAGCCCCAAAGGTCCACATGAGTCGCCCGCGTCAAGCCTTGCATTTCTAATTAAATAACCGCAAATCCAAAGCTATTCAGAGCTATTTGCGCCGGCTTAGCATCAGAAAAATACTGTAGATGTGTTGGAGAACATTTATTTCAATAGCATATGCCTATATGTGCACTGCCAGCCAGCTTTGTGCGACGGAGATATACACTTAAAATGTTGACAGAGAAGATAATCTCCCATTCAGATACAATAGAACACAAACGGTTCCAAAGATATTTAATGTTTGTCGGCATATTTTCACACCGCCAACAAAGTACAAAGTAAGTTGGCTCCGATTTTCTGTCACTACATTATTTTACTTTTCAGTTGCTGACACCAATGAAAATCAGCTCACTACACATGCTCAGACTGTTGTTCTATGGTATTTGAGATATCGCTTATCGCCACCTACTGGCCCGGCATGCTTGTTGAAGCAATTTATATGCGTTCCTGCGTTTACGTCTGGACAGAGTTTTAATTTTTTTAAACCCTGCCGTGTGGACAAGGATTTTTTTTTAAACGGAGCCTGAAAATATTAGTTTTGCTAATAAATATCCATATACGTGTGGACAGGGCCTAGATTAATGTGTGCAAAACAGTTTAGAGCCTTGGGATATGTATGAGATTATGTGCAAGTATCCCTTGTCTGTTTTACATTGCACACCCCTTAACTCAATGGAGGCCAAACCCGAGATAAGTCGGGTTAACTAGCCAGCGGTTGGGCGCCAGACTCGAGATTTCTTGGGTTTTGATCATTTATTCCTTTATTCGATATTTGTATTCATTATTCATCCAGGGACCTTGGTGTTACCCTAGGGAATGAGTCTGAGATCGCCAAAGTGCAATATCGGCCGCATCCAGCTAGATGGCGGTATCGAGCACCCTTTGTAACCTTGTATCTTGGCCTGTGTAATGGCCAAATGTCTCCGGTCTCACTTTTCCTTGTTGGGTGAGTGGAGCGGTTCTCCCGGTTCCATTGAAGCACGTCAAATATCCCGATCCATATGTTGTAGTGGGTTATGCCGTGGACCAAATGGACATCGGATGTACCAGATGGCGATCACACAATTGGAATATTATTTTTGGAATACTCCCGATCACAGGTAAGGACTATCTGATGTCAATTTTAGCTTGATCGTGCAATGCTTTTATACCGATCGGGCTGATAAGCATTTTTAGTGTTCAATACGAATGTCATTACTGGCAATCAAATAATCAGAAACGACCCCCCCCCCCCCTTTCTTTTTTTTTTTTGATCCACTTTTTCTCCCATTTTTTCTATATTTTCTCCCATCCCAATTTCGTATCATCCAATTCAACCCTCCCCTGTCACGAACGCTGTTTCTTGCCTCCCACAAGCCGGCTGCAATGTGGACTAAGTCATACATAGCACAAGTCCCATCCGGTACTTGAGGTAACAGCAGTCGCATCTTTTCACCTGCGCAGCTCGATCTCTCAGTGTCGAGGAGTAACGCGTGGGAGGCTCACGCTGCCCCCGACACTTCCTGATTCTACTGCGCAGGCGCACCAACCGACTTGTAGGAGTCGCTTGTTCACAACGTTCGATCCCCACCCTTCAGTTTTCCCTCCCCGTAATACGGCCAATGTGTATTACTGCGGACGACCAGCCAAACTGAAAAACAATGTGGAGAGCTGGATTCGAACACGCGAATCCTAGCGTCTCCACACTGGTGGCGAGTGCCTTAGACCACTACACCACCTAGCCGCCCCCCCCCCCCCCCCCCTTTCATGCATTCATGATGAAACATAATACCTATGACATAGATTTGATTTGGGAATAATACAGGCAAGAAACGGCAACGTTTATAGTAGAATTGACGTACTGTATAAGGCTATAACTCAGCATTTTGGGAATTACCCCAGACCGCTCTAAACCCATATATTCACCACGGTATAACACGGGAACGTATGGATGGAACATTTTTATTATTTTTCACATATTGAACGATAGATAGGTGATGTCAAATGGGCCATAGTATTGTATCCATAGCTATAATATAGAATATAGTTATAGCTCTACAAACAAGGTGACGCACTCCTATCTTTTAAAGCGTGGCCTTGCTATGACGGGTTCCGTCTAATAGTTTGTTTTGTCTCAGCTGAACTGCAGAAATGGGATTTGGTACAGATTTCAAATTTTGTCAGTGTTGGTACATCCCCACATTGCTTGAAAACAATGTAAAACACTGGAAAAGGCCATTTTTACAATAGGGGACCTTTCATTTCAACGAGCAGGCTCTGTGCCAAGAGATATGAATACCCTATTCAATTGCCATCACTAAATGGAACATTGAGCTTACCGTCTGGGTCATAACCTTGGATGAGACGGAAGGAAGGAAGCACAGAATGCCACTTAGTTTCCCAAATAAGGCATGGGACTTCCTCCTGTCCACCTTTCAGAATGTAATAGATGAGAAGTCCAAAAGACCTCAAATTCTCAATAAGCTCGACCTTGCACCATTAGAATAAACGGGGGGAAAGATGCCACTAAATTGACTCGCATTTTATTTCAGATCATGTCTTGGATAGTGATGGTCTTAGTCTTTGAATAGCATCCAAGTCATGTTAGTAGTGGCAGGTATACCAAATAAACAGTTTTGAGGTCATTTGATGTAATATGTTGTTGACATAAGAAACATGGATCTGTGCCTTTTTATTTAAATTTTAAAGGATGTACATAGATCAGTTTTTTTATATTTATTGTGAGAATCAAAGGGTGAGTGATCCATTAGTTTGAACAAGAAATAATAGATTTCTGAGAATCATCTAACAAAATAGAATAATACAATAATTGTATTATATCAGTTTAAAAAGTCTTATGCTGAGAATATAGTTGCTAACACTATTCAATTGATGTTGCATCGCTATAACTTCCATTTCTTCACCTCCCGAGGTAAAACAAAACAGTAAGAAGATAAAACCGTATTTTTTGCATTTGGCTAATGAGACAGTATTGGCTATTTTGTTAAGCTTGTTGATACATTACATTCTAGGGAGCATCTTCCTCCGGCAGGGGGGGTTCCTCCGGGTCGTGGGGTAAGATGCCCCCTTTACAACATTTAACATTTTGTTTTCTAATAACAAAGTTGCAGTCTGTTATGATTTAATTACCCTATGAATTTGTTACTTCTTATGTACATTACATTAATATTCAAATTATATGACATTGTTCTTAAAGGGGGGCATTTAACCCCAGTTTACCCTATACAGGGATCGTGGAACATTGCAAGAAGCCTTTCTATTTTGTCTGGGTGTCATGAAGAAAGTCTGAAGAAAAAGCACTTCCATGCAGGTTTTAGATATTGGTGGCAGTTAACAACGTTAGTGGTAATCAATGGAAGCAGTAAGCATGCTGTTTCTTTAGAGACATGCTTCCTGCCTCCATTGATTTTCACTAATATCTCAAAAAACAAATGGTCAAGGGCTTTTGGGACAGACGGAAGGTTTGTGACAAATCAGATAAACTTGGTAAAATTCCTTTTTTTGTAAGGCCGCGGCGCTCACATGCTCTGATCTATACACACAGCCGTTAAAAAAAATATCAAGTGGTACAATTGGGGGACCATGCTGTCGCTCATCATAAATAGATCAATACATCCCGTATTAATTAATGTAGCGTTTTTTTTCAAAATGTAGCCAAGAATAAAGACTCTAACCCTATCAAAACAGCAGTCACAGTGTATTATTTGCAGCACTACTTTTGTTTACCAATGATTTTAAGCCCGACGGGCCCGGTACAGGGCCGAGATTCATATCATGCCATAAATCGGTCAATACAGAAGGTATTAATTAATGTTGCGTTTCTTTTTCAAATGTAGCCAAGAGTAAAGACCCTAACCCTATCAAAACAGCAGTCAAAGTGTATATTTTCAGCACTATGTTTATTTACCAATGATTTTAAGTGTTATTAGCAAAATTATGCGTTTATAAATATCTCCGTGCATCCCGTCGGAAACCGGATGAATTAGATGGAAATAAAGGAAGCTGTCATAAGTGTGTGTAGTCCTCAGAGACCCAGGGCTTTCGATGGGCTATGGAATTTCATAAAACTACAATTCCCAGCTCATGCCAGCGCCTGTCAATCATCTGACTTCCAGCATGAACTTTTTTTTGTGTGTGTTATTTTCGGGATCATATCTCACAGGTCAAACAAACCTGAACGTCATTGCCATAAAATAGAACGTAGTTTGTTTCTTTACCTTTCTGTGAACGTCTAAAAAAAACTGCGGCTCAATCAGATAAAAAATGGCGGAGCTATTTTGCTGCCCTGTCAGGGGTGCCTGGTGGTACTAAATATTTAACTTTGCCATTTGAAAGAGGAGATTTGGCCTGATCCATAGAGGTGTGACTTGGCCATAATAAGGTATTCACGTCTGGTCAATGGTAGCATGGTGTTATTCACTGTCAAAGATGAAAAAGATAATTTGATATTCTCCTTTGGTTCATTACAATTATTCAAGCCTAGTAACAGACACAATATTTCTGACACTGGGAATACATTCCCTGAGATCCATAGATACCAAGAACATGCAAATGGACCTTGTAGAAGTGGAGCAATCTTCCATTTACTTAGGTATGTATTTTTAGGCGAATCTTCTGAAAATATGGCTAGGGCTTAAGAGGGTCACAACACCGATTTATTTAGCACGTACTCTCACTCATATCCCAGGGTCATTGAGAGTTAATGCGTTTTGATATGGAGTTTTGAATTGAGTTTGTCATCAGAGGAAATTGAATCCTCGTGTTGTTTTAAATACAGCTTCATGAAACATATAATATGTAACATTTCTGTATTCAAATTAAAAAAAAATAGACCTATATGTTAAATATTTTGTTGAGTTGTGTACTTACATTATCCCAAATGTTTCCAACATATTCAAAACCTGAGAAATCCGTAAGTTTTCTGTGGTTTTCTTTTACTTTCTGGCACTAAACGCCGTGTCCTGTGGTCACCTGTCAATGATGTCATATCCCCTTTACCCCCAAGAAAAGGGTCATCACACCAAAATACCAGCATTCTATGCTCTGCTTGGTCCCAGTCCTATTGAAGCCTGTATTAAAATGTGAAATATACCAGTTATCTGAGGAAATATACATCAACCAATAAATCAAATGTTAGCTAGTTAAAAATTCAACAAATTGCTGATGATTCTGACATCTGAAGTAATCACCTGTTTAAATGGTCATGAATGAGGAGATGGCTGATCCCATTCAAGTCAATATTGGGTGAACTGAATGTTTCCACACTTGGCACCCATGTGAGTTCACACGCTACACAGTAACGTGATGACCCTTCCAGCTTTTATAGTTTCCTTGGGGAGCATGCCTATGTTCCCCGGGTCCTATGTTCCCCGGGTCCTATGTTCCCCGGGTCCTACTGTATGTTCCCCGATTGATTGATTGATTGAAAATTTTAGACCACCAGCCCTGATTCCAAACTCTAACCTTAACCAACTTCGAAAGAGGGCCTAAGCTTAACCAGTTCGAAACAAGGCGGACATTAATAATTAATAAAATAATAAAAATGTATAAAATGTTCAATCAATTAATCAATCAATCTGGGAACATAGGACCCGGGGAACATAGGACCCGGGGAACATAGGGATGATCCCGTTTCCTTGTTTACCCCCTTCCTAACCCACCCTGTAGTGTGACGAACTGCCGTGCCTCTGATGTTGCACTGTGATTGGCCAATTTGCTCTTTAGGGGCGGGATCAGATCACACTTGATTGGCAGCTCCTTTTTAGCAGAAGTAGCCTTTCTTAATTTTTTTAGTGGAAGTAGCTATAATTTTCTATAAAAAAACTAAAACGTTTAGCTATAAACTACCACTACATATATCTATGAAATGGACCCTACTGGTTAAAAAGATGGACTACTAGATTATCAAATCTGTGTTTTTATTTAACTATATCTCCCGGAGTATGGCGCTAGCATTTTCCCTTCACTTACTGTACATGAAATGGTTAGCATTAGCTTGGCTGTGCTAACACTTTTGAGCTATATTATCAACTATTAATACAGATATTTGGGTGTCTGCCAGTAGCTTTCAAACCATGTCAGGCTAATTCGAATTCTCAGTCTATCTAAAAGCAAAGAAAAGTGCATTTTAACAATGAAGACAAAAACGTCCACGCTCCTTCACGACATGTTCAAACACCGTCTTTTGTTATTGTTTTGAGTGGGAAACCCCATAGCGGCAGAAAATTACATATTGTACGTTGAAATGATGTTGATGAAAACATTTAGAAAAGGATTGCAATAGGGATTGCTATTTTTTCATCTACATAATTAAATTTCATGGATGTTGTGTCCTCTGATGACATCACTGGTGGCCATATTCAAACTCTCCATAACAACTAAATGAATGCGTGCAAAACAGTTTAGAGCCTTGGGATATGTATGAGCAAGTATCAAGTAGCAAGTATCCCTAGTCTGTCTTACATTGCAGACCCCTTAAACATGCGTTAATTTCAGTTAGGGGTTAAACACCTTCATTATTAATGTCAGGGTAAATTACGGTGTTCAATTATAATTAAGGAGTTGTAATTCTGGATCCCCCCCTTTACTTTTACTTAGCCCATGCACAATTCTTCTTAATTCATATTAATTTACCTTAATTCATATTTAATAATATGGTAATAAGGTGTAAAATGAAGGGGCTCTGCTGAATAGAAAAATAGTTAAATACTGTTACGCATGAACTAGGACCTCCACCTCACTTTTCATTGCTCCATCAAAAGCTGAAACCATAACACCAATGCAACGTGAAGAAAGGGTCTTATTTAGAGGGCACGCTGAGGCTTTTAAAAAGGGTGTATTGCTCCTCCGTTCTTCATGAAGTACCGTCATTAGGCTGGCGAGCAGAGAGTGAGCGTGATGGAACCGGATCACTGTCATCATCGTCCTATGTTTTGTGTAGCGCAACCCAACCTCATTTACACTTAATATATACCTTTCCGGGCCGCCACGGAGCACCCCTTCAGACCAGCAGCGCATGAAATAGATCCCGGCGGACTCACTGATGTGAGATTTGACAGAAAAATACGATTCTATTTTTTTTTGTTTTTTGACGTATTCCAGGCGTAGCCTATGCGGCACGGGTGCATCGATGCAGCATTAATGCCCGGACAAAGGAAAGAGAGAAGAGGAACTGAGCGGCTGCTCGTAATTACAAAGCCAAACACACTTTGTGGCCATTTAGGCCTTAAAGTATTTCCAATTTCACAGACGCGACCAACCTTGCCAGGGGGGCACTCTCTCTCCCTCTCTCTCGTCTGTGTCTTGAAGCGCTCAAGCTCCTTCTTCATGACGTCTACACCCCCGTGATGATGAAGTGTTAAACAGGTTCCTGTTGCACACTCTGTCACTCCCCTGTCCCGCGGTGGCTCTCCAAACTCTCCTCAGCCCCGCCCCCCCAGACGGTGCCACGCGCACAGGGCTCACGACACATTGCGCGGTGGACCGTGAAACAGCCAGGTTCGCCCTCGACTCCCGCTTGTATACCCTTGAGAAACGCTCTAATGGCGGTGGTCTTTTCAACCTCATGAAGTTCTCCCTTTTTCGCGGTGAACTGTACTGTAAGGGAATGTTAAGTGGAGCTAATACGAAGACGGCGCGATGACGAAGGAAGGAAAGAAGATTAGCGACCGCGTCGTATACAATTCTGCCCTCCACGAGCTTCCGCTAAGCACTACGCTGATTGTGTCAAGTGCCGCTGTTGGTTTGCGGTGAAGGTCACGCGAAAACATTAATGTAATTGTTAGTCCTCCCTCCGTGCGGTGGCCAGGCGCCCCAGTGGTACCTTACCTTTTTAAGTGTGACTGCGGGTGTAATCTGTCAGACGGCTCCCGCGCGGCGGTGCCTTCTGAGTCAGGCCCCGGACCCCTGAAAAGCTTGTGATTAAGCGGGAAGTGTGACATAACTCTTGTTTAATGGTAAAAAAACAGCGGCCGGGCGGCTCGGCTTTGGAGCCTGCGCCGCGGAACATAAATTCCATCTCCCCACAGATGCTGCCCGTAAAAGGTCAGTGTGACTTTGAATCATCTTACTGTTGGAAATTAAAAGGGAAAAAGAGAAAAAAAGGGGGAGCAGGAAGCTAATCCATTGTTTCCATTTGTTTGCATAGCCTCGTGCGCAGCATCCATCATGCCACGGGCCCGCGTTGTCATCATAGTGGGCGGGGGGGGGGGGGGGGGGGGGGGGTGGGGGGGGCAGTTGAAAAGAGAGGGGAAACAATCAATGCAGCTGATCTTTAGGGAGGTGTCATTCTTTATCTATATCGGAGCCTTGCGCATCCTCGCTCGTCGCACCCCCTCCCCTTCACATGCAAATAAAGCGGAACCACAATGATCGATAGAATGCATTAGGGAGGCATGCCTCTCATAAACTTGACCTGGCAGAAAAATATTGGCTTCTGCTAAACAAAAACATGATGACCGAGACACCACGGGAAGAGGGGAGACGTAGTCGAGGGGGGATTGTATTTTTGTGAGTGTGTTTAGACACACGTATGCACATAAACATGCACGGTGCATTGATAGTACACGGTGGCATTTATTTCAAGGAATATCATCGTTGAACGTGGCTGTACATGTTTTATCCAAAGCAGAGTATACTGTACATTGATTCCATTCCCGGTATCTCTGACAATGACTGTGATAAACATCGCTGAGTGTCCTGAGGTATTCGGCACGTATCAAAGTCATGCCATCTGCAGCCCAGCCCAGCCCCCAGCCCAGCCCAGCCCAGCCCAGCCCAGCCCAGCCCAGCCCAGCCCAGCCCAGCCCAGCCCAGCCCAGCCCAGTCCAGCCCAGTCCAGTCCAGTCCAGCCCAGCCCAGCCCAGCCCAGCCCAGTCCAGCCCAGCCCAGCCCAGCCCAGCCCAGCCCAGCCCAGCCCAGCCCAGCCCATCGGCACTGTAATGAAAAAGCATAGTAAAGCATCCAGACTATATGTCTGCCCCGGCATCTTGCTCAGCACAAGGGAGAAAGACGGGATGACCGGGTGACTTATTGGGAACAATCGACTTTTTCTCTTAGAGAATGCGATGAATAATTTTCTTTTACCAGGATGGGTAAAAGAAAAACTCCCCAGGGGTATTGAACCGAATTGTCTTTTCGCTTTTCATTAGTAAAGGGGTGGGTGGGGGGGGGGTCTACAAAGCCTTATCAGCATTCCACATTCTCTTGCCATTGGAGCTCAGATAATTGATTATGTTCAGGAGGTATTCACCACTGGGTACGCTGGATCTCTCTAGTGGAAGGAGATAGAGCAGTAAATGAAGTTTACCTTTCCAGGGGCAGAATTAGACAGAGATTCACTGACCTCCGAAAAAAAAAAAAAAAAAAGTTTAATTCCGGCGGTTCGGTTGCCTCTTGACTGTGTCTCACGTCCAATACGTCTTCCTTAAAATTATGGAATTGGGTTGTCGTGTATAACATTGCCATTCAGAAGCCCGATTTTCCTATTCGGCTCAATTGCTACCATGCCGACGATTAGACTGGCCTCGACCTAAATGAGATTCTGGTGATTGTTTATTTATTTTTTATTGTTTATTCGGAACGCCATTAGCTGTCACCTAGGCAACAGCTATTCTTCCTGGGGTCTAAATGGAACCCGTTCTAGTGACTGGCTGGTCCCCCTGAGTTTGCTCGGAATAGGGTAAATCTGCATTTTGGTAAGATGCCCCCTAGCTCATGGAATGATCTCCAACAGTTATTATAATATAATTAAAGTTTGAGATTCTCCACTCACTCATTCTAAACTTGCAAAGTTTAAAACCTTGATCTCCAACCTTTGTCAATCAAGTTGTACGTGTTTTAATTGGTTTGTTATCCTTGCTTTTTGCCTTGTCTTGTTGTCTTATTGTTGTGATTTTATATGCTGTGTGATTTTATATGCTTTTTGAAAGATTCTTTAGCTTATTTCTGTACACTCGACGTGACTGTAAATGAGGGGAAACCTCAGTTGCCTTTCAGGTTTAAATATAGGTTTGAAATTAAATGAAAACATACGTTTCCCTCCCAATTTTCATTCCACATTGATATCGTATCACCATACAATTCTCATTTTACAACCCGTTTTACAACCCGGAACTCGTTCAATTTGTAAACAAGTTGCTCGACTCACGAGACTGCCTCCCGGAGTGTGCGCCCGTGCAAATTAGCAGGTTTGTTTTCAGCTCCACCTGGTCTGCCGATCGCAATTTCTGTTTTCTTCCTCTCTGAGCGTAGGACCTGAGATTTGACATGTTCCTGCCTTTATAGACAATGCCCTTTAAAAAAAAGAAAGTAGCTGTTTTTTTCCCACTGGGTTTACGTCATTCTTTCTTTCTTTTCATTCCCTTGTTGCCATTATTTTCTCCTTTTCCTGAAGAACCTGGAGACGCTTGTATTGTATGCGAGTGGGTGTCTGTGCTGCCCTCCTTTGAATCCAAGCTCGACTAAGAATACAAGAGAAAAAAAATAAACTGCTAATGGCAGGATGTGACACTCGTCAAGTGTTTTGGTCGGAGCTCTACAGCATCGTTAACCCTTTCCCTTTGTTAGATCAAGACCTTAATTTCCTCCTATATGTTTGTGCCTCAAAACATTTTAATTGGGTGACCAGGGCCAGCGATTCAGAGTTAGTTTGTGTGCATGCTTTTGCTTTTGTGTACATGCATGTGCGTGCGTGTGTGTGTGGTTGTGTGTTCCTGACTTACCTGGGAAACTGGGCACACGAGGGATGGTGGGTGTCTGAAGGGTGTGAAGCAGGCTTACGTGTCACGTTCTCACAAGACTCGACTGCACGTCAGTCTCACGGCGAGACGTACAGTAGACATGGATGCCAGCAGTTGTCAATCATAAGGAGGTGATAATAAGCTCTCAAAACTGTACGCAGGTGAGAAAGCCCTGTCAACGATATAAACAAAGACTGAATGGTTTGTTTATTTGCATCCGCAGAGTCTGCTACCGCGGTATTCATTATTCTTCATGGGGTCCACAAGAATCCTGACAAACAAAACAGTTTACATGCATATAACACCATATACATCCATCTGTCTCTGTACCAACGCCTTATACCATTTACCCTCACCCCAAATAGAGAGGGAAATTAAGAGCATGTAGCGAACAAGAAGCATCACTATAAAGCCACAGTAATGATCACACAGAATAATTTGTTCATGTACTCCATCAATCACAGACAGACAGGAGACACACTGCAGTCAGATATTCAAACGCAGCAGGGCTTGGCGCTTACGTCTTTCCAAAGGAGCACAAATTAAGGAGCACACAAAGAAATTTAGGAGCACAGTGAAATCTTTTTCTACCTATACGGTTTCTCAGTAGGGTTGGGTACCGTTTGGATTTGATTAATTCCTCCACTCTTTCTGTGCTCATCTTCCCCTTCATAGCTAAGGTGAATGGTGTTTTCTTTAATAGGGATGAACTGGGCGTGGCACGGTTCTCTGTGAACATGCATTAGCATTATTTTACAGGTACCTCTAATATAAATAACGAATGTCAGTATATTGTTACACTCGCATAACCAGACCTCTCTCCACACTACGTTAGCACTTGTTCAGCACCGGACATAACTCCACTGTAAAGCTCTAATGTTGCTACCTCTAACTGCATGCAGGGACGCGGGAAGTCAGTCAGAGTTGGGGGTGCTGTCGGAGTCGGAGATAAATAATATAATAACGTCATATTAAATGCATGTGCGAAGGAAGCGCATCATTCGTGATTTTTCCATTAATTTGAAAGATCAATATTTTACACTACAACAGACAAACTTGAACACCAACATGTGGACAGTTCACACACAAAATGCAGCAGTTTTTTCTCTAATCAGAAGACGCATGCAACCGGCGGGTAGCAACAACTAGCGTTTGGACTGCGCACAGGATCGTATAACCAGATGCAGAGTATAGATAGATTAAAACTGAATATACATGAATAATCATAGCTTTAGAGTGACCACCTTTCCCGCATTTTGCGGGACAGTCCTGAAAATGTTATGTTTGTCCCGCATCCCTCATCAACAGAACAATGTCCCACATTTAGTGGAAGTGGCACTAATCAAATAATCTGGATAAAACCATTGCTTTGTCGGTCTGATTCAGATGACACTAACATACATTTTGAGCCCCTCTTGGTCCATATGCGTGTGTTTGTCATGTGTGTGTGTGTTAGAGAGAGAGCATGTATGAGAGATCCAAAAGGACAAAGATCAACACTTAAATCCAAGAGAGAGAGAGAGAGAGAGAGAGACACATTGGAAAGAAATTGAAATGCTATTTGGCCCTAAACAGAGAGTACACAGTGGCAGAATACCTGAGCACTGTGACTGAAGATCCTTGACTATACAGACTCAGCGAGCACAGCCTAGCCATCGAGAAAGGCCGCCATAGGCAGACTGTGTGTGTTAGAAAGAGAGAGAGAGAGAGAGAGCATGTGTGTTAGAGAGAGAGCATGTATGAGAGAGAGAGAGAGAGAGAGAGAGAGAGAGAGCATGTGTGTGTGTTAGAGAGAGAGCATGTATGAGAGATCCAAAAGGACAAAGATCAACACTTAAATCCAAAAAGAAGAGGGTCTATACCAGAGAAACCAAAGCAGCAAGAAGCCAATGGCCGACATCAGCTAAATAGGCTAGCCAGGTACTGTGACACACACAGCTTTGGCCAACGGCCCAACGCTACCCAAGCTACACAAACGACCAAGACATTCACACACAGCACATGTCGTATCTCCAAATGTTGTGAAGTAGCATATGTTTTGCCTGGAAAAAAACATCGTTATTAACAAAACATTCGGGAGGGGAAGGAAGGAAGAGTGGGGTAATGTCATGACATTTTCATTAATCTTACCTGCACCAAGGAACGCAGGGCGAAAGGCCGTAACACAGGTCTCCACGTTGACGAAAGGCCTCTCGCTGTCGGGACAAAAATAAGCTGCTGCCAGAGCCTTGTCATGGTGCAGGCCCGACTACATCTTCTGTCAAAGATGATGTCGTAGTCAGAGTGCCAGAACCCCCTGCTATTCTCACGGCTAATGTCAATGGTCGTAGCACAAGCTAACAGCTAACTCAAGGCTAACTGATAGCATCAAACGAACGTTCCCAGCCGAGCGCAGCCGGCAGTTAACGTCGAAGCTAAACAGCTAACTGGCTAACAGTTAGCTCAACCAGGCTATCGCTAACCATTAGCTAACGCAGAAGCAAGCTATGCGGCTACATACAGCCAGGTGCTGACACCAGGCACACACCGTTAGCTACTAGTAGTACTATTAGCTAGTCGGCCAGTTTGGCTCCAGAGAGAGAGAGAGAGAGAGAGAGAGATAGGTCCACGGCGGGAATATAATAATAGGTTGACTCACCATAACGCAGTATCAATGCCAATGGTAAAGTTGGAAGGAGACTTTCTTGGCCCACGGTGTAATTTCTTCTGATCCATGCTGCTTTTGAAAAGACATCCACTGGCTCCTCTGAATAGCGCTGAATTAGATCATCCCTCTACCTCGTGTGTCTTCTTCTTCTTCTTCTATTTGGTGTATTACGGCGGACGGGAGAAGAGCCCGGAAACACTATCCTAAAATCTGTAGAGCAGCAAAGCCGCAGAAACCGGAAAACTGCAGTCTGCAGAGCCGCAGAGGCAGGAACAAGTCAGACACATTCTACAAACGTGTCTAATGTGAAATATATAAGCATATAAGCAAAACTAGATTTTAGGTCTGTGATGAAAAAGGGCCTCGCGGGAAGGGGGGCCTCGCAAAAAAAAAAAAAAAAAAAAAAAAAATTATTTTTCTTTATTTTTTATTTTGCGAGGCCCCCCTTCCCGCGAGGCCCTGTGCGACCGCACTGCTCGCACACCCCCTGAGGCGGCCCTGTGTGTGTGTGTGTGTGTGTGTGTGTGTGTGTGTGTGTGTGTGTGTGTGTGTGTGTGTGTGTGTGTCACAACAACAATCACTGTCTGTGGTGCTGAAACATTAACCACGTAGTAGGCGATGTGTGTGTGACTATCTGTGCGCTGCAATTGTGCGTCAGGTCAGATACACAGAAAATATCATTAAATAGTGGATTTCAACCATTTAAAAAAAAAATTTAGACTGCTTAAGCTAAAATGCTAACTCAAAAAATAAAGTTTTGTATTGAATTTGAGTAAATCTTTTGGCGTTGCTTGAAGTTACAACTCCCCGCCAACAGGGGGTGCTACAGCACCCAAAGCACCCCCCCTTCCCGCATCACTGACTGCATGCGACCGGGAGGCGTGTACCGGTTCCGCAACAGTAAGTGACTTCCGGGTAGGCCTGATTGGCCCCGACAGGCACGTGACGCGGCAAACTCAGGACGCGCAACGAGGCTGCTGAGAGCTGTCGCGCGGAAATAGGCTGTCTATTGCCATTCTCTAACACAAACTCTAACCTTAACCAGCTCCTTAACAGCGCCTAAACTTAACCGTTCTAACCTTAACCAACTCCGAAACAATGCCTAACCTTAACCTTAACCTTAACCATGCCTAACCTTAACCATAGAAAGAATATTGCCATTCTCTAACACAAACTCTAACCTTAACACTTTGGCTGCCATGGGTTAAATTAATGATATACCATAGATTGCCAGCGCTATTTGTCTATGGAGAACGTCCCCTTCTTTGCAGGGCTATAACTTTTTAAATTCTATTGCTACATTGCCATTATTAGGGCCCATTCAAAGTCCTATATGTATTGTTCATTGTGTAGCAACGTTAAACTTTTTCATTCACATATTCATAGTAAAGTATGGTCTAATGTATAAGTATGTTTTCATCTCTTTCTGCAACTTTCTCCAGAACGTGATATATAGCCCCAAATGCATTATATTGATGATGAAATACAGTTTGATGGCAATCAGCGCGATATAAAAAATTCCAACTAGACGTACTTCTAGAAGTTACTACACGTCATCTGATGTTGACCGGATGGGCGAGGGGGCGTTTATAATTCCGTGGGCAGCGTTATACCAATCATCTAATGTGGGTCAAATGTTGATAAAAGCAGTTAGTATCGAAGATGGTAACGTTACACGCTGAAACTCACCCCAGTCTCCGCGCGCCGTTGGGCGATCATCGTCGAGTAGAAATTTTATCATTATGGGATATATTATTACCCGGTCCATCTCCAGCTTGTATAATGGTATATACGTCCAAATCATGTTGTTTATCGAGTTATTGGCAATCGATCGCTATGTAGAGTGACGAGCTAGAGTGCCGGAACCTATCCCGAGTGGCCGGAAGCAATAGGGCCGACCAGCAAAACCTCTACTGCGCTTCCTGTTAAGCAGTTGCGCCGATCGGCCACCAGATGGCGCTCCTGAACCGCCAGAGAGCTCAGTGGGTCCTGCTGGTGAATCTCAGGCCAGCGGAGGGGGAATATGAATCCGATTCCAGATTTTTGAAATATTGATATAAGGACGCTGTACAGCGTCCCCCGGCAACTTTAGCATCGCCAGCAAAGACGTTGTAAATCGTTTTTAGGCAGTCAAAGTGTTAACCAGCTCCTTAACAGCGCCTAAACTTAACCGTTCTAACCTTAACCAACTCCGAAACAATGCCTAACCTTAACCTTAACCATGCCTAACCTTAACCGGCGAAAGAATACACGTTAAAAAAAAAATCACGTTAAAAAAAAAAAATTCAATGGGATTCGAACTCGTCAACAACGGACCGCAGGATCGCAGGACCGCTGCTCTGCGAGGTGAGCTAAAGCGCTGAATGAAAGTCATAGCGGATTTGGACGGTTACATCATTCCGCAAGCTCTGCCGCGCGGCAGAGAAAGTTGCGCGTCACGTGCCTGTCGGGGCCAATCAGGCCTACCCCGGAAGTCACTTACTGTTGCGGAACAGTTACACGCGACCGGGAGACCGCAACATGTCGGAAACGGCGCACGGAAGGTCGAAGCAAATGCTTTGTCTGATATCTTGCTGAAGGTTTTGCTGTATTCCGTCTTTATTTTGTGAAGTGTTTGACCTACTATATACAGCAGCAGGGGGCAGGGGATTAGGGTACTCGTAATGTTTACTTGCACACTGTGAAACCCTCGCACTGACGAGCCCTTCAGAGGCCTATTGTACACACTCAATTGAAAACCAGGTTGAAGCGTTTAACACAATTTGGCAGGCAGCACAATAGCATGTTCTCACAGCACTGACTTCAAGAGTACAAAAAGCAATGTCTTTTCACACTTTGCAGCTGCCAACGATGGCAGATACTTAACAATACACCTTGAAAACTGCTTGGCCCCAGTGTTGTCCTCTGTACGATAATTATCATATTTGTCTGATAGTTTTGTCCTCTGTACTATAATTGTGCCCTCTGTACGCCTATTACTGTATGTTCTATTGATTAGAACTTGCAAACACAAGCCACACTATTATTGGGACAATAATTTAACATTTCCTATCTGGGGGCGACTGAGTGGCGCAGTGGGCAAGGCACTCGCCACTAACGGCGGAGAAGCTGGTATCGAGCCCAGCTCTCTGTGTTGCTACCGGCTTGGCCGGTCGTCATACTAACAAAATTGGCAGTGTTAGAGGATGGGAAAGCCGGTGAGTGGGGATTGGACGTTGTGGACAGCGACTCCTACAGGTCGGTTGGGTAACGCCGGTGCGGCGGAAACAGGAAGTAGCGGGGGCAGCGTGAGCCTCCCACGCGTTACTCCTCGCCACTGAGAGTTCGAGCTGCTGCGGTGAAAAGATGCAACAGGCTGCCTCCTCGTGTACCGGAGGGGACACGTGATGCAAGGCTTCTATCCTCACTACAGCCGACCAGTGGGAGGCATAGTCTAGCAATGTTCAAGACAGGGGAGGGAAGAATTGGATAATACGAAATTGGGATGGGGAGAAAAATAGAAAAATAAGGAGAAAAAGTGGATAAAAAAATAAATACATTTCCCATCTGGCAACACTGCTTGATACGCACACACACGCACACACACTAAATGGGGCGACAGTGGCTCAGGAGGTAGTGCAGTCGTCTGGTAATTGGAAGGTTCCTAGTTCGATTCCAGCTCCTCTCTGGAGCATGTTTCGAAGTGTCCTTGAGCAAGACACTTAACCCCCTAACTGCTCCCATTGTGAGTGAAGTCCCACTGCTCCGTCGGTGTGTGAGTGAAAGGGTGAACGTGAGGCATACTGTAAGTTTTAAAGCACTTCGGATAAAAGCTCTATATAAAAGCACAGCACTTAATAACTGAACAGAATCTTGAGTTGTTTGGCCTTCTTCTTACATTAGTTCAAGCCACTCAATAGCAACTCAGAACATTTCAGAGTCGACCAAACAGCACTACTACTATCCAACACACCTACCCAGACCGTAACACTACTATTTATGAGTGGCTGATTAGGCCAATACATATATATACTTCTGTGACTCATATACACATACTACATATGAAATGCTTACATGCATACAAGTGAAACATTTATATGTATCTATCTGAAACACATCTCAATAGTATTGGCCTAATCAGCCACTCATAAATAGTAGTGTTACGGTCTGGGTAGGTGTGTTGGACCCAGGTGCAGTGCAGACAAGAGACAGATGTTGGTTCTCGAATTTGAGCACTGCTCCTTTAATTCAAGTAACTTGATGATGAAAAGAAAGGAGAGAGAGCAAGTCTCCAAAACATGCTTAATGATAATAATAACGCTACACAGTAAACGGGGAAAATAAAAAGGAGAAGTCTCCAAAAACGTACTAAATGATAAACGCATCACAAGACGGTGCTGCATATACTCGCAGTAATAATAAAAACGCTACACAGTAAACGGGGAAAATAAAGGGGAGAAAGCAAGTCTCCAAAATGTACTAAATAATAAACACGTCACACGACGGTGCTGCATATACTTGCAGTAGATACACTTTAAATAACTACAACACCCTGAAGAAGGCCATGTAGGCCGAAACATGTCGGTTTTTTTAAAAGATTTTTCTAAATAATGGAAGCCAATAAATAAAGGCTTTTTAAAAAATTGTAGAGCTGCCTTGGATCTCAACCTTTCTTTTATAAACGAATGCAAAAACAAACAATAGCGAGACATAGTCGCGGGGAAAGCTACACTTTCCAAAACACGTTAAACACGGCACAGTATCAATGACACAATTTGTTTTTTGGCATTTTACTGTTTTATTTTTGGACAGGCCCGACAGAGAGGAAGGTTGGGAGAAGACTTGGGGGAAGACATGCGGCAAGGGTCTCCGGGTCCGGGAGTCGAACCCGGGACATCCACGTTGCACTGCAGCGCAGCTATGTGGTGCGCCACCCTGGCGCCCCAATGACACAATAACTTTGAGCAAACACATATCCTACTTATCTCCCGTGGCAACAAGGGACGATAAGACTCGAACATGAATGCATAGTAGTTACTCATGGCAAGGTTCAGTGATCGACTGACGATCTGAATAGTAACCAGGAAGAACATATAAAGCCAACCAAACTATACACACCAGGTGCCAATGAATGCAATCAGGGCAGATATACAGTACAGGTTAATTACCATCAGGTAACGCTAGGGCTTTTGCTCCCAGAGGAGAGCAAAACCCCAAAGTAGTGCTGTTTGGTCACCTCTGAAACAGTGGCGTCGCGTGGGTAAAATAACAGGGGAAGCCAAAAAAAAATTATTAAAAAAAAATTATTAAATATTTGTATTAATATTTTTTATTTTATTTTTTTTTTTTTGTCAAGCAGTCACCATGTACACTACAGTATGGCTCGGCGGCCAGTCAAACTTTATTTTTATTTATTTAACAGATTGCAGAATGGGTACAATACAGTACGGCTCAATACACATTGTATTAAGGGGATGCAGACCAGAGAAAGACGTTTGTCTTGTTTACATCAGGGTCATTAATACTGCTGGAGCATTGGTTCATTTTTGGTCAGATCTTTCCTTGCACGATTTTGCGCGCCGCGTGGGAGCAAATTCGAGACACATATTCGGTTGCAAAAAGGTGTCCCACGGTCTCCTCTATGGCCGTGAATATTTTCACGCGGATCGGAATCACGGCGCGCCCGTGGGACACTTTTCCGTTTCGGCGAGTTTATTCCACGCTTTCTGTTTTCCTTTTCTAAGCATTTTAGGGGCTACATGTGAATGAGTAAAAGTTGCGGGACGCCCAGATGTTTCCACGATAGAAAGCTCGCGTGGATCCCATAATAGGCTCACTTAATACAGCGTTTTTAAAATCACGCAACATTTTCAGGGTCGCGAGCCGACCTTTTCCCCTCGTTTTCGATGATGGAAGTGATTTAGGAAAAGCTTCGGCACGCCGAGAGGTCCCGTGGATTTAATCTCGCGAGGATCGGGGCAATATTAGGCCCGTGGGAACAGTTACGGGTTAATACAATGTTCAGAGTGCAGAGGGGAAAATATGCTGAGTGTTTTCCTCTCAGCCCCGTTTTAAACTTTTAGGGTGTGGCAGTCAGCTCGAATCTGATTGGCTAGGATCGGATTTGGACTCTATAATGCTGGAAGCCTGGAGAAAGAGACCTACCTCCTGCCTCTCTCCTATACTAGCTGCAGTGAGCACAGAGGGAGGGAGTGAGAAGGAGAAGAGGGAGACATTTAAAAAAAAAAAAAAAAAGTATAACACAGATGCACAGATGAAAAAGAATGTAAACTATATTAAAAAAAATTTATATATATTTTTTTTTTCATATTTCATATTTGATATTAATTCATATTTTAATATTAGGGAGGCATGGCTTCCGTTGGCTTCCATAAGGATTCGCCACTGCTCTGAAATGTTCTGAGTTGCTATTGAGTGGCTTTAAAATATAATGTAAGAAGAAGGCCAAACAACTCAAGATTCTGTTCAGTTATTAAGTGCTTTGCTTTTATATAGAGCTTTTATCCGAAGCGCTTTAAAACTTACAGTACGTTTGCCTCACGTTCACCCTTTCACTCACAGACCGACGGAAGAGGCGACCATCCTCAATGGGAGCAGTTAGGGGGTTAAGTGTCTTGCTCAAGGACACTTCGAAACTTGCTCCCAGAGAGGAGCTGGAATCTAACTGGGAACCTTCCGATTACTAGACGACTGCACTACCTCCTGACTCCTGAGCCACTGTCGCCCCATTTAGTGTGTGTGTGTGTGTGTGTGTGTGTGTGTGTGTGCGTGTCAAGCAGTGTTGCCTCAGTATGTATGTGTGAGAATTTCAATAGTGAATGTAAGAGCGTTTCAGTAGTATACCTGAGAGCATTTCAGTAGTGAGTGTGAGAGCGTCTCAATAGTATTGGCCTAATCGGCCCCTCATAACTATTAGCCTACAGTCATAGCCGAGGCCTCTGACTTATGCATACACACACACACACACATTTGCTCACTTGATCCCTGCCAAAGGGAGGCTAGGTCCGCTCAGAGCACACACACATTACTACATCGCAGGTCAACAGAGAGAGAGAGATGATGGGGCATTTCTGTGACCTGCCCGGCAAGCCTGTTGGTTTAAGGGGGAACGATCCTAAAGGATAACCGTTAACAAGGCGGCCTCCTCGTCCTCACGGTGGCACGGTCATGAGTGATTCTGTTATCAGTGCACAGAGCGGGACCTTGGGAGTAGAGGGAGCTATTAGGGGAATAAATAAGGGCCTGTGCAGACACTTAGCTTGATCAAGACCAAGCATTAAATAATTACAGTAATTCACTTAAGTTTCTTTTAAGCTGTATAACGATTTCCCCTCCGTCTCTCCCTCCTGCATAAAATTGATCTGATGGAGGTTGGGGTGGGGGGGAGATGGGACTAAACAAACAACCTCTAAATTAATTGGGATTCTCTCTGCCCCAAAGTATAGTGCCTCTATCTGTATGGGAAGAAACCTTTTAAATGGAGCAGAGATAAGTGAGAGGCAAATGAATAAAAAAAAAAAAAAAAAAAAGCAACCTCTGAAAGGACCTCTGTAAGCTCTTCCACTGAGCTTGTTGTTCTAATTAAATTGAAGAGGAATGGTACCTTGAGATGCAACTCGGTTGAATCGCAGATGAATCACGGTACCCTCACTGTCCTCTTCTTCAAAGAGAATGTGGATGAATCTGTGTGTGTGTTTGTGTACATACGGATGTAGGTAACATTATTTGACAAGAGGTTTGCATGTGTCTGTCTGTCTGTGTGTGTGTGTGCATGCACGCGTGCTCTCTTATGCGCGCACACTTGTAGCCCTACGTCTGTAAGCGCCCGTCTAAGTCAGCCGGCCGCCAAAACGGTAGCAGATAATGGGCGGGAAGTGGACGGATGAGGTTAAAGGAACTAGAAATACCGGTGGGGGTTAACGGGAGCAGAAATACCGGTGGGGGTTAACGGGAGGAGAAATACCGGTGGGGGTTAAGAAATGAAACTTGAGGTGTGATGTCACAGGACACAGTGACATGACACAAGAGTTAATCTCTTACAGCCGGGGCCCGTTTCTTGGAATTCGGAGGCCAGATCCCTCCTTGGGAATATTGGTCCGCCTTATCTTTCCAAAGTAGCTGATGATCGCCATCCATCATTCGGAGACGGCACCCGCGGGTCACGGGGCGACGCTGGAGAAAGTGAGGGGTAATCACGGTGACGTTCCTCTCTTTCTCTCTCCTATTCCTAACCAACCTGGCTCCCACTCCTGGTGGCGGATCAAAGAAGCCGACGCTCCCTTTGAAGTGGAAGGGGCCGCCCGCCTCCGGGAGAGTGGCACCGGCACGCTGCATGCTTTTTTCCTGCAGCTAATGAATCAAAACCTCCTCCTCCTCCTCATTATCTCGGTACGCGACGCCGGGGAAAGACGGGAAGCCGCATCGGTCATCGTGCCGGCTCTCTGTCTTCGCCGTCCGCGGACAGGAGAATAGCCGCTGGAGCCGCTGTACGTGTCGGGAGTTTAACCGTGTATGTAGACAACTCGTAACACACAATCCACAGGCTTAATGAGGAGAGGGGGGGTATCCGCAGATAAAGCGCTTTGGATAAAAGCGCTATATAAAAAAGCAGCCATTTAGACTTGTCCAGTGGTGAAGGGGTAAAGTACCTTTGGATGGTGGGGACAGTGAGTGGCTAGATAATGAAAAGCACATGCTGTCCTCAGAAGAGTAGAATTTCCCCTAGGCAAAGGTGTAGACCTTCAATATGAATTGAAAATGGGGGACCCTGATGTAACCAAGACAAACGTCTTTCTCTGGTCTGCATCCCCTTAACAATTGTGTGTATTGAGCCGTACTGTATTGTACCCATTCTGCAATCTGTTAAATTAAGTTTTTCATTAATTCATTCATTCATTCATTCATTCATTCATTCATTCATTCATTCATTCATTCATTCATTCATTCATTCATTCATTCATTCATTCATTCATTCATTCATTCACCTGGTCCGAATTACTAGGTAGGTAGAATTTCAGAATGTCCCATGTTTTCTTTTATTTGTACTTTATCTCTTTGTACTTCCGATTGACTGGATTCTGCCGCGGAAGCGAATCACACGTCTTGGAGTCCAGTTTAGGCGAGAACACGTTGTTTGTTTGTTTGTTTGTTTGTTTGTTTGTTTGTTTGTTTTGGTGGTTGCGGCGGTCACCCCACGCACAGCGTGGTGTTTATTTTTGGGGGGAAATAACCTTTTGGGGTGGGAAAAGAAGACTATTTACTTTGCCTTTTTGAATCACTAGAAAGGTGTTTTGATTTTATTTTGTTTTGGAGAACGAAACCCGCAGTGGACTGAGAGTCGCGGTTGTATTATTTTTTTTGTGCGTTTTCTTTTTCTTTATTATTATTATTTCCATTGAACGAGAGGAGGACAGCCAGGACCAGTGAGTCATATTTGAGAGTTGTTATTGTTTATCTGCGTTGTTTACATGTGTAAGTTGAAGGCTTACTGACAGCGTTGTTCCCCAATAGCCTGCAGTTGTTACACTTGTATAATTCCACGTTGTAATACCGCTATTGCAATGGATAAATAGGAACACAAATGGTAACATTACATGGATTCTGATCGGGGCTTACGGGACTCTTTGTCAGCCAGAGTTGTCCTGGAATGTTTATTACAAATATGAGGGGTTGACTGAGCAATCTGTAATTCAATCTTGTGCATTTTGTGTTGAGAATGTTGAGGCTTTGGAAAGGCTGTGCACTGCATGCACATCAAATGTCACATCATGTCTTGGCACTTGTAAGAAATGTTGTGCTATATGATTATCTGCATTTGTGTGTGTGCAAGCCTGGAGGTGAAGCATTTATGCCACTTAGTGATTCACATATTTACAGAAACATATTTAATTTCATGATTCCTGGAAAGAGAGATTGGACCTCATTCACCAACATTGGGTCTCATTCACCAACATTGGGTCTCATTCACCAACGGACTTAAGACAAAAGTTAAGATTTTTTTTGTCGTAGCTCCAAAACCCTGTGAGGCCACATTACAACATCACTTTTAGGTTTTAGCTATGGGTTTTAGAAAAGTCTGTAAATGTTTATTTTTTTAGTACATTTACATAGTCAATTGGTCCTGTTGTTCAGCCTCACAATGCTATAGGGAGGTGTAGTCTGACGTCACTGGTTGTTCCACCCATATAGGGATTCATCATTGGGAAAATGGATTAACGGCTATTGTAACAATTCTGCCGCATGGAAATTGAAAAACTTTCCATTTTTGCACAAAATGAGTTCCCTTCTATCACTAACTTTATTGTTTAAGCATTTTTGGTTGAAATACAATTTGGCGATTTCTTTTAATGATTAATTGCGAATATTTTCATGTTGAGCTATAGATTGTGGATGAATAAGCACAAAAAGGTACACCATGCTTATAAATAGCCTTTTCCAAGGTTTAGCATTGTTTTCTAGCAATGGGAGTTTATATCAATGGGGTCTGTGTCTCTAATTCTTATTTCGGCGGATTGCTCCAATTCAGTTGAGACAATATCCTCCCCCAGTGAACTAAGCCATTCTGATTTGACTCGCTATCCTATGTAGCAAGGAGCCGATCTGCATAACTAACGCCCCCTCTATGGTTGTAGCGCACTCAACAACAGAGTTGGCGCGGGTGCCGACAGAGAGAGCAGAGAACGAGCGAGCGAGAGAGAGGGAGAGAGAGAAGCCCCAATTACAAGTCTCTCTCTCTCTCTCTCTCTCTCTCTCTCTCTCTCTCTCTCTCTCTCTCTCTCTCTCACAAATATCATTGTGCACACTCC
Organism: Notolepis coatsorum; assembly: GCF_963971535.1. NCBI lineage: Eukaryota > Metazoa > Chordata > Actinopteri > Aulopiformes > Paralepididae > Notolepis > Notolepis coatsorum. The sequence continues at coordinate 46,431,728 of NC_140176.1, read as the reverse complement.
CACGCGTGCGCCCATATTTTCCGATCCATGCAATAATATTCACAGGGGTATATATTGTCATTTGAAACAAGTTACCAATGCATTGTCCCGTGGGATTATGCCCCCCTGCTGCGAAATTAATTAGTATCCCCCTCAATCTCTCTATGTCTCTCTCTGTCTGCCAGTGCAGACTGTGGGTGACTGTCACTCAAAGCGGGGGAGTCCAGCCCAAAACAGCTTGAAATCTTGAAGTGGAAAAATTCTACTTTAGGCCATGGTTAGACTAGGTGTTTTTGTTTTTGTTTTGTTGCTGAATGAATACGTTTGCTGTCCCAGTTAAATAGAAATGCCGTTTTGGCAGGAAAACGCGTTGCCCTACTGACAACGCTGAAAACGTGTTTTCGTTTTAGATACTCGCCAAAACTCGCCGACAACGTGTCATGTAATCAGCGCGAGCCGGATACGGAGCTGTTGTTGCTCAACGCCCATGCGCAGTAGATACCGACATCTGCGTGCCCTCACCAACGTCCGGTGACGACATAGCTGTCCCAAATAGCTGCAGCTACCATGTGTTGTCAAGTTATTGTTATAAGGACCCCAGTCCAAGCTACAACAGTCTGCATTCCCTTAACAATTGTTTGTATTGAGCCGTATTGTATTGTACCCATTCTGCAATATGTTAAATAAAGTTTATATCCATTCATCCTGCTAGCATTAACGATTGCATGAGCAGCTGGCTAACGTTAGCTATCAGACCCTGTTAGCTCAGAGCTCCTCTTTCAATCTTAACAAGCATTAAACAAAATGGCCAAGTCATCTATTCACCTTTGTTTAATACATGAGGCGTTGTCTAATGTTATCTAGCTACTGATAGCTCCTGATATCATCAGTTTGGTGCTGGCTGGCTAACGTGAGCTAACGTTAGCTGCTAGCCACAATGCTATACTGTTCTACTGGCATATTCCATTCACCTTAGCATGTAGCTAACAACATCGGAGATCTTTTTGTGAGACTAAACTATCCGCTCTTGGTGGTCAATTGTGTTGATGTTAGTTTTGTTTCATCAACAAATGAGATGCAGAACACACAGTGAATGTATCCGTTTTGTTTATTGCACTTTTATTGCACTTTCTTTGCTGAAAAATAAGTGCTACATTGGCTAAATAGCTCACGGAGGCATTTAAAGATGGTGGCTTGTTGATTTTTTTGCAGGAAGTGTATCAAGGCACATCCAAGGTAACTACCTCCCCGCGCATGCTCAGTGCTGAATTCGAGACGCGATCCGTTACGGTCTGACCACGCCTCGTTCTGACAAAACGAAAGTGCTCAGATCGCAAAACAAATGTCTAACTCGGCTGTCACTACGTTGCGCTCTGGAAAGCGAAACTCATCTTGAAAACGAAACGAAAACACACTAGGTGTAACCGACGCCTTAGAGTACTTGATTAGAAATACAAAACAATACATTTATTTGAAAAAAACCTTACAGATGTGTTCCATAGACTCACAGGAATTGTGTAACATTGCCCAAATAGTGAAAGGAATAGCAAGACACAGGACCTTTAAGGGCTTTATTTGGGAGGAATCATGGTGATTGCGTTCATGTCAACTCTACAGACATCCTTGGAATTAAATAATTATAATAATAATAATAATAAATACGACAATATTTGTATGATAAATTACATTTTACATTAACAGTCATGCCTCAAGAGACATTGTGATGTCCGAAAATAAATACAAGCACTACACCAACACTGCAAATGACAGTGGATATATAAATAAGAACTAAACCCAATCGTGTGGATATAGCTATAGTGGAATAGACTGTATTAATATTCCATATTTATACCGTCTTGTTGCTCGCTCCTGGCCACCTGACTCAGCGCACACACATAGCCTATGTGCGTAATGAATGAACAGTAGGCTTATATTATTATAAGGAGCTGGGCCCCGTTCCATGTACCGGGATAACCGAGTTAGCCGGATAACTTTATCAGGCTAACTGTGTTAGCCTGACTTTCCGATTTCATGTACCTGGATTTCCCAAATCACCATGACAACATATCCAAAAGTTTGAGCCTGCTCGAAAGCAGAGTTCAAGTTCAAGTTAGCCTGAACTATCGCCACGCCCCCGCAAAGAAGTGACAGCCCGTTTCCTGAAACTATTCCCACAGTCTACGATCTGCATTATACCATTCTGAATTACGTTTTTGTGCTCCATTCTTCCAGAGGGGGCTTTTGAAATGTAAAATAGACCCAAAATGCTGATATTAAATTCACTTTGTCCTAAATAATGCACGTTATATATACCGTGGCGACGGTGGCGCTCGCTCGTGCGATGTACACATGATGTGGTTATTTTAATTGTAACTGGGATTAAGATGTCTGATGAGATGCGCTGTTTGACGGATTTGAGAAATTGAATGAGCCGTTGACGTCACATTAATGAATGAGGATGAAGAGATAAACTTCATTCAAAACAACGGATATTCTAAACACGGGTCTCTCGTTCATTAATGTATAAACAATGAATTTATCCAATCTGGCCCAGTGGCCCAGCGGTAGTGCTCATCCCTGCCAGTTCAGCGACCGGGGTTCAAATCCCCGTGTTTCCAATATGATTTTTTTGAATATAATATTAATGATTATACGCCAAAGTAGCCTGGTTTTAAGTTAAAATATTATAAATCTACATGCATTGAGGATGTCATTCTTTATATAGCTCTCAACGTGCACCAAATTGAATTATTCCTATATTGCAAAAAGAAGGAAAAGACTAGGGCCTTGAACCCCGGTCGTCCGTGTGAAAGTCAAAAGAAGAACCCGTTACACCACAGAGAAGATAAGTAAAAGATTGACTATACATCAATCAATGGGTAAGAGAGCCGTATCGTAATTCTGTATAACAGTTAACTAATAATTTTCGCTAGCAAGATCTCATTTGATTATTCAATCCAGCAGGCAAGTTTAAAGAAATATAATCTGATTGATTGAGGTAATGAGGGACTTAGAATTAGCCTATAGATAACGCATTTAACTTGTCGGCGAGGCGATTGAGCCTATTGCAATCTGTCAATAAAGTCTTAAATCAATTAATCAATCAATGCCGTTGAGAATCAGGGTCTCTGCCATCGATACGTGCTGGCTTTCCACCTAAAACGGGAGCGCGCATCTAGCCTGACTTGAGCCTGACTCTCAAGTCTGGCTTGAGTTAACGAGACTGAATCCTCCTTTGTGAAACAGGAAAATCCCGGCTTTGAACATCGGGTTAACTGAAGCTGGATAATGGACATGTTGATCGACTTAGTTGAACCACGTACATGGAACGGGGCCCTGGTGGGGCGTGTCTGTATGCAAATTCAGGTCTATGAGTATGCGCTTCCAAATTGTGAATGAGTGACGTACTTGATTCAGGGGTTCGCAGCTGCGATAATTTTGCCAACTTAAGACAACCTCTCCACACATTGATGAATCCGGGGGTAACTATCGTAGGCTTTCTCTTACGTACTTCCAAGTAGGTTGTCGTAAGAGAAAACTTAAGACAATGTTGGTGAATGAGGTCCATTGTCTTAAGTGCCTGTAAACCGGCATGATGATGAGTTCATGAGTAGGACAGCTTCTCTACACTGATGGCTGTAAAAATACTGTAAAGAACAGGGCTTAGGGTTCGTGGATAACTGGTCCTCTTTCTGGGGGTGCCCTGGCTTGCTGAGAAAGGACGGCGTGCATCCTAACATGCAAGGCGCCTCTCTCTTATCTAGCAATATAGACAAGATTATAGCTTCGGGCTGACAGCCACCCCACAAGCATGCCAGGGTGCAGGCTCTTAGCGAGCCTGCTAGTCATGCTAAACCGATCGAGCCTGCCAATCCTTATACCTTTCCTGCTGGGTCCCTCTTCCACCAGGCTCCCCACTCCTCTCTTTCTATCTCTATCCTTAAACCGGTATACCCAATCAAAACTAGAATATCTCGTTACGCTCCGCTTTACCCAGCTCGTCCTTGTGCGATAAACCATGCCAACTTAATTGCGATTAAACCTACCCGCATGGCTAAAAATCGTGCTGTTAAGTATACAGAGTGTGTGAAGGTTGGCCTTATCAACATCCGCTCTCTGCCAACCAAAGCTCTTTTGGTAAATTAACTGATAACAGACCATAGTATCGACCTATTGGGCCTCACTGAGACATGGCTTAAACCTAATGACTGTCTGCCCTTAAACGAGGCCTCACCCCCTAATTTTAGTAGCTCCCATATCGCACGCACCTCCAAGAAAGGAGGCGGAGTTGCTCTAATTTACGACTCTAAGCACAACTTTACATCCGACGCAAACTGTAAGTTTTCCTCGTTTGAGGTGCTCCTGTTGCGTCCCTCTCCACCCAACAGAAAGTGTGGCGGTCTGATTCCTACCTCCACTGCATCCTTTGTAATGGCTGTCCTATACCGCCCCCCAGGCCCTTACACCCTCTTCCTAGATGAATTTTCAACTTTCATCTCTGAGCTTGTTACGCGCTGAGATAACATTTTAATTGTTGGTGATTTTAACATTCATTCCAACAAAACTCTAGATCCCCTAAATAAGGCTTTTACCGACATCATTGACTCTGTCGGTCTCATTCAAATCGTTGACCAACCCACTCACAGTGGTGGGAACACCCTTGACCTAGTCCTAGCCTGCGGTCTCACTGTGTCAAATTTGACCGTTTCCCCCTATGTTCCTGCTCTCTCAGACCACTACCTCATCAAATTTCAAATTGATCTGACGGTTTCTCCCCCAGACAGTGTAGAATCCTACATGAGCCGTCGTATTAACGCCTCAACTGTCCCAACTCTAGTTAACTGCCTACCAGACACCCTCTTTCCCTTCCTCTCTTACTCTGGCCCCCTTGATCTCTTTACAGACAAACCGCCCTTCATAGCAGGCTCGACATTGTCGCTCCCCTTAAGCCTAAAATTAAACGTGCTCCGCAAAAACGAACTCCCTGGTTTACGGAGGAAACACGCTCCTTTAAAAAGGCTTGTCGCAAACTTGAACATAAATGGCGTTCGACCAAACTCGAAGTATTCCGCCTTGCCTGGAATGATAGTTTACGTAACTACAAAAAGGCACTCTCACTTGCCAAAACCTCATATTTTTCCAGGCTCATAAATGAAAACAAAAACAACTCAAAGTTTCTGTTTGACACAGTTGCAAAACTTACTCAGAAACAACCAAGTGCCCTAAACCATGCGTTCTCGGCTAACGAATTCATGAAATTCTTTACCAAGAAAATTGACCTCATTAGAGATGAAATTGTTGCTTTACTCAACAATCAGAGTCCCTCCCAACCTCTGATGGGCCTTCCCCCTGACTTTGATTCCAGCCATACGCTATGCTGCCTTGAAAACGTCTCACTTAGTGCCCTCTCTAAACTGGTTGGCGCAGCTAAACCCTCAACCTGTCTGTTTGACACTCTTCCAGCAACTCTCATCAAAAAACTCTTCCCAACTCTAGGCCCTGCCCTACTCAATATGTTCAACACCTCCTTGTCTACTGGCGTGGTGCCCCTGGCCTTTAAATCAGTCGTCATTAAACCACTACTTAAAAAACCGAACCTCGACCCTCTAATCTTGAAAAATTACAGACCTATCTCCAATCTTCCGTTCCTATCCAAAGTGTTAGAACGGATCATCGCAACGCAACTTACTGACCATTTATCAAACAATAATCTTAATGAATCTTTTCAATCTGGCTTTAGAGCCTTACACTCCACCGAAACGGCGGTTACCAAAGTCACAAATGACTTACTGCTCTCTCTTGACTCAAACCTCACTTCTGTGCTCTTATTGCTTGATCTCAGTGCAGCCTTTGACACTATCGATCACTCGATTCTTCTAGGTCGGCTTGAGAATCATGTTGGCATTCGGGGTCTCGCACTAGCTTGGTTTAAATCCTATTTAACTGATAGAACACACTGCGTGGTCTATAATGATTTAACATCTGAGACCCTCCCAGTGCAATGTGGTGTCCCACAAGGCTCTGTCCTGGGCCCTTTGCTATTTTCGATTTACATGCTACCCCTCTGCAATATCATACGCAAATTTGGCATAAACTTTCATTTTTACGCTGATGACACCCAATTATATATACCTATTAAGCCAAATGATTCCTCCCAACTACAAAACCTTGAGGCCTGCTTGCTTGCCGTCAAAAAGTGGATGTTGCAAAACTTTCTACTCCTTAATGCAGATAAAACTGAGATGTTAATTGTTGGCCCCCCAAACCACAGAAGCCTGTTTCAGGACATCTCCCTCAACTTTGATACCTGTCATGTATCCCAGAGCTCCACCATAAAAAACCTCTGAGTCATTTTTTATTCCTCCCTCTCATTTAATGCACATATAAAAAAATGTCACCAAAATTGCATTCTTCCATCTTCATAATATCGCAAAAATTCGCCCCATTTTAACTCTGGCTGATGCTGAAACCCTGATTCATGCTTTTGTCTCATCACGTCTGGACTACTGTAATGCACTTTTTTCAGGCCTACCTAATTCAAGCATCAAAAATCTTCAACTCGTGCAAAATGCGGCTGCACGGATACTAACTAGAACTAGAAAATTTGATCACATCACACCAGTTTTGTCCGCCCTACACTGGCTTCCTATTCAAACCCGATCTGACTTTAAAGTGCTACTCCTCACCTACAAAATTTTTAATGGGCTTGCACCGCTCTATCTATCCGATCTCATCTCCCGATACTCGCCCGCTCGTGCTCTGCGCTCACAAAATGCGGGGTTTCTATCGATTCCTAGGGTTAAAAAGAAATCCGCCGGCCACAGAGCCTTTGTCTACCGCGCTCCCTACCTGTGGAACAAATGACCTGCCTTCATCAGGGGCGCCTGCTCTGTCGAAGCTTTTAAATCCCTGCTTAAGACCCATCTTTTCTCTCTCTCCTTCAACCTACCCTGATCTCACCTGGTCGGGGACTGACCTTTAGATTAATCTGTCTAGTTTAGTTAGGACGTTTATTTTCCCCCATGTCTGCTTTTTTGCAGCACAACAAACATGGGAACTCTCTAACTCCCCCAAACCCCTCCCCCCCCCCCCCCCCCCCCCCCCCCCTCCCTCCCTGTTATGTTTTCTTCTTGACTTGTTTAAAGAAGACATGTACGGCCCATGGGGACATTAACGTGTGTTGTCGGGCCTTATAAATAAATTTGATTTGATTTAAGTGTTCTCTTACGACTGTTACGTTCCGCCTGGTCCTGCCCTCTTCCCCCCTCTTATTCCTGGACTTATCCCCCCACCTGCTGGACAGTTCCCTCTTCCCCCACCTGTTGGACAATTCCCATCACCTACCCTTGGACTACCCTCACTGGTGCATACCCTCCTGGTGCACTGGTGAATTATACACCCTGCCCGGGGTTCTACGCCTGGTCCTGCTTCCGGGGAGACCCCTGCCCCGGGTTCTACGCCTGGTCCAGCTTTCGGGGAGACCCCTGCCCGGGGTTCTACGCCTGGTCCTGCTTCCGAGGAGACTCCAGCCCCAGGTCCTATTCCTGGGTTAATGTCTCAGCCCCCATGCTCCAGTCCCCCTCGCTCCCTTCGTCGGCCCTCTGTCCCTGGCCCCAGTCCCACTGGTCCTTTTCCCTGACCTCCCTTCTCCAGCCCCCTCTCCAGTCCCTTTCCCCAGCCCCCCTTCTCCAGTGCCCCTCCTGGGTTTATGTCACCAACCCCCTGGCCCAGGGCCTCTCGCCCTAGTCTGGGAGCCGGCCTTTGAGGGGGGGGGGGGGGGGGGGTACTGTTACGTTCCGCCTGGTCCTGCCCTCTTCCCCCCTCTTATTCCTGGACTTATCCCCCCACCTACTGGACAGTTCCCTCTTCCCACACCTGCTTGACAATTCCCATCACCTACCCTTGAACTACCCTCACTGGTGCACACCCTCCTGGTGCACTGGTGGATCTTTAGTGTTTCTATGTTCCTCTGCGTCCTTCCCTTTTTACTGTGTCTCTGAGTGTGTCTCTTGTCCTTCATGTTCCCCTGTTAGTGTTATGTTCCTAGTGTGTTTAGATTCCTTGTGTTGATGTTACGTTTCTAGTGTTACTCTTGTCTAGTGTTCAGTCTTGTCTTGTTTTAGTGTCACTTTAGTCTGCCAGTCTGTATTCCCTCCCAGGTGTGTCTCGTTTCAACCCTCATGTGTCAATAAGTCTGTGTATACTGTATATGTCTAGTCTGCCCTGTCTTCCCTGTGGGTTCATTATTCGTGTTAGTGGTTGTTCCTGTGCATTTAGCTGTTGTTTCTTGGTATGTAGTAGGTTTTCCCTGTGCCAGTTTTTGTGCCTTGTTACATTTTACCCTCTTCCAGCATTGCTGAGAGGTTTTTGTTTTGTGTTCTTGAAGTTCATTTTTGGTTATAGTGTTTTTGTTTATGGTGCCTTAGTTGCTTAAGTAAAGCTCTCTGTTTGAATCAGTACCCGCCGTGTCCTGCCTGTTTCCTCCTTGTCCTGTCTGCGATTGGGTCCTATCACCACCAATCCCTAACAACGACAAGACTCCGCGTTGTGCACCGGTGTCACACAAAAGTCTGCTCAGCATGTTGGTTGACATCGACCTGCATTAAATGTAGTAAACTGGCATGAGGAATGTAGGAAATGGGTATGCGGTGTTACGCTTGACTATGAAACCTCAAACGATTGCGGATATGCTGCACGGAGTCCGGTCCGCTCACAGTACGCCCGACTCTGTGGTGGCCTTAAGATGTACTGTACGCAGCGCATACTGTATCTGCGATCTCCTAATAAAACAAGTCATTAGAATAATATAAGCCTACTGTTCATTCATTACGCACGTAGACTATAAGTCTGTTGGTGAATGAGACCCATTGCTCCTGTGTGTCAAATATATTTTATTGACACGTTGAGCACCCCATGTCATTTGGCTCTATTGTATTGGAGTGATGGTAGAAGTAGGCGGATCTCCAAAACTTGGCCAATCACACCACTCGATCTGGATGGTTAGATAGCACTCCAGGTAAAGGGGGGGGGGGGGGGGGTACGTTTTTTATTATCTTTATTTTGGGTGAACTGTCCCTTTAAATCCACATGAAGGATTATAATCCCTTGTTAACCCTTTCTCCCACGGTGCTCCCTTGTAGCAATTCCTCCTGTTCATTCTAGCTTGATATAGAATAAACATGAAGTCATTCTACCTTGATGACTAAACATGAAGTCATTCTACCTTGATATAGAATAAACATGAAGTCATTCTACCTTGATATAGACTAAACATGAAGTCATTCTACCTTGATAGACTAAACATGAAGTCATTCTACCTAAGGAAGTTCAAAGTGAGTCAGAAGATCCTCAAGAACTTCTACTCGTGCACAATAGAGAGCATCCTGACTGGTAACATCACCTCCTGGTTTGGGAATAGCACCGCACAAAACCGCAGCAGACTACATAGAGTGGCCCGTTCAGCCAAACGCACAATTGGAGGTGGGCTTCCCACTCTCCAGGACATTTATAACAAGCGTTGCAGGGCCAAGGCTAAGAGAATAATCAAAGACTCTAGTCACCCAAACAACTGCCTCTTTGAACTGCTGTGGTCAGGCAAGCCCTACTGGAGTCTCATGGCCAGTACAGATAGACTCAGAAGGAGCTTCTATCCCCAGGCCATCAGGATGCTCAATGACAATGCCACTATGTAACAACCCATCATCTACACTCACTGCACACACATCCACATGTACACACTCACTTTAAACAAACACTCACCTTACCACTCACTTTACTCACTTTAGACACTTTAACACACTTTATATTTATCTATTATTAAAGAGATTTGCACTACATTCATACCTCATTTGCACCCTACCCTAAGTTTTGTACCTTGTCTCATTTCTGCATTGTACCTCACTGTTCACTCATTTTACTCTGTATTGTATATTGTATATATGTATATTGACTGAACATTCCTTTACTTACTTTTTACTTACTTCTTAATTAAATATTTTTACTGTATGTAGCACACTCTCAGGGGCTCATACAGAAACAAGCATTTCATCATAAAGTATTCTGTATTTTGTTGTGACAAATAATAAACAAACTTGAAACTTGAAAGTCATTGTATTTAGCGCTCGTTATTGTATCAGTCCTTTATCCGTTTGCCTTGTCCAACCCTTTCTTGTCCTCCTTGCTCACAGTCCTTTCCTGGCTCCTCTCCCTGTTCCCATCTTCTGGATCTCGTGTATGACCTTCGCCTGCCTGACTACTCTTCTCCTTGTGTACCTCCTGGACTGTCTGAGAACCGGCTCCGTCTACGACCTCCTGCTTGTCTGACTACCCTTCTACCCGTCTACTACCTGGACTGAGAACCTGGTTACCGTATTTCCCGATATAATAAATATACCCGCTTTTTGGTGTTCTCTGATTCGTCATCGTCTCTGCCTGTTTATGTCTGCATCTGGGTTCTGGCTATAGTACAAACCATTACAATGTGTGTGTATGTGTGTTGTGTGTGTGTGTCTGTGAGGTGATTGTGTAGAGGTATTGGGTGCATCCTCAACCACTATAAAGTTTAAACCCCTGTCTATGTTTTCATGTACAGTTATAGCCTAAACAAGGCCAGTCCAAACACAGTACACTGTTATGCAGAGTCTACAGGAGGAGGTATGAAGAGTTTGTTTTTTTGTTGTTGTTGGACATTGGCCGAACATCACAGTGTATACTTTTTACTTAGATTCAAATTCTTTATTGCCTATATTTATTGTAAGGTATAATATAATCGATAGGGCATACCCTCATCTGCAGCTTTGTTTACACTGTTTATTTGTTCTCATATTTTTTTTCAGAGTTAATTATATTGTTTACACTGTTTATTTTTATATTCAGATCTAATTTCAGTGCCTATATGTCTTTCTACTATTACTCTGCCCCTACCTGTACCTCCCCCCATCCTCATCCATGCTGCCATGACACCTGCATTTTCACAAAGGGATCAATAAAGGAATATCTTATCTTATCTTATACACCCCCCCCCCCCCCCCCCCCATGATTGTGTAGGAGGAGCCTCAGCCATTCTAAAACCCTCTGCTGATGTTATCATGTGACATGTTAAATATTCCTTTAATGTTTCTCACAAGATTTCCATAAGTTGTGAATGCTGATTTCAGACATGTCCATAACACAGGTTTTCCCTCAGTTGAAACATTCAACGGTTTGTTACCAGTCAATCCTCCTTCATGTGACATTTTGTTTCACATTTGACTTTAAAATTCATAGTTTCCAGACAGTATCCAGGCTGTCACAAAATCCTGTTTATTCCATGTCACATGTCCATGTCACATCCATTATGCAGATGGTTTGCCGTGATGAAAATGTATTTAGAAAATGTTGTGGGGTGACTACACCCTCCCTCAGAGGTCCCATGAATATTCATGTGAATTTATTTAATTCATGCTTAACCAGTGCATTTCCTGAGACATTTCTGTGAGTCGTTCATAGTCCTCGTGTCACATCCCTAACGCTGGAATAGACATTAACGGGAAAACTTCGCATAATGATGGCACCGGCTTTTGTGTGGGCTGATGCTGAAGTTGGTAATGGAGCAATTAAACGGGTAATTGCCAGATAAGTCTGACTAATAAACAGTGTTATAAACGATAATTATAGGTTGCAAAGTACAGGACTGTAGATCATCATTTCCCCCCTCCGGTCGAGCCAAGTAATCATTATCGAAGCCTTGGTTCCTGAATTACCATAAAACCTAGCTGAATATACACATACCTCGCATAGTGCAAATTGGGCTTCCTTTTCAAATTTCCAAACAGCTTATTAAATTCTATTAGCATGTCACAAAGGCCACGATAGTTTTGCTGCCCTGAGCGATGGCACGCCCATCCATCAACAACCTGGCGTGTGTGGGCGTGTCGGCCCGTATCCCCCCCCCCTTAATGACAAGTCAGCTCTAGAGCTGAGCCCTGCCTCATTGCCGTCTGTATAAATCTAACTTGAATTTGTCCTCTATATGATAGGGTGGCCCGGCTTGGGGTTGATTCACGACCCAAACAACACAAGCCACAGGTGAGAGAAAGACGTGCCATGGATCCTCACCCCCACCCGCACAGAACTCTCATCACGGCTAGAATCTGAAGCCCCCCTCCCTCTCTCCTACCACTCTATCTATCCCCTCTAAAGGTGTCAAGATCCCGGGCATCTATATTTCTTGTGTGCTTGACAGAGGTACGGTACAGTGGCTGTGGTCTGGAGGTGGGCGATAAACAATGACATGAGGGCTATCTGGACAGAGACCTGCTCCACAGTGACTGCACTCCCACAGATATATGACGGTGTTGCTGAGGAGATGAAAGCCTGACATGGCTGGTTTTAGAGCGGCAGTGTGAACATGGGCAATGATTTGTTAGTTCAATAATATTTGTGACCTTATGGGGCCTTGTTTTATTAACCTCCTCTTGTCTCTGCTTAGGGGTGTGCCTCTAACATCACGGAGGTCCCATAAAAAAAAAGATATATATACAAAGCAAGCAACACATATGCGTACAATCGAATACCCGTAGGCTTTCAGAGGTGGTTGTCATACTTTCTTCGTCTATGACTTCTATTATTTTCACCACAAGGAATTAATACAGTGCTCCTATGTCTGTCTGTACAGCACATAAGTATGCAAAGTACACGATAGACAAAGACGTCGCCATTGTAAGTGACTGAGTAATATCCTAATGCAATGGAGATTGAATTGTCTCTCCCTGTTTGAGAGCTCATCTTTTCTTTAATATACTTTAAACACAGCGTCTCCTCGAGCAGGTATCATATCGGCATGATTGATGATGCATATTAAGTGAAATGGCCTGAGGAGATGGACTCTGGTTGGGGCTCTGTAGAGTGGGTAAACCTGATCGTTGATACGGGCTCCACTGCACGGCTACTGCTACCGTACTCTTAAGGTGAGGGATCTGTAATAGCCGCCACCTTGGTCGTGTTGGATGTTGGATAGTGTTCTATCTTTCAAAATGTTCTTATATACCCAAGTTGCTATTGCATGCACTTATTTGTGTTTCATTACACGTATGTGTGCAATGCATGCTTAGCAACTGTTTTGCCTGTTCTATTGCAACACTACTATCACCGACATCTAAGAAGGGAGATCCCCCCTTGAACGGCCCTTCTAAGGTTTCTCTCCTCCACATTGCCTGTGGGCCTGTACGTTAATGCCAAGCAAGCAGTGCAAAAATGCTTCCGCATTCGTCACCGCACGCTAGTGCGGTAAAGCGCCCTTCTTTTCAGACAAATGCTACCGTGCGTGCACCGGCGGCGGCGTGCTCGCTCAGGTGCGTGCGTGCGCCGGCGTGCTCGCGCGAGGTGCCCGCGCATGCGACACGAGCGGAGCTCAATATATATAAGTCACCGCCCCTTATTCAGTATCTAGCAAATAGCTCAATTGGCAAGGACACATGGCTGTGGATCCTATGGCTTGTTTGCTGGCGAGTTCGAATCCCATCGAAAATATTTTTTAACGTGATTTTTTTTTAACATGTATTCTTTCGCCGATTAAGGTTAGGCATTGTTTCGGAGTTGGTTAAGGTTAGAACGGTTAAGTTTAGGCGCTGTTAAGGAGCTGGTTAAGGTTAGAGTTTGTCAAAGAGAATGGCAATATAATTTCTAAGGTTAAGGTTAGGCATTGTTTCGGAGTTGGTTAAGGTTAGAACGGTTAAGTTTAGGCGTTGTTAAGGAGCTGGTTAAGGTTAGAGTTTGTCAAAGAGAATGGCAATAGACAGCCTATTTCCGCGCGACCTGGGCGCTGGGCGGCGGAAAATGAAAGGCGCATTACTGCATGCCACTACGGTAAATTTTTGCACTGCTTGCTTGGCATAAAGCTACACGCTGCCTGTGGTGCATTTTTTTCCTATTGCTAGGTTTTAGTGAGTTTTTCCTTACCTTCGCGTGGGGTATGTCTGGGAGTGTTGCATTCATTTATTTTACATTTGGACATCATGGTGTTTTTGTCTTGTTCTTGATTTATTGTGATGTTTCCGTCTTGACTTGTTTAAAGAAGATGTGTCCAGCCCATGGGGACATTAACGTGTGTTGTCGGGCCTTACAAATACATTTAATTTAATTTCATTTAATTTCATTTCATTTCATTTAATTTGATCACGTCTCTCATTTGACCGGATTTGTTTTGGACCTGTGGTGTTGCAGTTACTGGGGGATGCGGGCACGAGTAATGTTTTCCCAGATTGAGTTCTCCAGATTGAATTACTCGAGGAGTATTCGAGTAGTGCTATTCTTTTTAAAAACGCATCTTGACCTCTTAAGCCCTAGCCATATATTTTTTTAATTCACTTAAAATACATACCTAAGTAAGTGAAAGATTGCTCCACTTCTACAAGGTCCATTTGCATGTTTTTCATCTACATCTATGGATCTCAGGGAATGTATTCCCAGTGTCAGAAATATTGTGTCTGTTACTAGGCTTGAGTAAATTGTAATGATTCTTTTTTATCTTTGACGGTGAATAACACCATGCTAACATTGACCAGGCGTGAATAATTGCCACTGACCTCTTTCAGCACCTTCTTGAGATCAAGTGTACAGAATATCTAAGCAAATTAATAAAGGGCAGATTATTTACACTGGGTTTTGTAGATACAGTACTGAATACAGTATGGACAGATGCAATTTGAAATATGAATATAGAATATCAGGCCTATAAATAACCTTATTATGGCCAAGTCACACATCTATGGATCGGGGCAAATCTCCTCTTTCCAAAGGCAGAGTTCAGTTCGGGCGATAAAACGAGCGCTTCCTGCTCTGATGCCCTAACTCACAAATGTAAGATATACCAGCCCTGGGTTAGAAGCTTTTCATCTTCCAGAAATTCTACTCTGCCTATTATTTATTATGTATTTTAAGTTTTAATTTCACTGTAATTTCGCGCTCCATTAATTTCCTCTTTGATGGCAAGCAAGGAAAGAGACATCACTCCCACCGTTGCTCGTTCACGCCGACCAAGACCCTATTTTCACCTGGTATTAACACGTGATCTGGATAATGAAAAACGCAATGTCAACGCAAGGTGTAAATGCACACAGTACGCATTGCGCACTTCCAGAGGTTATCTGCCTCACATTGTGATCGGATCTCAGGTCAGAGTCAGCCAGGTGTAAATGCAATCCGTACAGCTTCACATTAGTCAAGGTTTACCTGACAAGTCTCTAGCTCTCCATTGGGCCTGAAAGCAGCACACCAGCGAAGATTGTAGTCGATATAACTTACCATAGTGATGTTTTGGATGTCTTTCATCCCATAATCAATTCCTGCTGCTGTAATCAGGTGGGGAAAAGATGATTTATATATGCGTTGCCAAGGGAACGGGCAAGGGGCTGTCAGCGTGGGCACTGCCCTGGGGCTTAACGTTGTCAAAAGTTTAGCGTTGGTTTAGCGTCATGCACAAGGCTTGTTTACAGTGGGGATAAATGTTGGCTAGTGCAGAGAAATGGAGACTTTGTCTTGCCCCCTCATGTTAAAGTGATTACAGCGCCAGGAATCCATTACGGGGGTTAAAGACCAATTAACAATAACATAATAATATTAAACAAAAACAACTACAGTACCACTACCAACAACTTGACCCTTTGAACCTCCCACTCAGGGCAAACATCCCTTTCAGGGCGCAGTTCTAGGCCTGGGTCCTACACAGTTTTAAAGCCTGACAGTATTTCTTGTTTGATACCCACACAGTTTAATACCTGACAGTTTTGAACCTGTAATAAAAAGTAATAGACAGAGTAAAATAGTACAGTGCAATAAAAAGTTAAGTAAAATGATGCAAAGTGCAGTGCAATTAAATTGAATCGACAGAGTAAAATAGTGCTACAGTACAATCAACAGCAGAGTGTAGGCATATTAAGGCTATGGTGAATAGGTACGTTTTTAGCTTTTATTAAAAAAAAATATTAATATTAACACACTGGACGCCAGACCCGAGATAAGTCGGGTTAACTCGCCGAACGTTGGGCGCCAAACCCGACCAAAAGTAGGGTTTTGGTCGTTATTTCTTTTATTCTCTATTTCCATTCATAATCCATCCATCCAGCCTGATGTTATCATTGGGAATGGGTCTGAGATCGCAAACGTCCAATCCGCCCACTTGCAGCCGGTATTGCACATCCTTGGATTCTCTCTGGCTCAGCCTGTACGTTGATCTAACAAGTCCGGTCCGGGTTTTCCTACTCTGGCAGTAGTAACGTTTATAACACATGGATTGGGGAGAATCAAGCACCGTGGATTCATGTACTTTGGTGGATTCTCTTGGCAACACGATCATCATCAATACTTGAAATGGCGATCAGATAATTGGAATATTCTTTTTGCAGTACATCCTAGTCAAGGTAAGTGCTATATGGTATCAATCTTGCGTTGATCCGAGCATGCCTTCGTTGTGATCCGTGTGTGTCCCGTAACGTTACTCCACAACGTATGCCGTTGGTGACGATCGAAGCATAGAACCCCCACCCTTTCATGCATACATGATGAAACATAATACCGATGATATAGCGTTGATTTCAGATTGATTGTTGATCCAAGCGAGGAATGGCACGCTTTATATTGACATGCACTAAACGCTGTTTAGCGGCGTTTCCTGGGATTACACAGAATTACTCTAAAACTATACTCATATTCACCACGGTATAAAACGGGAATGTATGGATGAAAAAATTCTCTGTTTTTTGCATCTTGACCGGAAGAAACTCAATGACAACCGACTATATTATTAGATCCATAGCTATACTATTTAATATAGTTTTAGCACTGCAAACACCGGCATGTATCCCCATTCATTACAGCTCGGACACACACGACCATACGCCCACAGCGACCTCTGGCGCTGAACTAGTTAAGAGATCTAGCTTCCCTCAAACTGAACAGTGACATCTCCTTAGCAAATGATCTCAATACCTTCTATGCAAGGTTTGAGGCTGGGAATAACAGCACCAGCCTACAAACCACTGCAATAGAGGTGGGGCACTGCTGATGGGGACCCAGTGTTCAGGATAACAGAACATGAGGTGAAGAGGACCTTTAAGAAAGTGAATATCAGGAAGGCAGCAGGACCGGACGGTATCCCCGGCCGCGTCCTAAAAGTCAGTGCCGACCAACTGGCCCCGGTATTCACTGACATATTTAACCTGTCCTTAGAACAGGCTGTCATCCCCACCTGTCTGAAGAAGTCCACCATTATCCCTGTACCCAAGAAATCCAAGCCTGCTTGCCTTAACGACTACCGCCCTGTAGCTCTCACCTCCATAGCCATGAAGTGCTTTGCGAAGCTAGTGAAGGGCTACATCTGCTCCTCCCTCTCCATCAACCTGGACCCCCTGCAATTTGCATATCGCCCCAACAGGTCCACGGAGGACGCCATAGCCCATGTGCTGCACACAGCAGCATCACACCTGGACAAGAGGCAGGGGAACTATGTGAGAATGCTATTCATCGACTACAGCTCAGCATTCAATACCATAGTCCCCTCCAAACTCATAGCCAAGCTCAGGAACCTGGGCTTGAACTATGACCTCTGCCAGTGGGTCTTGGACTTCCTGACGGACAGACCCCAGGTGGTGAGAGCAGGCAACTGCACCTCCTCATCCATCACTCTGAACATAGGGGCCCCCCAGGGCTGTGTCCTGAGTCCCCTCCTCTACTCCCTGTACACACATGACTGTGTGGCACAGCGGAACAACAACACAATCATCAAATTTGCTGACGACACAGTAGTGGTGGGCCTGATCTCTGCAAACGACGAGAGGGCCTACCTGGAGCAGTGCATGTGAGCGGATCGGAGCGTGAGCGGCGCGGGGCGCGGAGCGGCCGGTTTTGACGTGAGCGAGGAGTGGGTTTTAAAATGAGTCGGCGCGACGTCCGGAGCGAGAGTTCTCCTCCGCTCCAATCCACTCCAGGCCGCTCACAGTGGTTTAACACTGATGTAATATATACATGCAGTACAATGCCAAAGCAACAGATGGCGATGTACAAACATGAAGGCCATTTTCAACCAATGAGAAGGGTGAACCTGTGATAGGCTGTTCGTTCAGGCTTTGTCACTGTAGAGACGCCCACACTCACTCCAGTTAGAAAAAGTATATCGACGCCATTGTTGTTGACGTTAGCTTACATGCTAACGTTAATGGCAGCGACCATAGCATTGTGGCTCGGCTAGCCTATCATCGCTTAATAGAGATAGTGAATGGATAAACAACGTTATTTAACATTGCAGAATGGCTACAATTACAATGCGGCTCAATACAAACAATTGTTAAGGGGCCCAGGGGGTGTAGACTGTTGTAGTTTGAGCTCATTTACACCATGCTCCAAAAAAAGAAGAAAAAAAACTGCCGAGCGATCTGGCGCGGGGAGCGGGGAGCGGGGAGCGCTCGATTCAAGGTGAGCGGGGAGCGAGCGGAGAGCGACTTGGGGGCGGGGTCAACATGAGTGATTAGCGGAGCGGACCAAGCTTTAAAGAGCGAAGAGCGGATTTCTCGGCCGCGCCGATCCGCTCACGTGGTCTGACCTGGAGGAGGTTAAGGTTCTAGCGGGATGGTGTCAAGAGAACAGCTTCTACCTGAACGTCAGCAAAACAAAGGAGATGATTGTGGACTTTAGGAGGTCGGGGGTCAGGGACTACAGCCCCTCAGCATCGACGGGGCACCGGTTGAGAGAGTGAACAGTTTTAAGTACCTCGGAGTCCACATATCCGAGGACTTGACATGGACCACACACATTGACAGTGTTATCAAGAAGGCACGACAACGCCTCTACTTCCTTAGGCGCGTAAGGAAGTTCAACGTGAGTCAGAAGATCCTCAAGAACTTCTACTCATGCACAATAGAGAGCATCCTGACTGGCAATATCACCTCCTGGTTTGGGAATAGCACTGCACAAGACCGCAGCAGACTACAGAGAGTGGCCCGTTCAGCCGAACGCACAATTGGAGGGGGGCTTCCCACTCTCCAAGGCATTTACAACAAGTGGTGCATGGGCAAGGCTAAGAGAATAATCAAAGACTCCAGCCACCCAAACAACTGCCTCTTTGAACTGCTGCGGTCAGGTAAGCGATACCGGAGTCTCATGGCAAGCACAGAGAGACTCAGAAGGAGCTTCTATCCCCAGGCCATCAGGATGCTCAATGAACAATGATTGCTCAATGAACAATGATTTAACAATGAACAATAACAAGCCATCAACACACCCACAGCACACACACTCACTTTAAATAAACAACACACTGTAGCACCCACTTTACCACACTTTACACTTTTACACTTTATATTTATATTATTGGTAAGAGAATTGCACATCTCTTCCTTATTTCTCATTGCATCTCACCACCACCACAAGGTGGCACCACAAGCTAAGCTATACCTCACCATTTTTGTACCAGATGTACATACTGTATATAGAAGTATACTGAGGGTGCTCCAGTAGCACACCATGTTACCGCGCTCGCGCGGGACTCCGTGCTGCGTCACGGATCTGGTTGACTCCGAGTTCGATTCCCGGACCCGCCGTCATTTGCCGAATGTCTCCCCCTGCTCTCTCTCCCATTTCACCCTGCAACTGTCGGGCATGCTTGACCAGGAAAGCGATAAACGCTAAAAAAAAAAGTTAAAAAAAAAAAAAAATAAAAAGTATACTGAACAATTGTTGTTTACACTTGTGTTTACTTGACTTCTTGACTTTCAATTTTTTGTACTTATTATACTTATTTATACTATCTTATTATTATCTAGCACAGGGGTTCCCAAACTT
The DNA here is from genome assembly GCF_963971535.1 of Notolepis coatsorum. NCBI lineage: Eukaryota > Metazoa > Chordata > Actinopteri > Aulopiformes > Paralepididae > Notolepis > Notolepis coatsorum. The sequence goes on along the minus strand of NC_140176.1, from coordinate 46,411,937 downwards.
TTCAGGCCGGGGCCCAGAAAATAAGGCGTCAGAGAGCCGCGGCCCAATGCACATCGTCTGGCTTTTTCTTTTTTTGCCAGGCGACCGATTTTTTAAGCCAAATATCACTTCAATCCTATTAAGTTAGTTCAAGTTAGTTATTCATTTATATGTGCTATTTATGAGAGGGCTAACTTGTTGCAAAATAATAATGATAATAATAATAGCCTCATTAAAATACTATTGTTGCTTCGGTTGTTTTCAGCGTTTTATGTGCATAATCTGTTATTTAGTTTGAAATGTTCGTTGAAATAAGTAGATTTTTCGTTTTTGTTTATTTATTAAGTTAATATAAAACCATATAGTCACATTTTAGAATACAATAGAATAGAATTTTAGAATACAACTAGAAACACTGTCCTGGCCTGCTTCTAAGTTCAGTGGCCTTAAAAAAAGAAATTAAAATAAAAAAATAAAAAATAAAAAAATAAAAAATAAAAAAAATATTTTTTTTAATTTTTTTAATTTTTAATTTTATTTTTTTTAAATCATCTCGCGGCCCACCCGTGGCTGCTCGCGGCCCACATTTGGGTCGCGACCCCGACTTTGGGAACCACTGATCTAGCACACTCTCAGCAGCAAAACAGAAAGAAACATTTCATGCAAAGTATTCTGTATTTCTGTATGACAAATAATAAAGAAACTTGAACCTAATGTCCATACAGTAGGTTGTGTGTTTCATAACTTTGGTGCATAGTTTGCAAAGGCTGCATCCCCGATTTTCTTTAGGCTGTGGTTTGGAACCTTCAATAGATCAGTAGTAGATGATCGCAATGTTCTAGAGGGCACATAGTTAACTAGAGAATTTGCAATGTAGCTTGGTCCTGTTCCATTTAGTGATTTGTAAATAAGGAGGAGGACCTTGAAATCGATTCTAAATGTTACCGGAAGCCAGTGTAGGTTAGCTAATAGTGAACTGATGTGGTTTATCCTATTGGTTCTAGTTAGTAGCCTAGCTGCCGTGTTTTGAATGAGTTGGAGTCGTTTTTTTTTGGGAGGCCGGTGAGGAGTGCATTACAGTAGTCAAGTCGGCTTGAGATGTTTATGTTTATGTTTATTTATATAAAAATTATGTTTTTGTCACCTTGTTGATGTGTGATTTAAAGCTCAGGTCTGAGTCTATTATAACACCAAGACTTGTAACTTCGGGTTTGATCCAAGTTATTTCTCTATTTGTTAAAGGACCGACTTGTAGGATTTGAGTTTTGTCCTCATTTAATTTTAGGAAGTTATTCGTCATCCATTTGTTTATTGCTAAGAGACAGGCGGAAATAGAGTTGCTGTGTGATAATTTGGTTCAACGGAGATGTACAATTGTGTGTCATCTATGTAACTATGGAAACATACATTGTGTTTTCTAATGATGTCTCAAAGTGGCAGCTTTTTTTTCCAAAGCGCTATACAATTTGTTCCTCATATTTTACCCATTCACTCACACATCGACGGTGGAGGCAACCATGCAAGGTGCCAACCTGCTTATCAGGAGCAATTAGGGGTTAAGTTGCTCAAGGACACTTCGACATGCTGCCCGGGAGGAGCGGGAATCGAACGTGAACCTCCGGATTACAAGACGACTGCTCTACCTACCGAGCCACTGTCACCCCTGAAATGTCAGCCTAATGTAGCCCTCCAACAGAAAAAAAATTTAAATGGGATAAATTGATGCCTAGAGATGGAGCTATTGACGGTAATAGCCATGCATATCTGAACCTGTTCCACACGTGGTGAAAATCCGCCTAAAATATATACCTAGGTAAATGGAATATTGATCCACTTCTACAAGGGCTATTTGCATGTTCTTGGTATCTAGGTACATCTATGGACCTCAGGGAATGTAGTGTCAGAAATAATGTGTCTATTACTAGGCTTGCTTAAATTGTGATGAAACAAAGGAGAATATGAATTATGATTTTTCTTTGCATCTTTGACAGTGAATAACACCATGATAATAATGACCAAACTTATAAAACTGCCACTGATCTCGTTCAGTACCCTCTTGAGGTCATGTGTAAATAAATTAATAAAGGGAAGATGATGATAGGCGGTCAGGTGGCGTAGCGGAGATTGCGTTCGTCACCAACACCGGAGACGCTGGATTCGCCTGTTTGAATCCAGCTCACAGCTCCGGCGTTGTCACCAGCTTGGCTGGCCGTTCACACTAATACAATTGGCTGTATTAGAGGGTGGGAAAGCTGGCGGGGTGGGTCCGGGTCGTTGTAAACAGCGACCAGGCATGCGTTCTTCATGGTAAGTACTCGCTATTTGCATATCAATAGCGCCGGTCGTCAGGTGTGTTAAATACGTTCTCAGATACATTCACACCTAACTTGTTGTGAAGACATGTGTTACATTCCATTCGTAGAGGCAATTAGGCACTGTCTGTAGTCTGTGCTCAAACGAGGGGACATTAAATGCGCATTCGCGGGAGCGCGCGCACGCGCCGGGAGCGCGCGTGCGCGTGGTGCGTGTCACCCCAGATGATTTCAATAACGCACCACTGACAGCGACTCCTACAGTTCGGTCGGGGCGCCTGCTCAGCACGGATAGGATCTAAGGGGGGTAGTGTGATCCTTCCACACGTTACACCCTCTCAGTGAGAGTCCGCGCTGCCAGATGAAAAGAAGCGGTTGATTGGCTAGACGTGTGTCGGAGGAAGCACGTGATAGCCTCCACTCTCCCAGACCGACTGTGGGGGGTAAGTGCGCAGCGACCAGGAAGGGTATTGGGAATTGGCATAACGACTAACATTGGGATGAGAGAAAATCGGAAGAAAAAGGAGGGGGAAAAAGATCAATACAAAAAAAATAATAATAAAGGGAAGATTATTAAACCGAAGGTTCTGTAGATACAGTACTGAATTCTCCCATCCGGACCAATGCAATTTGAAATATTATTATAGAATATAGAATATGATGCTTATACATTACCTTATTATAGCCAATTCGCACATTTATATATATATATACATATATTATCTTTCAAATGCCCGAGTTCAATTTGGATTTAGTATCACCAGGCGTGCATAAGAACAGATAATGAAATCTACTGTAATCTACTGTACTTTTTAATTTCCCCCACAGTGCAACCGTTTTGAAACTAATTTCAGATCTAATTGTTCCTACATGCTAACAATATGGAGGAGAAACTAACTGTGTTTCAATATTTGTCAAAAACGTTACCTTTTGTGGCGTGGCTTATTATCGCGAATCATAAGTTATTGATATGATTCATTCAGAACGCTGAACTTTGAAGCCCCACAGTATCTGACAGGAAGTGTAGTTCGGAAGAATTCCAACGCTGGTCGACAGCTATGCACCCCCTCTACAAAATGGCTGCAGAAATACTACAATTCCCATGGTTTAAAATGTCCATTTCCGTTTCCGTCTTGCAATAGACTTCAGGACCTGCATTGCTATTCCTAGCACTATTTGGGCAACTTTACACAATTCCTGTGAGTCTATTGAAGACATCTGTACGTTTTTTTTTTTTAAATGCATTGTTTTATATTTCTTATCAAGTACTCAAAAGCCTCATTTCACAGCATCAGTATTTCAGGCTGTGATTGCCTGGCTCATAAGCACTTTGAGTGACAGTCATCCACACAGTCTGCGACTGGCAGACGGAGAGAGATAGAGAGAGACTGAGGCACTGAGCACTGTGTAAACAAGCACACGCAGACGCGGGCTCTCGGAGCGATCTCTCCTCTCTCTCTCTCTCCCGCCCTCTCTATCTCTCTCTCTCTCAGTCCCAGCGACTGGCAGACAGAGAGAGATAGAGAGAGACTGAGGCACTGAGCACTGTGTAAACAAGCACACGCAGACACGGGCTCCGATCTCTCCTCTCTCTCTCTCCCTCCCTCCCTCCCTCCCTCCCTCCCTCCCTCTCTCTCTCTCTCTCTCTCTCTCTCTCTCTCTCTCTCTCTCTCTCTCTCTCTCTCTCTCTCTCTCTCTCTCTCTCTCTCTCTCTCTCTCTCTCTCTCTCTCTCTCTCTCTCTCTCTCTCTCCCTCTCTCTCTCCCTCTCTCTCTCCCTCTCTATCTCTCTCTCCCTCGCAGAGTGCAGTCGAGGTGTCGGATTACTCTATCTGCCTCGCTGTTGGAGGAAGTGATTCGCTGTATGGGCTGCCTAGGTTGTGGGCGGGCATTGGCTCCAACCACAGAGCCAATCGGATCACTATCCGCTCCATCCTCGCCACGTGACGTCACCATGCGAGTCAAATCAGAATGACCTGATTTTTTCGACCAGGAAATGAATGACCTGGATGACGGCAATCCGCCAATATGGTATTTAGAGACACAAACACATTGATACTAACTCCTATTACTATAATATTGATTGATTGATTTATTGATTGATTGAAAACTTTATTAACAGATTGCAGAATGGGTACAGTACAGCTCAATACATACAATTGTTAAGGGGATGCAGACCAGAGAAAGACTTTCGTCTTGTTTACATCAGGGTCCCCCATTTTCAATTAATCGTAACATATATGACATACATGACATACAGATAGACAGTACTGCTACATCTATACATTTATGACATACCAGATTTGCAAATACAGTACTGTTTGTGATACGAAAAGAGTCCAGAAAAAAAGAGTACATTTGACGTAGAAACTGTACATTGGAGGAGGTTGGGTAGGTGGGGGGGGGGGGGGGGGTGGGTGGGAGGGACTGTACATTGGAGGTGGTTGAGTGGGGGGGGGGAGGTTGGGTAGGAGTGGGGGGGGGGGGGTTGGGTAGGAGGGGTGGGTGGGGGGACACTGTACAACTGTACAAGCAAAACTGTACATTGGAATATTGACAAGACCATACTTGGTAATTTACTGTACATTGGAGGGGGTTGTGTTAGGACATTTACAGGGGCCAGTTTCGAATTGCAGTCTCCCGTAGGTGTTTTTTGAGAGTGTTTTTGAAAGTGGGTAGTGATTCACATTCTTTTACAGCTTTGGGTAGGGCGTTCCACATTGATGTGGCATAATTTGCGAAACGTGTTTAGTCCCTTGTTTGAGCCGAATCTGGGTTTAACATGATTTGTGGAGCTCCCTCTGGTGTTGTGATCGTGGTATTCACTGACCTTTGGGAAGTATTTTGACATGTACATGGGTACCTTGGTCGTGTAGTGTATCTTGTAGACCAGGCCCATTGCAAGTTGCTGTACTCTGTCGTCTACTCTAAGCCATCCTAGGTTGTCAAAGTGGGAAGGGGTGAGGTGGGTTCTAGGAGTAAGGTCAAGCAGTAGTCTGACCAGTTTGTTTTGAGATGTTTGTAATTTTGTTTTTAGCGCCTTTGAGGTGCTTTGGTACCATGAGGTGCAAGCATAGTCGTAGTGAATACCACGATCACAACACCAGAGGGAGCTCCACAAATCATGTTAAACCCAGATTCGGCTCAAATAAGGGACTAAACACGTTTCGGCAATTATGCCACATCAATGTGGAACGCCCTACCCAAAGCTGTAAAGGAATGTGGATCACTACCCACTTTCAAACCTCTCTCAAGAGACACCTACGGGAGACTGCAATTCAACACTGGCCCCTGTAAATATCCTAACCCAACCCCCTCCAATGTACAGTCATTTACCTAGTATGGTTTTGTCAATAGTCCAATGTACAATTTTGTTTGTTTGTACAGAGTCTCCCCCCCCCCAATGTACAGTTTTGCTTGTTTATACAGTGTGCCCCCCCCCCCCCCCCCCCCCAACCACCTCCAATGTAAATTACCCAGTATGGTTGTCAATATCCCAGTGTACCCAACCCCCCCCACCCAACCTCCTCCAATGTACAGTTTCTACGTCAAATGTATATACTCCCTTTTCTTGACTCCTTCTGTATCACAAACAGTACTGTATTTGCAAATCTGGTATGTCATAAATGTATAGATGTAGCAGTACTGACTATCTGTATGTCATGTATGTCATATATGTCCTGATGAATTGAAAATGGGGGACCCTGGTGTAAACAAGACGAAAGTCTTTCTCTGGTCTGCATCCCCTTAACAATTGTGTGTATTGAGCTGTACTGTATTGTACCCATTCTGCAATCTGTTAATAAAGTTTTCAATCAATCAATCAATCAATCAAACCCTTGAATGAGTGCTCCTGCCAGAGTCTTCAGGGTATTCTTGTTTACCAGTGAGGAGATCTGGTACAAGAATCGAGTTTGTTGGTTGACTTTTTTTTATTACATTGGATGCCATTTTGTCACTGGAAAGATTTGCCTCTAGGATGGAACCCATGTAGGTAATATCTTCTTTCCTTGTGACAATATTGTCACCCACTGTAACTGAGAAGCCGTCGGTCTTGCTGAGTTTGTTATTTGAACCAAAGAGAATGGACTCTGTTTTGCCCATGTGTAATGCTAGTTTGTTATCAGCGAGCCATATGCAGATTTTGCCTAGTTCTGAGCTGAGGGTTTTTTCAACCTGTAACTTGTTCTTGTCAGAGACCAGCAGGGCTGAGTCGTCCGCAAACAGGAACAAGTTGCAGTCACAAGCTGACGACATGTCATTTGCATAAATTAGGAACAGTAGTGGACCTAGTATGCTTCTTTGTGGAACACCACAGCTTACTGTGAGGGGGGGGGGGGGATAGGGTACCGTTTACCTCCACCATCTGCTCTCTCCCCTCCAGGTAGGATTGCATCCAGCTCACTGATAGACTATCAAAACCAATTGCTCTTAGCTTGTCAATCAGAATGGTGTGATTGACAGTGTCGAAGGCCTTTTGTAGGTCCAGCATGACCATGCTGCAGTATTTGCCCGCGTCCACCTCTTGTTTGATGTGGTCGTTTAAATAGAGAAGGCATGTGTCAGTGGAGTGGGATGTTCTGAAGCCAGATTGGTATTTTTCGACCTGTTCGTATACAAATTTGTCCATGACTTTCGAGATGGAGGTAAGGATAGAAACAGGGCGGTAGTTGGCTGGGTCTAATTTACTGCCTTTTTGTGCAGGGGTGTTACTCTCGCAATTTTGAAGTCCTTGGGGACGTGTCCCTGTTTTACGGAGAGGTTTATTATGTGTGTGATGACTGGGGTGATGGCGGCTGCTGAGTCTCTGAGGAATTTGGAGGGGATGTTGTCATGGCCAGTTGCCTTGTTAGGTTGGAGGGCGCTCAGTTTTTTGAGTACCTCATCTGTTGTTACCATTTCCAGTTTGAAGTCGTCTTTGCGGACCCCTAGGTTCTTGTAGTATGCTACTATGTGTTCTACCCCATAATGCCCTGAGTGGGAGGGTAGTTTGTTTACCAGTGTTGTGGCTATGTTTGTGAAGAAACTGTTTAAGTAATTGGCTACATCCAGCTTGTCTGTGATGAGCGTGTTGTCCGTCTTTATGTTTATGTTTGAGAATCTGGTTTTAAGTTTTTTACTGCAGCCTAGTTGGTTATTGAGTAATTTCCAAAGTTCACGTGGTTTGTTTTTGTTTTCCTCGGTTTTGTCATTGATGACATTTTTTTGCTGTTTGGATCATGGAGTTTACGTCATTTCTTAGTCTGTTTCTTTCCAGTTTGAGTTCAGTCACGTGGGCTTGGATACAATGCTAGACACTGAAAAAAGACATTTATAATGCATGTCACTTTTAAAACTATCTAATGGCACTTTTAACCTATTGCTAAACTAACGTATTGATGATAATATACATTCTACATGCTTTTGTGACATGTTAGTGATGTTAATACTTGAAAACGTTTGATTAAAAAATCGCAACTTAAATGCAACACTCTGAAAAATATTGATTTATGACCAGATGTCATTTTTGGGGTCGGTATCGGTACCGACCCCGTGGGGTGGAACAGGTTTTAACTTTACCATTGTAAATAAAAAATACAAAGGTTAATGCAGGTTAATGTTACTAGACTAGATGGTAATAATAATAATAATAATAATAATAATAATAATAATAATAATAATAATAATAATAATAATAATAATAATAATAATAATAATAATAATAATTGTAACTGAGGGGTACAATTCCCTGACTGTATTATATAAGTATGGTATCATTAAACCACTACTGTCTTATGTACATTACTACTGGCCATACAGTACACAGGTATATCAGATGAACACTTCCCACAATGACACGGTTCCACACAAAACTGGGTTATAATAATATTTATTAGCAGCAATGATAGTATATAACAATACTTTACGTAGGGTCGCGCTTATAAGGCGAAAGAATGTGCGTGAGTAAATCAATAACGTAAGTCCATTATCATATTACGCAGGAGATAATGAATACCACCTGTATCTTAGGAATTATATCTATGGTACACTAGTAAGGCAGCGGGAGATACTGGTAGGGTCCCTCCGGTTTTAGGCCAGCAAGGGGAGAGGATTTGTCGGTAGTAGAGTCTGGGTCAACGAAGAATAGGGAGACTCCAAGTACAGGAGACGGTGCAATAATCTCTTGATCCGCAGACAAATAACAGCTGTTCTCCGGCATGCAGCTCCGCATGGAAGAAAGCTAGCCAGCCTCAGGCTTCTGAGAGGCGGGCTCGACGTTGCTCCTCACAGGTTAAATCCCACACAATTGTGGGTGTAGACGATTCTCCGCTCCATCAATTACAGGACCAAAGCAAATATAATCCAGCCGAAAAGGGCTATGTAGTCGTCGGGTAGGTTATCCAGTGTACATGTCCACACGGTCCTCGTCTAGGGCTCCTCGGGTGAAGGCGCCAGGGTAAGCTGCCCAGCCTGGATAAGCACACTAGCTGGTACGAGGAAACGTTGGTGATGCTGGTCACTGTAGAACGGTAGCCGCACGATACACTATACATAAATAGACTATTACTGAATTAATAGAATAGGTCGAACTCGACGGTACAGCGTTAAACTCTGATACTTCAGTTATTAATTCGCATGCGGTCTCAATGCTCTATTTGGGGCCAAACAGGCCATACTTCACCGCACGTTGTATCGTGGGTGAGGCTTCAACTTATTGGGTAACTAACTTCTGTATTCACCTGCGCCGTATTTATACGTTAGGTGAACAAACTAGTACCAGCTTTATTCCTGTCTCGTATCCTTGCGCAGAGCCGTTCATGTCCAGGCAAGTCTTTGGCGGTGACTTTGAGCTAGACCTTGGGGGTATGGCAGTGGCGCCTAAGGGACCGCTGTCCAATAAGAGAACGAAATATTATGGTCTGTACTAGGTTAAAGGGATATTCCGTGTATATGTACAAGGAATACACAAGGGATATCAAACGATATACAAATATTATGCAATATATATCAATTAATAAATATATATATTCGGTTTAATCTGATCCTTCGTAACAGCCCCCTCCTAATTAGTCCCACCTAATTAGATAAGCAGAGACAGATTAACCGCACTGTCCACTACTCAATGTCTGTTGTGAGGGTAGGGCGGTTCACAAAGTCACGGGGTCATGGTCGTCATCAAGAGTGTCGGGGAGCCTTGGCAACTCTATCAGCCTCGCCACGGGCCGGGTGTATGTCCGCCCTTGGACGAGCACTTCTGCCGCTCTGACCTTTCCGTCGGCACCAGTGATCACTTTGCTTACGCGGCCGGCCGGAGTTCTGCTTCTTCGTAGTTAGCTGCAGTAATGTCAGTAATGGGCTGAACCTCTGGGTGGTGCCACAGGAATGTCTTTAGCTGCGCACTCTCAAGGGTGAGGCAGTCGTCTATGTTGGGATCTGTGGGGACGAGTGTGTGTGTCAACCCACAGAACATAGATTTCTTCTTCTCTGCCTCCTCTTCACTCGCCTCCCGTGGGGTGGGTGTAGGCCACTCTTCTTCCGGGAGCTTGAGGAACTCGGGCCCGTCACTATATAGATTGTGACGGGGGAGGTCATCCAGGGACATTCCCCGGGTGATGACGTCAGCTGGGTTGTGTTTTGTGTCCACATACCTCCAGCTTGCTGCTTCTGTTAAATCTTGGATCTCTGTGATTCTGACTCCCACGAAGACCTTGTATCTGCACGAATCGGACTGGATCCATGTGAGTACGGTCATGGAGTCTGACCACAGGATTGTTCTTTGCACCGGGATAGTGAGTTCACGTTGGATTAACATGGCGAGTTGCGCTCCTGCTAGGGCTGCGCAGAGCTCTAGACGCGGGATAGATTGTTGCTTGCGGGGGGCTATTCTTGAGCGAGCCAGGATGAAGGCAGTATGTATTTCTCCTCCCTCCTCTCGGGCCCGCAAGTAGGCCACCGAACCGTAGGCTACTTCGGAGGCGTCGCTGAAGACGTGCAGGTCCATCTGGCACGTCTCCGGCCTCACTGTGGGTGGGAAGTAGCTGCGGCGTATGTTGACACCTGGGAGTGAGCTGAGTTCTGTCTCCCACTCTCTCCATGTGGAGGCAAGGTGTTCGGGTATGGGGTCGTCCCAGCCCTGGTCCTTGTCCCATAACGCTCTTACAATCATCTTTGCCCTGGTGGTGTAAGGTAGAATACATCCCAACGGGTCATATTGTCTGGCGAGTGTTCTGTATACACTCCGTCTTGTGGTCGGTAGTGAAGTCGACCTTCCCTGCTCCTTGGTCAGGGGTGTGTGTTTATAATGGAGCGAGTCTGTTTTGAAGCGCCAGACTAGTCCTAATGTCATTTCTTGGGCTTCTCCTGGGATGGTCGCCATCCAGGTCTCGCTGCTTGCTGCCTTGTCCTCTGGGGAGAGGCTGTGCAATACTTGAGGGTCGCTGCTGGCCCACTGCCGGAGATCAAAGCCGCCTTTGATCAGGGAGGCGCGGAGCTTGAGTAGGAGGGCCTCGGCTTCTTCTGGCGTCGAGACGCTTTGCAGACAGTTGTCCACGTAGAAACTATTTCCTACACTTTGTCGGACCTCTTCATCAGCTGCTGGGTCCTCTGCAACGTGTTTTTGCAGTGCAAACGTAGCACAGCATGGGCTGCATGTGGTTCCGAAAGGGAGGACTTCCCATTGATAGATGGATGGTTGCTCATCCCCGATCCTCTCTCTTCATAAGAACCGCAGCAGGGGCTTGTCCTCCTCCACTAGTCGCACCTGCAGGAACATCCCTTTGATGTCGCCGCTGATGGCCACCTTGTCTTGGCGGAAACGTAGCAACACGCCTAGTAGAGAGGGGCCGAGTGTTGGGCCGGGCAAGAGCTCTTTATTCAGATTTTGTAATCCGATCTGGTAGCTGCAGTTAAACACAATACGATCCTTGCCGTTGTGGTGGACTTTGTGGTGCGGCACGTACCATGATTCGGTCGTCTGATCGGCCTCTTTAATGTCAATTTTCTTTATGTGTCCCGCTGTGATTAGCTTGTCAATCTCAGCGCGGTACACAGTAGCTTGAGCGGGGTCTCTGGCTAGGCGCCGCTCTGTGTTCGATAGATACCGCTCCGTCGCTTCTTTTGGGGCGTGGAAGGTAGGCATACCCTCTCGCCTCAGGAGTGGAGTTGCGTATCTCATCACTCCGTTGACTTTGACTCTCTTTGTCCCCCGCTCGAGGAGGGCTATAGCATAAATGTCTTCCTTGGAACGAATGTGTTTCTTTTAGTTCTTAAAGGGCATTGTCTCTAGTGTCCATAGCCTCTCGACGTGCTGTAGGAGGGTGGTGTCTTCTTCTGTCACTCTGGAGTGGAGGCAGCTAGTGGCTGCTGTTCGGTTAGGAGACCTAGAGAGGGGGCCTTGTAGTGTCCATCCTAGGCGGGTCTCGACTGCTGCTGGACAGCCTCTGGGCCCAGTGTGGACCCGGTCCATCGGGACGATGAGGTGTGCATGGTCGGATCCTATCAGCAGGGTCGGGGTGGCACCGTCTATGAGCGGTATAGGTAGTTGACGCAGGTGCACATATTTATCCATCAGCTTGGCGATGGGGTAGGTGTACTGCGACAGGCCTATGTCTTGGCTGGTGAAAGCGTTAGTGATCCTATACCGTCTCTCTGGCTGCCCGCTTGCTGCGATAGTGAAGGAGACATTCTCGCCCTTTATCGTCTTCAGGTCTCTTCTTATTGTCCGAATCGTCATCGTTTCTTCGCTCCCCCGCAGCCCCAGCTGGGCCGCAGCGGACGCGAGGAGAAGGGTCTTCTCTGACCCGTCGTCAAGGACGGCGTAGGTGTCCATGACCCTGTCTTCGTAACTCAATGTTACGCGGACCACCTTCAAGAGCACCCGGGCGCCCCCGCTGCTGGCGGGGTCAATGTACATAACACTTGCCTTTGTGCTGCTTGAGGGTGCAGGCTTTCTTCTGTTACTGTCATGTAGGACGTCCAAGTGGGCTCCGTCACACCGACTACACCTCTTCTTTAGGCGGCACTCGGCTGCCATGTGACTGCGCGCACATCGGTAACAGCGTCGGTTGGACTTTATCCATTGACTCACCTCGTCGGCAGTCATCTTCTTGAACGTGTCACAGTGTGACAGCCAGTGTTCCTTTTCGCAGTACGGGCATACAATCTTCCACTTCTCTTTCATCGAGGGGGTACTGTGGTTCTTGTTGCTCGGTACTGATTCGGCTTGGTGCATGACGGTTACCAGCCTGCGGCCATCGTTTGCTCTCCTAGGTCCCTCTCTGGAGCTTGGTGTGCTCCGCACGAACGTATCCAACCGTAGGCTGTTGACTTCTCTCGCCAGGAAGTCGGCTAGGTCTAGGAGGGATGGCTCGGGACCGTTAGGATCACGGTGGTCTCTTTGCCGCCTGAAGCGCTCTTGTCGGGCGGGCGGAAGCTTCTCTAAAATCCTCTCAACATTAGAGTTTGCGTACAGTTCGTGCATACCCTTTTCCTTTTGCGCCCCCAGCATCCCTACCAGGGATTGTACCTTGATAGACAGGTCATCTAGTGAGCGATTGTCTGTGGCTGGGGGTAGACGGTCAATATTCCTTATCTCTTGTATTACGTAGTCCCATATGCGTCCATATCGTTGGTCGAGGGCTGCTAGAGCCGCGGTGTATGGGGTAGTAGAGGTGGAATATGCCAGCGCTATATTGTGCGCTCTGGGCACCTTCAGGTGCTTGAGTAGGATAGCATACTTGTACGGTTCATCAGTTACATCGGACATCATTGTCTCTAAGCACATTCGTAGCTCTGTGTACTGTGCTCTGTTCTCGTGCGTGAAGTCCGGGAACGTCGGTGTGCCAAGGTACGATGCCATGGATGGCTGGCACATCGGCGAGCGTTGGAGGAGAGGCCTCCTAGGCGAGTCTCCTCTTACTTGTCGTGGTAGGCTGGTACCTGTCGGGTACCAAGGCCCGCGTACCCAGGTGCTGTTCCTCGGGGCTGGTCGTGCGTCAAGCTCACCCGTGAATTGAGTCGGGGGTCTGTAGCGCAGAGCCGCGGGGGTAAAGTCTGGGCTGTACTGGACCTCCTGGTCCTGTGGAGTACGGTGATGCTGTTGGGCTTGACTCTCCTCCTCTCCCTCTTCTTCTTCCTCTGCCAGGTCATCTAGATCCTGTAATCGTCTATTTAGCCTCTCCGCGGCATAGGCCGGTTCTTCCCTGTTGCTGGGTCTCGCTTGGACCGGTCGGGGAAGGGGTTCAGAGAGGGGTATAGGCTCTCTCTGTTGGCCGGGCTCAGGGTCGCTTGATCGGGTAGGGGAGGGTGCCCTAGACCCTTGTCTTGACGAGGCCCTGGAGCCCCGTGCGGAGGGAGGGGGGGTTACCCTGGTAATCAGCTGCTCCATTATCTGCGCTTGTAATCGGTCGCGCTCGGCTTCGCGCTTGGTGAGAGCGAGGTCGCGCTCTGCTTCGCGTTGGGCACCGACGGCGGCGCGCTGGGCTTCGGCGCGGTCTCTTCCCATATTCTCTTCCGTCTGGAGGCGTCTAATCTCTAGGCGTATGCGGTCTTCGTCACTCCGTTGCTGCGCTTGAAGGCGTTCTCTTTCCATGGAAGAATGTTCGCGCTCGCTAAGCGTCTGTGCTTGGAGTCGATCACGCTCGGTTGAGGCTGCCAGGCTGGCGATAAAGGCCTGCGCTAGCATCTTGTCCGCCTCGCTGGGGGAAGACGCTGGTTGAGGTGATCGGCTTCTGGTAGTACTCGTTGGAGATCCGTTCTCCTGTCGCGTACCGAGGAGATCCATCTCCTGGGTGCGCGTCTCTTCTTGTGGTGGGTCGGGTTCCGTCCCTGGAGGGCTTTCTTTATCCTGGAGCTCTCCGGGGACTACCTCGTTGACGTTGGCGGGGGGTAAAGTCATGTCAGGTCCCTCCTGGTCCCCCCGTGAGCTTGGTCAGTTACGTTAGAACCCACTAGGGTCTCTACTGGCGGGGTAGCCTGGTCGGTAGGGTTGGACATAATTTTACTATCTACTTTTTCCGCGTTTAACGTCTGTAGAAAGCTAGGTAGTATACTGGCAGCGTAGTCCTCTAAGTACTGAGGTGGATGCCGTCTACGCTGCTGGCGATCTATTTTAGGAGAACCGTTTGTGGAGTGTTCATCATTGGCCATGTCAATATTAATACTACTATATTAATATTACACTAGTTACCCTCCGGCTCGAAGGACCAATTGTAACTGAGGGGTACAATTCCCTGACTGTATTATATAAGTATGGTATCATTAAACCACTACTGTCTTATGTACATTACTACTGGCCATACAGTACACAGGTATATCAGATGAACACTTCCCACAATGACACGGTTCCACACAAAACTGGGTTATAATAATATTTATTAGCAGCAATGATAGTATATAACAATACTTTACGTAGGGTCGCGCTTATAAGGCGAAATAATGTGCGTGAGTAAATCAATAACATAACTCCATTATCATATTACGCAGGAGATAATGAATACCACCTGTATCTTAGGAATTATATCTATGGTACACTAGTAAGGCAGCGGGAGATACTGGTAGGGTCCCTCCGGTTGTAGGCCAGCAAGGGGAGAGGATTTGTCGGTAGTAGAGTCTGGGTCAACGAAGAATAGGGAGACTCCAAGTACAGGAGACGGTGCAATAATCTCTTGATCCGCAGACGAATAACAGCTGTTCTCCGGCATGCAGCTCCGCATGGAAGAAAGCTAGCCAGCCTCAGGCTTCTGAGAGGCGGGCTCGACGTTGCTCCTCACAGGGTAAATCCCACACAATTGTGGGTGTAGACGATTCTCCGCTCCATCAATTACAGGACCAAAGCAAATATAATCCAGCCGAAAAGGGCTATGTAGTCGTCGGGTAGGTTATCCAGTGTACATGTCCACACGGTCCTCGTCTAGGGCTCCTCGGGTGAAGGCGCCAGGGTAAGCTGCCCAGCCTGGATAAGCACACTAGCTGGTACGAGGAAACGTTGGTGATGCTGGTCACTTTAGAACGGTAGCCGCATGATACACTATACATAAATAGACTATTACTGAATTAATAGAATAGGTCGAACTCGACGGTACAGCGTTAAACTCTGATACTTCAGTTATTAATTCGCACGCGGTCTCAATGCTCTATTTGGAGCCAAACAGGCAGTGATGGGCAAGCTACTTGGAAAATGTAGCAAGCTACACTACAAGTTACTCTCAATTAAATATAGCTCAACTACAATGGAAGCTATCCCCAGATAAATGTAGCAAGCTACACTACAAGAACATGGCAAAAATAGCTAGCTACATCGGCACAATTTTTTTTTTTTTTTTACTTCGTGAGCAAGTTTCCACCAAACAAATAGGCAGGAAAAAAAATTCTCAGTTTGATTGTTTATTATAAAACTGAAACAAGCCCTCGGTCTGGCTTTTTGTGTCATCCTTTTAACATGAACTTGTATTATGTACAAAATCCAGGAAGGCAAGTTTAGCTGGGTGCAGCCTCTACAAAAGAAAAGAAAGAGACCATTTGGTTTTATCAGTTTTTATAGTATAGTTTGTTGATTACTTTTGATGCAGTAATGGTCTTTTTCTTTTCTATTCTATCTTTATGTATTATTTATCCCTAAACTCTGCATCTTCTGAAACCTGCCCACTTTATCAACCAAAAACACACTTGAAAACACACTTCTTCAATATCTGAATTGTTTTACTTCATTTTACTAGTATTATGCTACCATGTATATACTACTACCAACTATGCTAATATGTCTATACTACTACAGTATGTACTCAGAGTATAACACTCAAGCTTGACACTGACAAACAATACTACTTATCCTTGGCTGCTAGATATGTACCACTCCTACTGACTTGTTGTACACAATTTGTAAGTTGCTTTGAATGAAAGTGTCAGCTAAATGGCCAAATGTATTTAAATATGTAACTCACAAAACATTCCATGGCCCCAAAATCATGTGTGGACCCCCCCCTGGGGGTCCTGTCCCACAGGTTGAGAACCACTGCTTTTCCCTCTTTTTTTCTTTTCTCCACCCCAATAATATTGTTCATTTTCTGCCTACAGTGAAACATCATCATGATAGCAGCTATCTTAGTTAAAGCTGTTGACAAAGTGTACTGACCTGTGTGCTGTTTGGGAACAGTTGATTTTCATCAGCTCACCTGAATATGTTCTCAAGTTAGTGCTGGACGTGTTGAGAGAGCAGCATATGTTTTAGCCGTTTTTTCAGTCAAACTCATAAATGTGTCCCAGATAGGGCCATGGAGAGTCATTGTTGTTATTGACATCATCATCTTCATCAATGCCATCGAACCCCTCTGCCATTTCGCGCAGACTGGTTCATGTAATCCGTTAAATTGCATTCATTCAATACGTCTGTGTTTTGATTTTCACTTCCTGCTTTGCGGCTGGAGTCCCGCCCTATCCTGCCTCTGATTGGCCTACCCGTAATGTTTTTGCCTACCATACCCAATCGTGAGTCGTCACTCATATCTAATTCAACCAACCAATCATAGTGGGTTTTTTACGGGGAGTTTTTTTTTCTCCTCGCAGATCTTCTAGCCTAGACTGTTTCTCTCGAAAGTAGCGTGTAACGTTTCTCGTCGCTACGTTACTACTTCGTTCTATAAATAGCTCCGCTACAGAGATCGCTACCCTGGTTAAAAAGTAGCGAGCTACCAGCACGCTACTGAGAATTGTAGTTAAGCTATGTAGCGTCGCTACTTGTAGCTAGCTACTGCCCATCACTGCAAACAGGCCATACTTCACCGCACGTTGTATCGTGGGTGAGGCTTCAACTTATTGGGTAACTAACTTCTGTATTCACCTGCGCCGTATTTATACGTTAGGTGAACAAACTAGTACCAGCTTTATTCCTGTCTCGTATCCTTCCGCAGAGCCGTTCATGTCCAGGCAAGTCTTTGGCGGTGACTTTGAGCTAGACCTTGGGGGTATGGCAGTGGCGCCTAAGGGACCGCTGTCCAATAAGAGAACGAAATATTATGGTCTGTACTAGGTTAAAGGGATATTCCGTGTATATGTACAAGGAATACACAAGGGATATCAAACGATATACAAATATTATGCAATATATATCAATTAATAAATATATATATTCGGTTTAATCTGATCCTTCGTAACAATAATAATAATAATAATAATAATAATAATAATAATAATAATAATAATAATAATAATAATAATAATAATAATAATAATAATAATAATAATAATAATAATAATAATAATAATAATAATAATAATAATAATAATAATAAAAATATGCATGGTAAAAGACATGCTAAGGTCCTGCGATAGTGCAATACAGTGTTAAGCTATGGATGAGGCACTGGGTCTTATGTACACTACTATACAATATTATACTATACAATATACAGTTATACTATATATCCTTATGCTCTCTTGCTATATCCATCTATTACTATACAAGAACCACTCCTGTTCTTTAGTTTAAAGTAATAATAATGATAATAATAATAAGTTGTCTAGTCCAGTGGCTGTACACGTTAATGTTTCTATAGACTAGGTGGTAATAATAATAATAATAATAATAATAATAATAATAATAATAATAATAATAATAATAATAATAATAATAATAATAATAATAATAATAATAATAATAATAATAATAAGTTGTCTAGTCCAGTGGCTGTACAGGTTAATGTTACTATACAAGATGGTAATAACTGCCAGCTGAAGAACTCAGCTCAAGCTTAGTGTAACCGACCTTGAGTGGCCTTGAGTCATTTATCATCTAAATCAGAAATGTATGCAAATTAATGGGGGGTGGGCCTATTTGTAAATGACAGACCATTACTATATTAAAAGTGTTCATAAAAGAAAATACTTACCACTGACTTGACCCCCCACCTATTTGCATGCTTTGAACATTTGCATATTGCATGTGAGAAATGAGATCTGATTGGAATGCAGACAACGAGAGCGCATATAAATAACATGTGTGAATGCAAAGGCGGGATCTGATTGTTTCATTATCCAGATAAGATATAGATAATCATGTTAACACCAGGCGTAAATGGGGTCCAAGTGCGAACAACAGGATGCTGACTGAGTTCACTCAATGGCCACCGGTGTCACTAATGAGAAGGAATCTTCCGATCATTCCACACACAGCACCTTTAAAATACCATCCCAGACCAGAATCGGGACCAAGGACCGACATGATGGTGCACAATGTGTGATTACGCCAACTTTCCTAATGGGAGGGCTGAAGAGAAAGATGCCCCATCTCCTAATGGTGCTTCCCAGAGTACACAGATGCTGAGCCTCCGTAGATAGACTGCGGATGTCACACAGAATTAGTCTTTATGGTTCAGCCATCACTCGCTTCGCCGTGACTGGCTTTCAGCAGGCAGGCAGGCGGACAGAAAGGCTCTTAAGGAGATGGGTTACATTTTCCCCCGGAGCAATGAAGTCAGATTTTTCTATAAGGTCTGGTCTTTTTTATTTCCCATGCTTGCCTTTCTTCCACTTCTACAGCCCAGGGTGTCCCCCTTTTAGTAGAGCCTTTTAGTACAGGCTCAGCACCTCCACCGGGTTCCAAAGCACCTCCATTAACGTTGGACAAAGTAATGCGTTTTTATTCAATGAAATCCAACCTTTCCATTGTAACGCACCTCGTTGAACGCGCCGACAATATCATGGTACAGTGACCAGCGAGAGCGGTTCTTAAGCTTAACGCCGGATCAGTTATGGAAGCCCGTCACGCCTGTCACCCCCCCCCCCCCCCCCCCCCCCCCCGAAGGGACAGGGTGCCCAAACTTGGCTAAGGGCTGAATCGTGCCGTGAGGTGCGGGGCTGCGGTACAATTTGATTTGATCCGGAGAATTACTACGTATATCTAAAGCCCTATTCGTACAGGACTAGTATTACTTGGGGGACCCATGGTGGCGTCTATACTTTCCGTAGCCGCATTTCTGGCAGACGTTCTCTGATTGGCACTGACTGACGCTCTCTGATTGGCCACTGACATGTTTGCCCAATAGCGTGACGAGCTGTGTCTTTGCCCATTTCCGCGTCGAACAGCCTGCAAACTACCTGCCGTTCTATCGCCATGCTCTAAGACAAACTCTAACCTTAACCAACTTCGAAGAGTGCCTAAGCCTAACCAGTGTAGATCTGGCGTCGGCCAATCAGAGAACGTCTGCCAGAAATGCGGCTACGGAAAGTATAGACGCCCCATGGTGACCCAAACGTATGGACACAATCATGCCAGTTAGGGAACCTTGTGTATACTGTTTATTTTAACTCTGACTCATTAAAATTCAAATGATTTATTGCCTATATTTATAGAAACGTATAATATAATCCATAGGGTATACAGAACCTCATCTGCACCTTTTTTTACACTGTTTACTTTTCTCTCCTATTTTTAGATTCAGATCTAATTTCCTTGCCTATACTTATGTCTTTCTACTATTACCCCTGCCCATACCTGTACCCCCCCCCCCCCCCCCCCCTCATCCATGCTGCTATGACGCTCGAATTTCCCCAAGGGGGTCAATAAAGGAATATCTTATGGTAATAGAAAATTACCCCAACCTCTGTGATTTCCACATATACTAGTTTTTAGATACAAAGGAGTTTTAGACACAGATACGTTTCTTACTAACGTCTCCCGAGATTGAACCTGACACGCCTATAGTGTTGACTGCGTGAATGATCAAACTTAAGTAACGACTTATCATAGTGTATTTATACCTGTATCACTGTACATATTAATACTACAACTCTGTACATACATCTGATTAGCACTATTACTCAGTAGTACTCATTTATATATCACCTGTACATTGTATATAACTATTGCACTTTACTGTTAGGCGTGTATGAACAAATGTGCTGGTATAGTTGTGTACAGTTAAGTTTTCTTAGCTATTTCACATATTGATTATCGTATATTGGATTATTGTATTTTGGAGCTTGTGTGTGTGTGTGTATTAGTCCAAGTCTCTAGTACTTTGTCCTGATCACTTGTAACGTTATATATTATGATGTAAGCATTATGTCTATGTGTGTGTGTGTGTGTATACTAGTCCTTTGTCCCGTTTACTTGTAATGTCATGTTGTAAGTATTATGTATGTGTGTGTGTGTGTGTACTAGTCCTCTGTCATGTTTACTTGTAATTAGGGCTGTCAGTTTATCGCGTTAATTAGATTAATTAATTAGACAGCAAATTATCGCGTTATGAAAATTAACTCAAAATGTATTAAAAATAAAACAAAATGTCCTTGAAATATTTTTTTATCTCTTTCATTCCATAAGAACGTAGAATACACATTTACAGACTTTTTTTTAATATGGCCATTTGCATGTTCTTGGTATCTGATTCTAGGGACATCTATGGATCTCAGGGAATGTATTCCCAGTGTCAGAAATACTGTGTCTGTTACTAGGCTTGAGTAAATTGTAATGAACCAAATGAGAATATCAATAAATTTGTATCTTTAACTGTGAATAACACCATGCTAAAATTGACCAGACCTGAAAAATCTAAGCAAATGAATAAATGGAAGATGACAGAAGGTTTTGTAGATACAGTACTGAATTCTGGTATCCGGACACATGCCATTTGAAATATGATTATAGAATATAGAATATAAGGCCTAAAATGCTTATGCAATTAAAATGTGATTAATTAGATTAATTAATTACAAATCCTGTAATTAATTAGATGGGTTTTTTTTATCGCCTGACAGCACTACTTGTAATGTCATGTTATGATGTAAGTATTAAGTCATAATGTAACCCAGGAAGAATAGCTACTGCAATGCTGCAGCTATAATTGGGGATCCTACTAAACTAAACTAAACTAAACTAAAGTAAAGTAAAGTAAAGTAAAGTAAACTAAAGTAAAGTAAAGTAAAGTAAAGTAAAGTAAAGTAAAGTAAAGTAAAGTAAAGTAAAGTAAAGTAAAGTAAAGTAAAGTAAAGTAAACTAAACTAAACTAAACTAAACTAAACTAAACTACACTAAGCTAAGCTAAGCTAAGCTAAACTGTTACATTTGCACTCTGGTTGGATGCCAAACTTATTTTCATTGTACTGTACTTGTGCAATTCATTTGAAATTAATTTGAATCTAATCTAATCTAAACACTATAGTGTTTCAAATGGCATCTCTATCTCATTTATAACCACAGTGAACGTGCTGTCTGATGCAAAAATGGAACCATGGAGAGTATATTTCAATGATCAATCAAATCGGTGACAATTCAGCAGGGGAAGATAATGAACTGGATAACAATTACAGTATGTTCAGCTGCTTTGGATAGAAATATATTTTTCAAGAAAGAACTGGCCTATCAATCTCCATGCTGAGGTGAAGCAGATGGATTCTGCGTTTGCACTGCATGAAAATGCATTTAAAGCCTTCCTGTATTGACTATACCAAAAACAAATCACGACCCCAAATTACTGAGATGCCGATTCGCACAGGACTAATATTATGAGATGACCTCTGTGTTTGCCAAAATATGGTAATTAATTTGCACTGGGATTTTTACTTCAACAAATTACAGACATGGCAGATTTGCACCTGGTTAAAGGGGAACTATTTTACTATTTTTTTCACTATTTGGGCAATTTTACACAGTACCTGTGAGTCTATGGAACACATCTGTAATTTTTTTTCCCAAAAAATTCATTGTTTTGTATTTCTAATCAAGTACTCAAAAACAGCATGTTCCTACCTCAGGATTTTAAGCCGTTGTGTGGCTGGGCTCCGCCCATACTCTCAATGCGATTTGAGTGACAGACCCCCACCTGTAGCTTCGCCCATACTACTAACGTCAAAGTGAACACACAAACAAATATGGCTCAAGCATACGTTTTCGAATACAATACAATCCACAAAGGGATGACACCGAAGCAGGTACCCATGCCATACGATTTTGGGTATAGAGAAAAAAAGATACGACACGCACACAAACACACACGGTTCTTGCACTAACGTTAGACTGTCTTGGCACACACTCACACACACACACACACACACGGAAGAGTACCGTAATACACAAACGGATGAATGAATGAGGTCCTACTGCTAATTAACTAATTACGATGTATTGTATGTACTTACCAGTGGCGGCTGCTGACCAAATTTTTTGGTGAAGCACAAATTATTATATTATATTATATTTCTAAAACATCCCAAGTCAGATTACTAGTAGTAACGTGGATAATAGTAAAAGACGGTATGAAGGTTAGTAGTTTCAGATATTAATTGAAGTTAGTTTGGCTCGTCTTCTGCCAGCTTGGCTGTGTGTGTGTGTGTGCGTATACGTGTGCGTGTGTGTGTGTGTGTGTGTAATAACAACAAGTATACTGGTGAGAGCACTAACTATAATCATAGTTATATATTGATGAGAGCACTAACCAAGGGCGTAAATCTGTTGTCAGTGGTGGAGGGGACACATTTGGGGGCGTGGTCAGTGGCGGAGGGGTGCTACGTATAGTGTATGGTCGCGGCGGGTGGGGGGAGGGGGGGGTGAAGGGGGGTCCCCCCCTTTTTGTAGATTTTTTTTTAAATCAGTTGTGCAAGTCAATTTTGGTGAGTTGTTTCTATATACAATTCACTTATGACAAGTCATAATGCCGCGCGAATCTCGGAACGTGCGTAGTATGTGTGAGAGAGAGAGAGAGAGAGAGAGAGAGAGAGAGAGAGAGAGAGAGAGAGAGAGAGAGAGAGAGAGAGAGAGAGAGAGAGAGAGAGAGAGACAGGCCCGGACTGGCCATCGGGAGCACCGGGAGTTTTCCCGGTGGCCTGGCCTGCAAAGATAAAAAAAAAAAAAGTATATAAAAAAAAATATTATATGTTTTTTTTATTATTATTTTTTTTTATTTTTTTTGCCAGGCCATTGTTTCTAGTTGTGGCGGCGGCGCGGCGCGATAGTTTTTAGATAACCAGGTGGGTGGGGAACAACCAGGATTTCACTGTCTGCTACAGAGTTGGAGAATTATCTGACTCTCTCCCTCACCGGACACACACACACACAATGGAGCCGTGCTGCCGCTTGTGATTGGTGGAGGCGGGACCAGGCGATACAACTGATTGACCGTGGAGGCGGCGAATGGAATGGCAGATGGCACACTCCCAAAAGGAGTTGTTAAATCTGACATTACAAAAAACAATATGTGGTGGTTATGATTGGGGCTGAAGTTGAATAAACAATTTATGAAAGAGAGAGTCAAAATAATTCCAAGATAATTCAAAGATTACACACCTTTGCCACATTGGCTACAAACATAATCACTGCAAAGTTATCAAAAAAATAAGAATCTGATCAGACACAAGGGTTAAGTTGTTGTTCCCTTTCTAATTTCCTCAAAAACATCTAGTCTATAGTTAATGTGATCAATATTATTTGACAATTGATGCTTTTTGTTGGAAATTTCAGTCAGTGAGCTCATACTTTGAGCTCATTTTATAGTTAAAATGATTGAGACAACGCAATCTTCTGTCTTCGTTGTGCATGCATGCGTGTGCTCACCACACGTGATACATGTGTCACTATTCTGGCAGTGGCTACTGTTATTATAGTATTGTAATGAAAGGTCTGTTATTTAATGTTTGTGTAAAGGGCTATTTTAACTGTTGATGGGTAGTGCATCAGTAAAGTGAATATGGTATTGTGCTCTTGCCTTGTTTGAATAGGTGGAGAGAGTGGTTAACTGTATTATAATAGTAAATAGAAAAATATGTTGTGCTCTTGCTTTTTTCTTTTTGAAGGTGGAGAGAGTACCATTGCTAGTGCCACAACAGTTTTATTTGAGGTTCATAACAGTACATTGTACTAAGCAATTGTTGGCTCATTAGTTTGTGATTCACATGCACTAAAATTCACCAGAATGCAGGAAATTAAGTCTTTGTAACTAAAATTTTCCGGGTGGGGGACCCCCAGACCCCCCACTTAAAAAGTGGCCTGATTGGGGCTATATTTCGCGCTATATCTCCCGGTATGAATTATTTCCCCAGTCCGGCCCTGGAGAGAGATATCGCGCTATTTATTATCTACAATGTATAAAACAACTAGAGGCTTTTAAATACAGACAGACAGATATTTCACAGACACCAAGCAATGCTGTTGCATTTCATGCATGGCAATCTCAGTCACAGACACATCGTTCACAGTTTCACACCAAAGGGAGGGGTGCTACTGTATGTAGCCTACAGTATTTGAGCACACCTGAAGACTGGGCTGTTGTTGATACTGTATGCAAAGACAGCTGTGGTCGGTACAGTACTTAGCGCCGGGTGCTCGCCTGGCTACTTGACTTTGCATGACAATGGCTCAGAGATGGACAAGCAGCCGTTTTCCGTGTGGTCCTATCACGTTGCGTCACCGTTTATTATCGTGCAGGGGACAATAACTGCATTCTGAAAACATGCCGGGGACATGTCCCATGTGTGTGTCCCCTTAGTTACGCCCCTGGCACTAACTATAATCATAGTGAGATACTGGTGAGAGCACTAACTTACACACAGTTCTCATATCCTTCCTAGTGACACACAGTCCTCATATCCCTCCTAGTGACACACAGTCCTCATATCCACACAGTCCTCATATCCCTCCACTGTATCTCTCTCAACCAAAGCTCTACTAGTACAACCAGCTGATATAGATGATGTCTGCTCTACAGTAACTAACTCAAGAATCAAGAGGTTTATTTGTCACATACATACCAGGGCATACAGTGAAATGCGGGACACATACACAGTTGCGAGAGTGAGAGTGAGAGCAGCACATCACCAGTTATCAAGTGTATACTTCATAGACAGTCACGTTAGCTACCGGTTGTGCGGCTAGCTAACATTAGCTCTCAATGAGACTTATTTTGTACTTACCTATTATAATAAACGCATGACACATCCCCTCCACAAAATCCACTTGAGAACAGCTGTGTAACAAAGTCCAATAGGCCCTCGTTCATTAGATCCAAAGCATCAATTGCTTTTCCTCGACTCTAACGCTAGTTTAGCAGCTAATGGCTAATGGCTAAACAGCTGAATTTCTAAACAAAGCAGAACGAGCCCCTGCATTCATTCTTCACATGTAAATCGAACTCCTCCCCCGCAAGGACAGCTGACCCGTGAGACAAAGTCTCTAAACAGGATGACTTTACACAAAGTAATCTTACCTTTATAGATACTAAAACAGTTTTATAATAAACATGTTCTTAAAAACTCAAATTCATTCAACAAAAAAATAAATAAAAAATAGAGGAAAAAAAGAAAAGAAAGTCTCGGCGGAGTTCTGGTCGATATCGCTGTTCGTCTCTGATTGCGTCTTAAGTTTGTGTGGCATGGCGTGAACGCCAATCAATCAAGTGCGCTAAACCTCACTACCCGCCTTTTTAAAACTCAAATACCCTATTTTGATTGGATAATTATATTCTTAAGCCCAACCTGTGCAACTATTTTTGCAGTGACTGATTGACAGCTGTCCATCAAATGTGTTATGGGATCAGGCCAGGGCCCTCATTCATCAATGTGTGCGTAGAACATGTTCTATTTCCACACGTAAGCACAGAATGTAGAACCAGTGTACGCACAGGGAAGTCGGGATTCATCACACGTGCGTACGCAGGCTCTACGCACACCTGTCATGATGAATATGACTTTGATCCTACGTTTGAGCTTGTGCACTGTTTTAAGTATTTGCATACCAGAAACGCCCCGATTAACCATATACGGTAATGGAATACACCCATGAAATGTGGAAAAATGGACTAAGCCGAGGGAAGCGTGTCATGAGACAGGCTGACAGACGTGTACACTTACGGTGATGTCGGATATGATATCTATTAACCATTGCTGCCTGGGCAGCGCAAACACTAATAAATACCGCGCTGGAATATGACTGCCTTTTCCCGTGTTGTTTGATTAATACCCAGGGATTAAAGTTCTCCTCAATTTTATTCCAAATCGCGATGGATCTCCCGTCAATTTTCTACCTGCTGCATATGATTTCTAGAGGCATACTACAATCTATTTTGATGTCAGTATTGGGTAGCCTATATAAACAATAATACGAGAGCATATACAAGAACAATGAATCTCACTGCATGTATGATGTAGCCTGCCTTTCAATACATGAACTTGAATTCCATCATGTTTGTGTGCGGGACTCACAAGGCTGTTGTCACAATGGGTGGTACCGGTACAGTAATAATAACAGTCCACACAATATCACGATCCATGCCATAGCCTATGTTCTATTAGGACATGATCTGTGACGACAAATGTTCTAGAATGTTTGATTAAGATATCATACTCTGACAGCATGCCTATGATCAACAAAAACGCGAACTTGAATCCCATCATATACATAGTCTGTCCACTATCTGGTGTCATTGCAATGCGTTTTCTATTCTTTCTTAAACAGTAAAAAGGGGGAAGAACACTATATTCATATGACTTGTATTCTGCTTACAGCTTCGAAATTCCACTTGTTTCGTTTAACGTAAAGCCTTTTAAATATAATCAAAACGTTCCCGTGTTTCTGCGGTCTGCGCAAAATAATAACGAGTTGAGCTTTATGATTTATGATGAATTGAAAATGGGGGACCCTGATGTAAACAAGACGAAAGTCTTTCTCTGGTCTGCATCCCCAATTAACAATTGTATGTACTGAGCTGTACTGTACTGTACCCATTCTGCAATCTGTTAATAAACTTTTCAATCAATCAATCAATCAAGCTACGCGGAGCGCAGTCAGTCAGTAGCCTACACCCTGTATATTCCGATAACGCTATATAAACCATGCTGCATTCATTCTGAGAGAAAGATCTATTATTCCAAATGCTATTTATAGGGTTTTGACCATAATTACACTACTGTTGCTATTTTACAATGAACTATAATGAACTACGGTTCGTACAGAACATGCCAGTGTTATTATGCACAGAAGCTCATTTCCTTGTTGTAATAATATATTCTACCACTGGGCGTCAGGTAAGTGTGCTCTGACCTGTGCGTAGACGTAAGCACGGAGTCAAGTTCAAATCGAAATTGATGAATCCCACTCTTTGCTTAGAAATGATCGTACGCACAGGGTAAGCACAGATCTGTGCGTAGAACACGTTGATGAATGAGGGCCCAGGTCAGAGAGCTCAGAGCTGTCACTTGGACATTTTTGAAGAAAAAAAAAATATTCACTGGCATTGTCTTTTTCACAGAGGAAAACATTTCTAATAATTTTTTTTATAATAATAATAAAAAATAAAATAATATATATATGTATATTAATAATAATATTTGTTTTTTCTTTCTGTATATTACTAGTGAAGCACTAGCCTCACTAGTTGTCATGCAATAACCTCCACTGGTACTTACTGATTCAATGCTTTCTTTCGGTCCCGAAGATTTGGTACAGGCTAGCTCCCTTCTTTAGCAACAGCCAGGAAATCACGGCAGAATTATAAAGTCCATTGTAGGCGATCGCCCAGCTCGGGGAGCTCTCAACTCGGCGACAAATAATGTTACCTCCTCGGCCGGTTTGACTATAGTATTTTTATGATTTACCAGAAGTGCTGAGTCCAATGTAGTCTGGTGAAAACGCACGTTATCATCCTTAGGTGATTGTTTTGTCCTCTTCTAATAGTCTCCACAAGTCGCGATCACCATAGCTCACAAACTTGGCCCATTGATGACGGATCACAACATAATGAATGCAAGGACATTCGCTGCTTGGCAGTCAGGAACAGCACAACGTATCTTGTCCGTTTTGCTCATAAAGTTTTTAAATGCTAACCCAATGCTTCAATTCCACACATTTGCTTGTGTACTGCAATAAATAATGTTTGAGTGTGTTCACTTGCGGTGGCTGGCAGTTGGCTACAAGCATAGAGGGGGCGGGCGTTATTATGCAGCTGAGAAACGTCTTACGTCACAGCTCATTTTCAGATTACTCAGTTCAGTGAGTGGTACAAAATGCCTCTGCCAGACTGTTGACCGGAACCCGCAAGAGAGACCACATCACCCCTGTCCTTGCCTCCCTTCATTGGCTTCCAGTACGCTACAGGATAGATTTTAATGTTCTCTTATTTGTTTTTAAAGCCCTTAATGGTCACCCCCCCTCCTACATCTCAGACCTCCTATCCCCCTATTCCAACACCAGGTCCCTCAGGTCAGCCGATCAGAGGCTCCTGACAGTCCGGAGGTCTAACCTCAAGCTTAGGGGGGGGGGGGGGCGTGCCTTTGCTGTCGCAGCCCCTGAACTGTGGAACAGCATCCCCACCTCCATTAGGCTTGCCCCCTCGATAGATGCCTTCAAATCTAGGCTCAAAACCCACTTCTACCTACTAGCCTTTCCCGTTCACTGACTCATGCCCTGTTTTCCTGTGTGTTTGCCTGTGTGCCCTCCCATAAAACGGAGTGTGATTGTTGTCAATATGTATCTATGTGTATCTACCCTCTGTACAGCACTTTGGTTGACACATGTCATGTTAAATGTGCTATATAAATAAATCTGATTGATTGATTGAGTGAGGGAGAATATTGTGGGAGGATAATTGGAAGAATGCGCCAATATGAGAATTAGATACATAGATCCTATTAATATAAGTCCACATAGCTAGGAAACAATGCTAAACACTGGAAAAGGCCATTTATAAGATAGTTCCCCTTTAAGAACACAGACGTCCTCCGCAATTATCAAAAATTATTAGACGGCCCCAGATAATACTAGTCCCGTATGAATAGGGCTTTAAGATAAGATAAGATATTCCTTTATTGATCCTCTTGGGGAAATGCAGGAGTCATAGCAGCATGCAGGGGAGGAGCGGGGTACAGGTATGGGCAGGGTAATAGCAGAAAGACATACATATAGGCAATGAAATTAGATCTGAATATAAAAATATGAGAAAATATAAACAGTGTGAACAATATAATTAACTCTGCATATGAAATTAGATCTGAATATAAAAATATGTGAACAAATAAACAGTGTAAGCAAAGGTGCAAATGAGGGTCTGTATGCCCTATCGATAATATTATACCTTACAATGAATATAGGCAATAAGTAAACAGTATACACAAGGTGTATTAAGTCTTATATACATTTCTTTGTTCCTTGTAATAATGAAATTCTCCTGAAATAAAGAAAATGCAAAATCTGAAATATTCCCACTTGTTCTTTCAACAATGTCACCTCCACTATCTACTTTCCTGGGGGGGAAACCCTGCATCATGATACATGCACCAGGTAACGTGGTCTCCTGGCATATATCCTATATTATCTAGTGAACACTGCTGTAATAATAAAGCATGTCTGCTGACTCAGCCAACACAAAGCCACTGTGCCTTGATTAGTCGTTCCAGTCATGTAGGAGGTTTTCATCCTTGATCTGTCACAGGTCTTTACTGCCAATAAATGGACTTCTGCCCCTGAAAGCAGGGACACTGTTTATTGAGATTGCTTTCCACCACACTGGGTGTTCTTGGCCATACAGTGTTGCCAGGAAAGTTGTCTCTTTTGTCCAGGGAATAGAGTGAGTGATGAGGAGAAGAAGAGTCCAACCGTCCTCCCCTCCTCTGTCACACTGGCTACCTTCAGGCTGCAGACGAAAGTGGCCCAAATCAGATTTATTTTGCTCATACTGTATGTGACTCGGATCAGATTTCTTCACAACAGTGTAAACAGCACAAATCACATGGAATCAGCTTGGGCTACTTTCATTATGTGGTCCTACATCAGATACAGGTCAAATTTGTTCAAATTGCGACGTTTTACGTTACTCTAGATTGACATTTGTCATGATTTTTTACATCTTTGCGGGTCTGTTCAAGAGCGTGACCAGTTCACACTGGAATCTGATATTGGCCACATTTATAAATCAGAATTGAACACTACGGCTTGCAGTGTGAACGTAGCCTTGGAGCCCTGGCTTCTCCCTGGTTGTGTAAATCCAATGGTATCCATGGGTGGCAGGCTGACATAACAACAATCGTGTGAGAAGACTGTATTGACTTGACTGCTTGGCATCAATTACCACTTGAGACTCCGACCCCATACACATGGCTCTGACAGCCACAGTCACCAGGGAACACAATCAACTGCATGGAAGGTTCCCAGCTGACAATTTGAGATTATTTTCATGGCAACTCTATGGAAGTCACTGGTTGTAACTGTAAGAGTTGAAAATATTAGAAATGAATAGAGAACGTATTTTCTATAGCATGTGTTTATTTTATTTCACAGATTAGTTTTGGTTCAATTCAGATTCTGAACAATGTAATTTGTTTTATAGTTGATATATGACATTAACGTTTGATTGTTCTACCGTGTTTGCTCTCCTCAGTTAGTAATGCCTGGTGAAAAGGTGGTTGCTGTGACGATCTGTACCTTTGGGGACATCACTAACAAACCCAGCAGTTTCCTTGGTGGTTATCTCTGCAGTACAATTGACTCCAACGTCTATTACATAAGCATCACAGTCACTTTTGGTAACCTGTGTTAAAGTAATAATCTAATTTTCTTTCTCATAAAAACATTTTCATATGAACAAATTTGGGGGCGACAGTGGCTCAGGAGGTAGAGTTGTCGCCTGGTAATCAGAATGTTCCCAGTTCGATTCCCGCTCCTCCCGGAAGTGTGTTGAAGTCCTTGAGCAAGACACTTAGCCCCTAACTGCTGGCACCTGGCATGGTGTGTAAATGTGTGAGTGAATGGGTGAATGTGAGTCATAGTAAAGCACTTTGGATAAAAGAGATATACAGTATATCATCAATTGATATTGAGTCCAACGATACCCAGTTCATGAACATTTGTACAAATTAGCTTTTCTGACCATCTGTGTCTGCTAGGACATTCCTAGGAAAATCCCCTAGAATAGCGATGGCATTATATGTCACCACCGACATTAGTAGGGGTGCACCGATATATCGGTCGGGTATTGGTATCGGCCGATAAGTGCCTTGTTGACTGCTATCGGCCTATCGGCCGATAAGCTCAAATGTGCCGATAGCAGTCGCCGATAAATACCCATCAATTTGTGTAGCGTCAAAAGGCAAAAAAAAAAAATTCACTCGAGACCTACCTGCACAACGCCCGCCGTCCCCCACACACACACACAATCTACTGCATCAAAGTAACTACTTATGATTAACAAGGCATTCGTTTTGTGGCATTAGCGTTATATAGTTAGTGTTACACGGACAATAACATCAGCATATTATTATTACCCATAGCAGCAAGGCATTACTCCGAGTCCGTTCATTAGCTCGGTTCCATTCCGTTGCTCATTCCGTACCCAACTACACATTCTGCAATCTGTTAATAAAGTTTTCAACCAGACAAATGTATAGAAAGGCTTTGTTTTATTATAACATTTGTTGCAGTAAAATCATTATGTCTCATTTGGTCATGCGTGGAGCGCCGGTCGGCGGGCCGGGCAGCTAACGTAGCTACGTTATTAGCTATTAGATGCAAGACTAACGTTACTGGTGAAAATGTGATTTGCGTTGGAATACTCCTTTGTCAACTTGCTGTACTTTGCTTGCAGGTCTGCAGTCATTATTGCTGCATTATGAATACCCCCAACTTTAGCCAAGGTAACGTTATGGCTAAACCTTTAACAATAGTTAACGCTAGCTTTCGGTTAGCTGTTCAATGCTATTAATAACACAACTCCCCGTCAACACCCTCTCTCGGGAAGATGGCATTTAAGAAAGTATCTGCTGTTAAAATGAAGTGTTACACGTTCAATAACAAGCATATTATTTACCCGAACATAGCAGTAAACAAGGCATTACTCCGTTAGTCCGTTCATAGCTCGGTTCCATTCCGTTGCTCATTCCGTACCCAACTACACATTCTGCAATCTGTTAATAAAGTTTTCAACCAGACAAATGTATAGAAAGGCTTTGTTTTATTATAACATTTGTTGCAGTAAAATCATTATGTCTCATTTGGTCATGCGTGGAGCGCCGGTCGGCGGGCAGCTACGTTAAGTGTGTTCTGCTCTCGCAAACAGAACAATGGCGGCATGCCCGGAAGTAGAAACATTTATAAACGCTTGCCGATTGGTCGGCAAGCGGGAGGTGGGTGCTAGCGGTGTGGCGTAATTGGCCGAATCGACTGTCAATCAAAATGGTTCCATTGCATTGGTTGAAAGCTCTGGTTGAGAGAATAGTATCCCGCTGCAGGCCGCAAGAATGGTTCCATTTCATTGGTTGAAAGCTCTGGTTGAGAAAATAGTATCCCTCTGCAGGCCGCAAGACGATACTGGGAGAGAGATAGTGATACCATAAACATATTTCTTGATGTTTCCTTTTTTTAAGTAAGTAAAGAGGCCTACAAATACAAACATACACATACAAATATACAGTAGTTTCATTAAAAAAAATAAAAAAATAAAAATAAAATAATTTTTTTTTTTTTTTTTTTACAAATACTTATATACAAATATCGGTATCGGTATCGGTATCGGCCGATAGTGTTAGTTGAACAATCGGTATCGGTAT
The DNA here is from genome assembly GCF_963971535.1 of Notolepis coatsorum. Classification (NCBI taxonomy): domain Eukaryota; kingdom Metazoa; phylum Chordata; class Actinopteri; order Aulopiformes; family Paralepididae; genus Notolepis; species Notolepis coatsorum. The sequence continues at coordinate 46,379,150 of NC_140176.1, read as the reverse complement.
CGGCGGCCAATTTTCATATCGGTGCATCCCTAGACATTAGCATTTGTTTTGAATAAATAGAAGCTTGGCATTCAACTCAGTAGTTAGTATATGGCTTTTAAAAATGGAAAGTGAGTACAAAACAAAAAATAACAAGGATCTAGCTGCAGATTATCTATCAATAAACGTTACACATTTTTAAGGCATAACTGCTGGAGTGTGTGCTTTATATCAGTGAGGCCTGGGCTCCTCGCCATAGAGAGGGGAGGGAATGTATTGCGCCCCGGTTATGTAGAATAGAACCTCAGATACGGATCGGAAAGCTGTGTCCAACTTTGGAAATCAGCTAACTTTAGGTTTTAGTTGTTTCCTGGTGTACTGACTGTTCAACTGAAAAGGCCCAATTTTTTTTTCTAAAACACCACTAGACGCGGTGGTTAGTTTGTTGCTGTACTGTTCCGTACTGGACTACTGACATGATGTGGGGGGGGGGGGGGCTTTACTTTCACGTGGGTGTAGGCCTCTATGTCAGTCCCATCCTAGATTCTGTTTCGGAGTTGCGCAACGTTTCACTGATGGATAATTCAGATTGTGTAATGGACTTCAAAGTCAAAGGCCAAATGTGCCCGCCCACACTAGCATGATCACCTTTTATTAAATTGAATCATTAATTAAATCTCTCATCTCTTTCCAACACCCAGCCTTTGTGGACATTTCTGGCAGATTTTTCCATTTTCATAAAGGTTACACATTGCTTTTCTATTACTACTGGTTGGTTAACACCATAATCAACAGCTCTTGAGTCAGCTGCAGTCTATTGTGATATCCCAGCAGACCAAGAGCCATATGACTCTGGTTTGAAATGTTTTGGACAGCTCATTTATTTGCAGTTGTAAGATCATTCCAGATCAGTTGGAGAGTGAATGTGATCACTTAAAAATACTCATCCTGCACTGTATTTTTTGAGCTATGAATGAATGAATCACCTGGGCGACTTCAACCTGCCTGACTTATCTCAGTCGGTCCCAGTGGTCTTCCTCCTACAATCGTTTGACCTGACTCCCACTGCCATGCCTCCCACCCACAAAGCAGGCAACTCCTTGGATCTCATATTTTCCCGTAACTCCAGCATCATTAACACCACGGTAACGCCCCTGCATTAATCTGACCATTCCTTCATATCCTTCTCACTAACTCATGCTTAACCGAAAGGTCTTCACCCCAACTCAAACCATCTCATTCAGAGGCAACCTGCCCTCCCTATCCCCCTCCACCCTCTCCTCTGACATACTATCCACTCTACCTTTGAGTGACACCTTCTCTGCTCTCCCCACAGAGATGGCAACCTCCACCCTCCTCTCAGCCCTTGCAACCTCCTTCAACAAGCTCTGTCCCCTCGTTGAGAAACCTGCCCGCCGTTCCCCACTCAGTCCATGGCTGACGGATGCTGTGAGAGAACAAAGGCAGGTCCTGAGAGCGGCTGAAAGGAAGTATAGAAAGTCATGCCTCATCGACATCGACGCATATCACAACCTCTTGTTAACATTCTCCAAAACCATTACTAATGCCAAAGCTTCTTTCACCATAGGATCGAGGCCTCTGCCAATAATCTTCGCAAACTGCATGCTACCATGTCCTCCCTCCTCACTCCCCCCCCCACCCCCTCCTCCCTCATCTTTCTCTGCCGAAGACTTCGCTGTCTTCTTTGAGGAAAAAGTGGAGAACATCCGCAGCTCCTTCTCCCAACCCCCACCCATTCCAAATACTGAATCAAGAACCTCATCCTTCACTCTGTCATCTTTCTCTCCCATTACAGAAGCCGAGACCCTGACACTGGTAACGTCGAACCGTCCGACTACATGCCAGCTGGACCAGCTACCCTCCCCACTCCTCCAGACCATAGCACCGGACATCCTCCCATTCCTAACTGCAACCATCAACTCCTCACTCAACTCGGGGGTGGTCCCCACCTCCCTAAAACAAGCCAGAGTGACACCACTCATAAAAAATCCCAACCCTGAACCCCACCGTCATAGGCAACTATCGTCCTGTCTCTCCTCTCTCCTTCCTTTCTAAAACACTTGAACGTGCTGTATCCAACCAACTTACTGCTCATCTCTTACAGAATGACCTCCTAGACCCTAATCAGTCTGGCTTCCGGACTGGCCACTCCACAGAAACGGCCCTCATTGCGGTCACAGAGGCACTTCACTTAGCAAAAGCGAAGGGCCTCTCCTCTGTCCTGATTCTCCTAGATCTATCTGCAGCCTTCGACAAAGTCAACCATCAGATCCTCCTCGTGGCCCTCGCAGGAATGGGAGTGGTTGGCTCTGCGCTGACATGGCTGACATCATACCTCAATGACCGCTCCTACCAAGTGTCATGGATAGGGACCCTGTCGGCCACCCGCCCCCTGCGGACAGGTGTCCCCCAGGGCTCGGTCCTAGGACCCCTTCTCTTCTCCCTCTACACTAAATCACTGGGTAACATTATCACGTCTCATGGCTTCTAGTATCATTGCTATGCCGATGATACTCAACTCTTCCTCTCCTTCCCTCCCTCAGATATCCACGTCTCTGAGCGGATCTCGGCCTGTCTGTCCGACATCTCCGCCTGGATGACGACCAACCACCTCAAACTGAACCTAAGCAAAACAGAACTGCTCCACCTGCCGGCCAAATCCTCCCCCCTGACCGACCTTTCCATCACAGTCGAGAATGCAGCTGTGACCGCGTCCCCGACCGCCAATAACCTTGGTGTTGTCCTCGACGACCAGTTGAACTTCTCTGCTCACATCGCAGCGACAACCAGAACCTGCAGATTCCTCCTGAGCAACATCAGAAGGATCCGCCCCTTCCTGACAAAAGAAGCCACCCAACTCCTCGTCCAATCAACAGTCATCTCCCGCCTCGACTACTGCAACGCACTGCTCGCTGGCCTCCCGGCCACTGCCACCAAGCCTCTTCAACTCATTCAGAACGCAGCGGCCAGCCTGATCTCAAACCTACCGAAGTCGGCCCATGTCACCCCACTTCTTAGGGACCTGCACTGGCTCCCCATTGCTGCACGAATCCGCTTCAAGGCCCTCAACCTAGCATACCGTGCAGCAAAGGGAACCGCTCCCGCCTACCTCCGGTCAATGGTCTCTAACTACACACTCTCAAGACCCCTACGCTCTGCATCTTCTGGCCGCCTCAGACCTACTCCTATCCAAGCTCCGGGAGGGTCATCAAAGAGAAGTCGCCTATTCTCAGTCCTTGCCCCACAATGGTGGAATGAACTACACACCCCAGTTAGGACAGCCAAAACCTGTCCAATCTTTCGCTGGCAACTAAAGACGCACTTCTTCAACCATTGTCCTAATAAACTAACCTACACTGTAACACACAACACTTTGATGAACATTGTTACTCAGCTGATAGAGTTGTACCCTTCCTGATGACTTGTCATACAGAACTTGTAAGTCGCTTTGGATAAAAGCGTCAGCTAAATGACTAAATGTAAATGTATAATATACCATCTCAGAAACTTTGTTTGTTTGTTTCTGAGTAGGAGAAGCCAGTATTCATAGTGGGTGGATTGCACCTTTCCCAATTACATGCTTGAACAATGGCAGGTGCATCTGTGCCGCTACTATTCCATTTCAATTTGAACTGCAGATGAAACAATAAAGGCTTGGTTATACTGTAACCTATGCTCCCCACAAAAATAACAATAATATGATTTCACTGAGGAGATGATCATATATAATTCTCTTTATATTTCCTTCCAGTAGAAACATTGAAAATAAATCTCTTCCTACAGTACCTTGCAGTGTAGAAATCAACAGCTCTTGAGTCAGCTGCAGTCTATTGTGATATCCCAGCAGACCAAGAGCCATATGACTCTGGTTTGAAATGTTTTGGACAGCTCATTTATTTGCAGTTGTAAGATCACTCCAGATCACTTGGAGAGTGAATGTGATCACTCAAAAATACTCAACCTGCACTGTATTTCTTAAGCTATGAATGAATGAATCACCTGACAACTAGGAGTTTCACTGGGAGAGCGTAACATGCATAGAGGTTCACACTAGTGCACTGCAACCTTGCCCAGGCCCGACGGGGCCCGGCCCGGCCCGGCGGGTTCGGGCTGGGTAGGGCTTTTTTTTTAATAAATAATTCGGGCTCGGCCGGGCCCGGGCACCGCCGTTTTTTTTTTTTTTTTTTTTTTTTTCATATAACTAGGGTTATATGATAACCTTCGTTTTAAGATTCGCTTTCTCTTTTGCGCCAGAGAAACATTTGGATGTAATTACTGCAGCGCGCAGAGAGAACTCAGGGGACAAGTTCAACTCGATTGGTTGTGTTGGAATATAGCCAGTTGGCGAACGTTTTAATTTGTTCTTGGGATGTATGTAGCCGGTTTTGTTAACGGTGTTCAACGCGTTGCTGACGTCTGGTGAGTGATGTTTACTATTTGCTGGGTCGCGACTGCTACTTGTTTTGTTGTGATTTTCATTACGTTGCTCTGCTCGAAATCTGCTTTCTCTTTTCTGTTTGTTTGTTTGACTGAGTAGGCTATTGTGTGTTGTGTGTGTGTGTGTGTGTGCGTGTGTCAAAGAAGATTCTATAGCCTTCAATACGTTTTACGAGGCTGATGTGTGACAGTGTGAGTCAGTCTATATAAGCGAGCACTGGGAGAGACGGCATTGCGAAACAGGCTATGTAAATGCTTCTTAGTTTTGTTTATTTATTACGTTCATATAAAACCGCGTTTCGAATATTTAAAACAAATACAAAAAAAATTATATTTTAATAATAATAATAATAATAATAATAATAATAATAATAATAATAATAATAATAATAATAATAATAATAATAATAATAATAATAATAATAATAATAATAATAATAATAATAATAATAATAATAATAATAATAATAATAATAATAATTTTTTTCTGGTTTTCACGCGGGCTAGGGCTTAAAATATTATTTACAGTCGGGCTTATTTTCGGGCAGGGCCTGAAGTTCAAGGGCTCGGGCAGGGCTCGGGCTTTATTTCAAGGCCCTTGCAGACCACTAGTTCACACTATCTTCCCAAGTTCCCTCGGATCCCCTCCCTGCAGAGTAGGCGCCCCAATCGACCAGTAGGAGTTGCTGTAACTGGACAATGATGGAAGTTGGACTGGACCAGTAGGAGTTGCTGGACAATGATGGAAATGTATTCATTTCCATCATTGTCTATTTAAATAAGCCCCTTTTCATATCAAATTAACCATTTGTCATAGAGACTTGTGGAAGGTGTCAATGAACTTAAAGTTTTAAAGATGTATTCCACCCAATAGTGTAATATTGTGTAAATGGTAAATGGCTGCTTTTTTATATAGTGCTTTTATCCAAAGCGCTTTACAATTTGTTACTCACATTTTACCCATTCACTCACACATTCACACACCGACGGCGGAGGCAACCATGCAAGGTGCCAACCTGCCCATCAGGAGCAATTAGGGGTTAAGTGTCTTGCTCAAGGACACATCGACACGCTGCCCGGGAATCTAACTGGGAACCTCCGGATTACCAGACGACTGCTCTACCTCCTGAGCCACTGTCGCCCCTGTACAGGTGTAATACTGTGTAATGGAGTCATAGCGTATTAGTGTATATAATAGTGTAATAGTGTCAATGTAATAGTTTGTAATAGTGTCATAGTGTGCTAGTGTAATAGGAATAATGCTGGGTGATCTGCTTGCATTGGTCTATGTTTGCCCCACCCCCTACACTTAAGCCCCACCTAACGTGTAGGCTTCTGGAATATAAATGGGTGACTTCCGCCTGGTGGCGATTTGCTCTCTACTTATGCATCTTTCTAGTTTTATTAAGGCTTAAGGAGGTTGTAAAAAGCTGTCATCTACAAATCCAACTCTAAATGAGTGTATGTGAACATACCCCCCATTAATAGGGGCTAGAAACCTCCAGATTGGAGCTTTAACAATGGTTCAGAGGATGTCATACATAAATAATGACCTGTAGCCGCAGACAGATCATCCATCTTGCCAGATAAACTTTGCCAAAACAAAACAGAAAAAAACCAACATCAAAGTTTCAAATGCACTCTCATATAGTCAAAACACTGATATTTGTAGAAGCCCCCTCACATCGTTATATAAAATATATACTGCATAATAGGCCTGTGTCTGTTCAAATGAGTCAAGCTGTATTCATGCAGCATCAATTAGAGAGCCCGCGCCTCCGTTGGACCAAGATGCCTTTTGGCTTCTGAGTGGTGAGTAATACAAGGCTTAAAGCCAACCGGCTTTATCAAGGCAAGCCCTGGGATGCGATTTCAGCTCGGGTGCATATACCATTGTGGCAGATTGCAATGAATCACCCGCCTCAAATCCACATCTCACCCCCTCCACAGCGCCACTGCCAAGCCTCCAACCCCTGCTGCACCTTCCTGCTCCAGTCCTGACACAAATTGGCAACCAAAAAAAAAGAAAACCCACCTGGACGGCGAGAGTCATGCGCTCGCATTATACATACATGCGGAATAACATGCCACCTGCACCACGCACACCACAAAACTCCACTTCTTAATCACGCTTGGCTTGTATGATTGCTGGGGGGAATCTGTGGCAGCCAAGCAGTATGCTGTGTGTCTGGAGGGTGCTATGTGAAAGCTGGAGATGCGTTAATCACAAGAACAAGATGAAGGCAGGGACGAGCAGGAGCAGGGGGAGGGAGTCCAGTGGTGCAAGGTGGGTGGTTGCATCACGCGGACTGACTTAAATTACCATCGGTTTGATAGCGGAGGTGCCTCGTACGCCGAAGACTCCTATACGAGCACCAAATTGCCACCGTGCTGCTATTTTGTCCACAGTAACATGGGATTGATATGCAAATATTCTAATGAAAAATGTCCCCACAAGAGATGCCTGTGTGTGTGAGTGTGTGTGAGTGTGAGTGTGTGTATGCACAGCAAATATTGCCTGTCAGTTCAGTGTCTGGTGAATTAAAAAGCCACGTCTGGTCGCCTGTGAATATGCATTTTGTATTATATTTGTAGTGCAGAGGAGAGGATCCTACGGGACCGAGTGCATATTAGACTGCAATGAGAATATCATTAAGAGGCATTCCCTCCTGGTTTGACCCAATAACAGTGAGTGCATTTTGATGCCTTGCAAATTTGTGTCTGTAAAAACCAGACGCGAATCATAGGTTACTGTGGATGTTTCCCCCCCAAACATACTATAGTCCCAATTTCCTTTGATTCATCCCCAATACCCAAATGTCCTGTCTTCCAGTTAATCTCTTTGTCTCCCCTGATCAATCAATCACCACCCTTTGTCTCTCACCTTCAATACCTAAACCATCCCCCCTCCTAGCTCACCATCCTGTCACCCCTCCTCCCTTCTTCACCCCTCTCCAGCCCTCCCCGCCCCCATAAATCATCTCGTACCTACCTGGTCACCTGGCCACACCCCCTTTATCCTGGTATAAAGGTCTACGTCTACGTTAACATTATTCTGGGAGGCAGTGGGAGCTCTATTGATTGATTGAAAACTTTATTAATATATTGCAGAATGGGTACAATACAGTACAGCTCAATACTAACAACTGCTAAGAGGATGAAGACCAGAAAAATATTTTCATCTTGTTTACATCAGGGTCCTCCATTTTCAATTCATCAAGACATTTATGACATACAAGACATACAAATATATGGTACTGTGTAAGAAAAATAGATCATAAAATTATATATACATCAGAATGGGAAGAGACTGTACATTGGAAGGGGTTGGGTGGGTGGGGGGTATTTTTACATTTACCGGTGCCAGTTTCTAATTGTCTCTATCTCTATCGGGAATACTAGGCCTGTATCTTCGTGGAGTCATCTGCCATAACTCTTGACTTACTTGTATTTCGATACTCTGTTTGGGTTAATACATCTGTATTAAGCAAGTCTATTTGACTGAGTACATTCTTAGCTCCGGCTCAATTCCTCCACAATTACAAACCAGTGAAGGGTTTGTCAAACCTCAGAAAGGAGAAAAGTGAAAGCAAGCGATATTAAAACTTCGATTTCTTAAACATTATCAGACTAATTGGAGCTTTCATATAGAAAACAACTATTATTTTAGAAAATTGCACCGTCTAGGATTCTTAAAATCCATTACTTCAATTGTAGATTTGTTATGTACCCAGTAAGAACTACAGCGGTTTTTGAGCTTGTTAATACCATCAGAGTGGTGAGATCAGTTAAATAGATTGAGGCCAAAATATGTCTTAAAAAGTATTCCCCGCCACACAGGTTTTAACACTAAATGGCTGCTTTTTTATATAGCGCTTTTATCCAAAGCTCTTTACAATTTGTTCCTCACATTTTACCCATTCACTCACACATTCACGGCGGAGGCAACCATGCAAGGTGCCAACCTGCTCATCGGGAGCAATTAGGAGTTAAGTGTCTTGCTCAAGGACACATCGACACACTGCCCGGGAGAAGCGGGAATCGAACCGGGAACCTCCGGATTGCCAGACGACTGCTCTACCTCCTGAGCCACTGTCGCCCCGTAGAAATGGTGTATCTTGAATAACAACTCGTTTGGTTTTGGTTTTTCCACCCTAGCAGCATCCTTACACTTTTGCCCTCATTGAGAATGTAAGGATCTACAGTATGAATGAATGAATCTATGAATATATAGTCGCATTTCCGAGTGGAGGGGACCTTTAAATACATTTTGATCTCACCGGGAGTCAAGGTAAAGTCGGTAAAATGGAATGAATATCTCTTCTTAGGTCTACCTTCTGCTTTTCAAATGAGTTACAGCCTAGCAAGGGATTCACAGTTGAGATGAAAATCAACTAGATGAAATGGGGCCAAGATTTACTTTCTTTAATTTAGCAAATAATAAAAAGAAATCACTGCTGATAAAAAAAATAATGGATTTACAACCTTTTAGACTTGTTCCTCATATTACCAATGTAGAATGTACTTAATGTTATCCCTGGTGCCAGAGACATGGATGAATACATAAGAACCCTGTTTGTAAAAGGGTGTATGTGTGGGCAGACCAGACTCAGGGGGCATGTGATTATGTTTATCAAGTGGGTACCTCCTACCACAGATGTTCCGTATGGTACACCCACGACACCTCCAGACGGCTAATCAGTAGATTGTTGCATCCAAGATTTACAATCCCCCTCTACACCCATACTATATCTAGCGCTGCCAAGACACACTATCCTACTCTCTACTCTGATGATCACACAACCAATGCTAATCTCTGAGGAAATTCACTGATACATCTCTGAGGAGATCCGGCATTGTCACCTTCAACAAACCTTTGACTTAATCATACATAATTCAAACTGGAATTAAAGATGATGATTCTAGCGGTATTAATGAGCCGGGTGTTTTGTGATGCATTTGAAATTGCATGACTTCAACAACAGGAAATTGGCTTCCTGTACAGAAATAGATCTAGCTTTCCCGTGATTAATAGAAAGAAGCTGTTTTCTTCGACATTTTGGACTATGGTGATGTGATTTATATAGGCATGCTGCAGCTTCAACTCTTAGACCTCTGGGCACGGTCTATCATTCTGCCCTCAGATTTATTACTGGTGACAGATATGATACCCACCACTGTGTCCTTTATGAAAAGGTTGGATGACCTTCTCTGGTTGAAAGGCGTAACTATCATTAGTATTTGTTTATTTTTAAAGCCCTTATTGGTAAACTTCCCACTTACATCACAACACTGTTGGAATGAAATCTTGGAACCTATTTTACACACTCAAATGACGGGTTGGTTCTTAGGGTTCTTCGAGTTTTCTCTGCTCTATAGAGACTATTGATTATTCCGAACACATATTGTATACAAAACAGGGCCTATAGAACCTTGGGACACACCACAACTAACGTGCACTGAGAAATTACATAAGATAACAGAACTATTTTACAAGATAAGTGTCAGTAATTCTTACTCAATTTTGGGAGTGTTCAATCAAGATATGGGCCTCATTCAATACTCTCTTATTATTTTTCTTATATTCTTGCTTACCTGTCTGTTAAGAGAACAGTAAGAAAAGCCACCGCCACATTCATCAAGCCGTTCTTAACGTCCAAATCTGTGCTTACCCAGGTGTCTTGCATGATGAATTCCACTCATTCTTAAACTGAAATGCGTGTTCGCGCTCAATTAATTTGCACACAGACATGCCCGCCATCTCCTTATAAGGCGAATGAGGCGTGTGTAAAACAGCCGTGGTTCAGCATCTGATCCCTGTCTGATATATTCAACAGGAAGTGATTTGCGACTGATCTCAAAATGACACACACACACACACACACACACACACACACACACACACACACACACACACACACACACACACACACACACACACACACACACACACACACACACACACACACACACACACACACACACACACACACACACACACACACACACACACACACACACACACACACACACGTCTCACGACTCACGACTCAGTGCATGTGTGTGTGTGTGTTCCTGTTGGTCGCTCATCGCATGTGTGTAGGATGGCTTAGAGTAGACGACAGAGTACAGCAACTTGCAATGGGCCTGGTCTACAAGATACACTACGCGACCAAGGTACCCATGTACATGTCAAAATACTTCCCAAAGGTCAGTGAATACCACGATCACAACACCAGAGGGAGCTCCACAAATCATGTAAAACCCAGATTCGGCTCAAACAAGGGACTAAACACGTTTCGCAATTATGCCACATCAATGTGGAACGCCCTGCCTAAAGCTGTAAAGGAATGTGAATCACTACCCACCTTCAAAAACACTCTCAAAAAACACCTACGTGAGACTGCAATTCGAAACTGGCCCCTACAAATGTCCTAACCTAGTTGTACAGTAAATGACCAAGTAAGGCTTTGTCAATATTCCAATGTACAGTGTAAAATGTGTGTGTGTCCCCTACCCAACCCCCCCCCCCCCCACCTCCAATGTACAGCCCTCACCCAACCCACCCAACCCCACCCCACCAACCTCCTCCAATGTACAGTTTCTACGCCAAATGTATATACACTCCTTTCCTGGACACTTTTGTATCACAAACAGTACTGTATTTGCAAATCTGATATGTCATAAATGTATAGATGTAGCAGTACTGTCTATCTGTATGTCATATATGTTATGATGAATTGAAAATGGGGGACCCTGGTGGAAACAAGACGAAAGTCTTTCTCTGGTCTGCATCCCCTTAACAATTGTATGTATTGAGATGTACTGTACTGTACCCATTCTGCAATCTGTTAATAAACTTTTCAATCAATCAATCAATGTGTGTGTTAATCTTTTTTTTATTATTATCTTTTTCCTCCTTTTTCAGTTTTTTCTCCCCTCCCAATGTTAGTCGTTATGCCAATTCCCAATCCCCTTCCTGGTCGTTGTGCACTCTACCCTGTATACCATCGGTCTGGGAGGGTGGAGACTATCACATGCGTCCTCCGACACATGTGTAGCTACCCAGCCCACCACTTCTTTTCACCTGGCAGCGCGGACTCTCACTGAGAGAGTGTCAGTGGCATAGGGGAGGCTTAGGGGGCCCCGCCCCGACTGTAGGCTATCCTCTTAGATTTCGTAACGCGGGAACAGGGTGCAGAGGGCGGGGCCCCCCCTCCCTGCTATGTTGCTAGGCACCCCGTCCCCGTCATGTGTACGCTGTAGTACAACAGTGTATCATTATAATTATTTGCTCACCTGCGATAGGGCTAGCCGGCTGATAACTAATGTTCATTGGCAGGCTGGGCAGCGTTCAAAACAAAGCGGGAAGCGCCGGCAAAAATGAAGCGCAAATACCCAAACGATGCTCAGAAAAACAAGATGAGAGCGAAAGCCGAACAGGAGACGGCAAAGCTACCAAAAAGAACATCATTGGTCCAGCAGGAAGCAAAGGTAGACTGACTCTAACGTTACTGAAGATTCATCGGCAGTAAGCTCTTCACCCAGCCCGGCCACCACTAGCAACCCCCCGGTCAGCTCCGAGTCCAGGCAGACAGCAGACACACAGCCCAGCCAGGCCCCCAGCCACGCTACAGCCGCCCAGACAGGTTAGAATAATAGAACGTTTTATTCGCCATAACCAGTACGAGTAGGCTACAGGTTACATTGGAATTGGAATCAAATCCGTAAATTCTTTTGTACATGGTTTAAATTGTGCGCATAACGCACCATAAATTCTATAGAAATTACCATTATCTATATCACCTATTTTCTCTCACTGACTCCGGGAAGCAGAGTTGCGAGAGGCCAGTGTTAGTGTACTAACATCAGTTATTCTGGTTAGGACCTCGGTCCAAAACCCCAACTCTCTCGTAAAACTATCAGATGATATTTGCGCGTCAATGGTCAGATTATGTTTCCGCGTATCATAAACGGCACATGCTGCAAAATGAGAGCGAGAGAATTCGTGTTCTTTAATATTTTTTTAGAGAGACCCTGCCAATAATTTATTCCTATTCTCCACGCTTGGTGGAGGTGATGGGCAGACAGACAGTCTATCACCGAACAGCCAGCACAAAATTATGTTGTATCTGTCCACTATGTTTGTTACTTTTGTACGACCTTGGGTCTTTTGAGGCGCTATATAAAATGAAGCTTTTATTATTATTAATATTATTATTATTATTATTATTATTATTATTATTATTATTATTATTATTATTATTATTATTATTATTATTATTATTATTATTATTATTATTATTATTATTATTATTAACGTTTCTAGTATTGAGAGCCGACACTAGATTTAAAGAGCGTTGGACTTTGCACAGAAGAATGCCAGGAGACGTGCTCGTATAAAATAATAGGCCTACTACAATAGAAAGCAGCTCCTGACTGCATCCTCTACTATGTAGCCTATAGGATGTGTTTTTTTATATTTTTTTTAGACTACTTTTCTTTTATACAGAATTATGTTATGTGAACCGTTCCGTTGTGTGAACGTTCTACAATACCTTCATGTTACAAAAAATACAAAGCCACTTGTATTTGTCAATGAATGATGCCTGAAAAAATAAACATTTAAAAAAAAGCTTTAAGTGGCCGCGATGTCTATCCCATGTCACTTTATAATTGATTTAGGGGAGTGGGCGGGGCCCCATGGTCCGACCCGCGGGGGAGCCCCGAAATATTGCGCAACGCCACTGGAGAGTGTAACGTGTGGAAGGTCACACTACCTCCCTTAGATCCTTCCCTCGCTGTGCAGGCGCCCCGACCGAACTGTAGGAGTCGCTGTCCACAACGACCCAGACCCACCCACCGGCTTCCCTCCCTCTGACTCTGCCAATCGAGCCAGTATGACGGCCGGCGAAGCCAGAAGCAATGCTGACAGCTGGATTCGATACCAGTGTCTCTTGCGTTGGTGACAAGCGCCTTGTCCACTGTGTGTGTGTGTTAATCTAATGACAAATAAAGACTTATACTTGTACTTATATGTACTGTATAGTGCGAAATAAATCATTCCAGCTCAAGTTTCAAGTTTCTTTAATAGTTGTCATACAGAAGTACAGAATACTTTCATACAAAATGCTTCTTACTGTTACGCTCCAGAGACTGTGCTAGACAAGATAGTATCAAATAACATAGTATAGCATGTAATTTAGAAGTAGAAAATGAGGTCACAGTGTTCAGTATAGACATATGTACAATGTTCGATGCAGAATAGACGTAACTGAGTTACCATATAATATACAATACTATGCAGTGTACTAATATCCAGTACTATATAGTCCAAAGCAGAAATGGGATGAGGTACAATTTAGGTACAATTTACAGTAAGGTGTACGAGTTGTAGTGCAATCCTTCATCAATAAATATAAAGTGTGGGGAGTGGGTGCTACAGTGTGTTTGTTTAAAGTGAGTGTGTGCTATAAAGTGTGTGGAGTGGGTGCTACAGTGTGTTTGTTTAAAGTGAGTGTGTGCGTGTGGATGTGTGTGCTATGTGCGTTTGATGGTTGTTGTTGTGTAGTGTTCATTGTTCGTTTAGCAGCCTGATGGCCTGGGGATAGAAGCTTCTTCTGAGTCTTTCTGTGCTCGCCTTGAGACTCCGGTATCGCTTGCCTGACCGCAGCAGTTCAAAGAGGCAGTTGTTCGGGTGACTGGAGTCTTTAATGATTCTCTTAGCCTTGCCCCTGCAACGCTTGTTGTAAATGTTCTGGAGGGTGGGGAGCCCCCCTCCAATTGTGCGTTCGGTTGAACGTGTCACTCTTTGTAGTCTGCTTCGGTCTTGTGCAGTGCTATTCCCAAACCAGGAGGTGATGTTGCCAGTCAGGATGCTCTCTATTGTACATGAGTAGAAGTTCTTAAGGATCTTCTGACTGACTTGGAACTTCCTTAGGCGCCTGAGGAAGTAGAGGCGTTGTCGTGCCTTCTTCACAACACTGTCAATGTGTGTGGTCCATGTCAAGTCCTCGGATATGTAGGCTCCGAGGTACTTAAAGCTGTTGACTCTCTCAACCGGTGCCCCGTCGATGCTGAGGGGGCTGTAGTCCTTGACCCCCGACCTCCTGAAGTCCACAATCATCTCCTTTGTTTTGCTGACGTTCAGGGAGAGGCTGTTTTCCTGGCACCATCCCGCCAGGACCTTGACCTCTTCCAGGTAGGCCCTCTCGTCGTTGGCAGAGATCAGGCCCACCACCACTGTGTCGTCAGCAAATTTGATGATTGTATTGCTACTCCGCTGAGCCACACAGTCGTGTGTGTACAGGGAGTAGAGGAGGGGACTCAGAACACAGCCCTGGGGGGCCCCTATGTTGAGGGTGATGGATGAGGAGGTGCAGTTGCCTGCTCTCACCACCTGGGGTCTGCCCGTCAGGAAGTCCAAGACCCACTGGCAGAGGTCATAGTTCAAGCCCAGGTCCCTGAGCTTGGCTATGAGTATGGAGGGGACTATGGTATTGAATGCCGAGCTGTAGTCGATGAATAGCATTCTCACATAGTTCCCCTGCCTCTTGTCCAGGTGTGATGCTGCTGTGTGCAGCACATGGGCTATGGCGTCCTCCGTGGACCTGTTGGGGCGGTATGCAAATTGCAGGGGGTCCATGTTGATGGGGAGGGAGGAGCAGATGTAGCCCTTTACTAGCTTCTCAAAGCACTTCATGGCTATGGAGGTGAGAGCTACAGGGCGGTAGTCGTTGAGGCAAGCAGGCTTGGATTTTTTGGGTACAGGGATAATAGTGGACTTCTTCAGGCAGGTGGGGATGACAGCCTGTTCTAAGGACAGGTTAAATATGTCAGTGAATACCGGGGCCAGTTGGTCGGCACAGACTTTTAGGACGCGGCCGGGGATGCCGTCCGGACCTGCTGCCTTCCTGATATTCACTTTTTTAAAGGTCCGCCTCACCTCATGCTCTGTTACCCTGAACACTGAGTCTCCATCAGCAGCAGACCCCCCCCCCCCATTGCCGTGGCTTGTGGGCTGGTGTTGTTATTACCAGCATCAAACCTCGCATAGAAGGTATTGAGGTCATTTGCTAAGGAGATGTCACTGTTCAGTTTGAGGGAGGCGCCTTTGTAGTCTGTCATCGTTTTGAGCCCCTGCCACATAGCTCTAGAGTCAGCCTGTTCAAACTGGAGTTCAATTTTATCCCTGTAGCGCCGTTTGGCCTCTGTCACTGTCCTCCTTACGTTGTATCGCGCCACCTTGTGGTCATTCATGTTGCCTGCCACTAGGCCGTCGTTGTATGCTTTGGTGCGCGCTCTCAGAGCTTCACGGACGGATTTGTCTACCCAGGGTTTTTGATTTGGGTAAACTCTCATTGTGGTAGTGGGGATTGTTTCTTCCACCAAAGTACGAACATAGTCCAGCACTGTCTCCGTGTAGACATTAATGTTATCTGTGTCGCGGAACACGCTCCAGTCTGTGCAGTCAAACGCAGCCTGGAGCGTCTCCTCTGACGTCAAATCCCATTTCTGCACCTCTCGCGAGACTACAGGAGTGCTTTTGATTCTCTGTTTGTACTTTGGTGAAAGGAAAATGGCCGCGTGATCCGACTTACCAAAGCCACTAGCAGAATGAGCCTTGTAGCCACCCTTGAATTGCGTGTAACAGTGATCTAGGATGTTACCGCCTCTGGTGTTACAAGTCACATGCTGATAGAAGTCAGGTAAGACTTTTCTCAGATTGGCGCTATTGAAATCACCCACTACTATAATGGCGGCGTTAACGTTCGCCGCTTGGATTCTATTTACCTCATCGTGGAGTCTGGAGAGCGCGACACTATTGCTGGCTTGCGGTGGAATATACACTCCGACCAGGATGATCGCTGTTAACTCCCTCGGGAGGAAGAAAGGACGACACTTGATGGTTATATATTCCAGGTCTGGGCAGCAGTGGTTCGATAATTCCTTCACGTTAGCTGGATCGCTCCAATTGTTGTTAAACATGAAGGCGATACCTCCTCCACGCTGTTTGCCGGACTCTGCTGATCTGTCCTTGCGGTGGATGAAGAAGTGATCGGCCGGTTGTATGGCGTGATCTGGGGTTTCTGGCGACAGCCACGTTTCAATGAAGCAGAGAACATTGCAGTCTCTAACGTCTCTCTGGAATTGAATCCTTGCTCGGATGTCGTCCAGTTTATTGTCAATTGATTGTACATTGGCTAGCAATATACTGGGTAGTGGCGTTCGGTGTCGTCTGGATCTCAGTCTGTTACGGATCCCAGCTCTCTTCCCACGCCGTCTGGTAGGCTTTGTCAATACTGAACGACTGCACGCTTGTCAAGACTCAAGAACCAATCGCACAGTATACTGATATGTATATGCCGCTGATCCTATGCTTTCTTAGCCCCTTTCGTGACTCTGATGCACGCAAACAAGGTTCACCAACAAGGTGGATTCACTCGGCCAAACCTTGTTGGCGTGCATCACAGTCACGAAAGGGGCTAATGCTCTCTCCTTTCAGAGAGAGATGACGGGTGACAGATCCGGTATAGGTTCGGAAATACCGGATCTGTCACCTGTCATCTCTCTCTGAAAGGTCCCTCTGGCTAAAACTCAGAGTGCGCTCAGAACTTGTAGGAGGCACTCAGGGTTTTAGCCACAGGAGCAGAGTGGAGCAGAGAAGAGAAGAAAGGGGCGGGGGGGAGATGTTGTAAATATGCGTTCTATGCGTACGGCCTGGGCAGCCAGCATCTAACTGTTCTAACAGCAATATATAATCCATTTCAGAAGCAGAACGCACGCAATAAGTTATAATAATAATAATAATGATTGAAAAGTTCTGGGTTTATAAAGTCGTATTTGGGGGCAATTGACCAATGGTTTGCTTTCAACCCATGAACTCCTTCCTCACCTTTTATATATATATTTTATTTTATCTACTAAAACTGTACTGTATTATATTGTTTGTTTTGTAAAGTGTCTTTGAGCATTAGGAAAAGCGCATCTGTAATGTATTATTATTATGAATGGTAGGCTTTTTTAAATGTTTCTCATCTGGGTAAGAGTTTCTTATCTGGGTAAGAGTGCTCTCGACCTCTCTTAGAATTTGGTCTACGGAAGCCATGCCTCCCTATAAATTTCATATCAAATTATGAAATATGAAATATGAAAAAAAAAAAATTAAAATATAATTTTTTTTAATATAGTTTACATTCATCTGTGCATCTGTGTTTTTTTTTTTTTTTTTTTTTTTATGTCTCCCTCTTCTCCTTCTCACTCCCTCTAACACACTGTCAGACTGTGCTCACTACTGCAGCTAGTATAGGAGAGAAGCAGTGGGTAGGTCTCTTTCTCCAGGCTTCCAGCATTATAGAGTGAGTCCAAACTCCAAATCCGATCCTAGTCAATCAGATTCGAGCTGACTGCCACTGGCCACACCCTAAAAGTTTAAAACGGAGCTGGGAGGAAGACGTTCAGCATAATATTCCACCTGGAGGCGGGGCAGGTGCCATATTTTCCCCTCTGCACTCTGAACATTGTATTAACCCGTAACTGTTCCCACGGGCCGAATATTGCCCCGATCCTCGCGAGATTAAATCCACGGGGACCTCTCGGCGTGCCGAAGCTTTTCCTAAATCACTTCCATGAATGAATGAATGAATGAATGAATGAATGAATGAATGAATGAATGAATGAAAACTTTATTTAACAGATTGCAGAATGGGTACAATACAGTACGGCTCAATACATACAATTGTTAAGGGGATGCAGACCTGAGAAAGACGTTTGTCTTGTTTCCATCAGGGTCCCCCATTTTCAATTCATATAGACATTTATGACATACACAACATACATGACATTTATGGCATAGGGACATATAGGTATTTAGTACTGATACATTTGTGACATAGGCGGTATTCAAATATACAGTACTGTTACCCCTAGATCCTGACAGAGTATATACATATGATGGGGAGGGGACTGTACATTAGGAGGGGGTGGGTGGGTGGGAGGGAAATATACATACGGCGGGGAGGGAATATATACATGCGGTGGGGAGGAGACTGTCTATTAGGAGGTGGTGGGGGTTTTGGGCATTTACGGTGGCCAGTTTCGAATTGCAGCCTCCCGTAGGTGCTCTTTAAGGGCGGTTTTGAATGTGGGCAGGGATTCACATTCCTTTACAGCTTTGGGTAGGGCGTTCCACATTGTTGTGGCATAATTGCGAAACGTGTTTAGTCCCTTGTTTGAGCCGAATCTGGGTTTAACATGATTTGTTGAGCTTCCTCTGGTGTAGTGGTTGTGGTATTCACTGACCTTTGGGAAGTATTTTGACATGTACATGGGCACCCCGGTCGTATAGTGTATCTTGTAGACCAGGCCCATTGCAAGTTGCTGTACTCTGTCGTCTACTCTAAGCCATCCTAGGTTGGCAAAGTGGGCAGGGGTGAGGTGGGTTCTGGGGTTCAGGTCAAGTAGTAGTCTGACCAGTTTGTTTTGTGATGTTTGTAATTTTGTTTTAAGCGCCTTTGAGGTGCTTTGGTACCATGAGGTGCACGCATAGTCATAGTACCCTTGAATGAGTGCTCCTGCCAGAGTCTTCAGGGTATTCTTGTTTACCAGAGAGGAGATCCGGTACAAGAATCTAGTTCGTTGGTTGACTTTTTTTATTACATTGGATGCCATTTTGTCACAGGAAAGATTTGCCTCTAGGATGGAACCCAGGTAGGTAATTTCGTCTTTCCTTGTGACAATATTGTCACCCACTGTAACTGAGAATCCGTCGGTCTTGCTGAGTTTGTTATTTGAACCGAAGAGAATGGACTCTGTTTTGCCCATGTGTAATGATAGTTTGTTATCAGCGAGCCATATGCAGATTTTGCCTAGTTCCGTGCTGAGGGTTTTTTCAACCTGCAATTTGTTCTTGTCAGAGACCAGCAGGGCTGAGTCATCCGCAAACAGGAACAAGTTGCAGTCACAGGCTGACAACATGTCATTTGCATAAATTAGGAAGAGTAGCGGTCCTAGTATGCTTCCTTGTGGAACACCACAGCTCACTGTGAGGGGGGGGGATAGAGTACCGTTTACCTCTACCATCTGTTCTCTCCCCTCCAGGTAGGATTGCATCCAGCTCACTGATAGGCTATCAAAACCAATTGCTTTTAGCTTGTCCATTAGAATGGTGTGATTGACAGTGTCGAAGGCCTTTTGTAGGTCCAGCATGACCATGCCGCAGTATTTGCCAGCGTCCACCTCTTGTTTGATGTGGTCGTTCAAATAGAGGAGGCATGTGTCAGTGGAGTGGGACGTTCTGAAGCCAGATTGGAATTCGTAGATTAGGTTTTTTTCCGCCAGGTACTTTTCGACCTGTTCGTAGACTATTTTCTCCATGACTTTCGAGATGGAGGTAAGAATAGAAACAGGGCGGTAGTTGCCTGGGTCTAATTTGCTGCCCTTTTTGTGTAGAGGGGTCACTCTCGCAATTTTGAAGTCCTTGGGGACGTGCCCCTGTCTTATAGAGAGGTTTATTATGTGTGTGATGACTGGGGTGATGGCGGCTGCTGCGTCTCTGAGGAATTTGGAGGGGATGTTGTCATGGCCAGTGGCCTTGTTAGGTTGGAGGGCGCTCAATTTTTTGAGTACCTCATCGGTTGTTACCATTTCAAGTTTGAAGTCGTCTTTGTGGACCCCTAGGTTTTTGTAGTATGCTACTATGTGTTCTACCCCTCATCGAAAACAAGGGGAAAAGGTCGGCTCGCGACCCTGAAAATGTCGCGTGATTTTAAAAACGCTGTATTAAGTGAGCCTATTATGGGATCCACGCGAGCTTTCTATCGTGGAAACATCTGGGCGTCCCGCAACTTTTACTGATTCACATGTAGCCCCTAAAATGCTTAGAAAAGGAAAACAGAAAGCGTGGAATAAACTCGCCGAAACGGAAAAGTGTCCCACGGGCGCGCCGTGATTCCGATCCGCGTGAAAATATTCACGGCCATAGAGGAGACCGTGGGACACCTTTTTGCAACCGAATATGTGTCTCGAATTTGCTCCCACGCGGCGCGCAAAATCGCGCAAGGAAAAATCGGACCAAAAATTAACCAATGCTCCAGCAGTATTAATGACCCTGATGTAAACAAGACAAACGTCTTTCTCTGGTCTGCATCCCCTTATACAATTGTGTGTGAATGAATGAAAACTTTATTAACTGATTGCAGAATGGGTACAGTACAGTACAGCTCAATACATACAATTGTTAAGGGGATGCAGACCAGAGAAAGACTTTCGTCTTGTTTACATCAGGGTCCCCCATTTTCAATTCATCGTAAATGTGTATTGAGCCGTACTGTATTGTACCCATTCTGCAATCTGTTAAATAAATAAAAATAACGTTTGACTGGCCGCCGAGCCATACTGTAGTGTACATGGTGACTGCTTGACTTTAAAAATAAAATAAAAATAAAAATTAAAATTATTAATAAAAATATTGAATAATCTTTTTTTTAATAATTTTTTTTTGGCTTCCCCTGTTATTTTACCCACGCGACGCCACTGGCCTGAGAGAAAAGCAACAATAAGAAAACATTGCTGAATCCCAGGTAAGAACAAAATAAGAGGAAATTCTAGTTAAGAACGAAATCTGTTCTTATATCGCTTCATGAATGAGGCCCATTGTGATTTAGATGGCTAAACTTACCACTCTCACTAATAGGTAGAATAGCAACTGTCAAAATGTAAATTCTCCCAGAAATCAATTATCTACTTACTATGATCCCAACCCAGCTTACCACCAACTGGTTCAGCTCCCTGGACTCCATCATTATCAAGTTTTACTGGAATAATAAAAAGGCAAGAATGAATTTAACCACCCTTCAAAAAAACAAAAACCAAGGAGGACTTGAAGCACCTAACTTTCTCAACTATTATCTGGCCAACCAATTAATATACATCTACAAATGGATTCACCCTACCCAACAATACAAACCTTGGGAAGACATTGAGAAGGACGTGTGCATGGAAATCTCACCACAAGATCTGCCATTCCTTAGCACAAGCAATACATTTTCTTTTCTAGGAATACAGTCATTTCCACAACTCTGACAGCCTGGTGGAAAGCCAACAAAATCACTGGTAACACACTACACTAACCCCATGTAAATACACCCCAATTAGCTTTTGCTACTGAAATCATTAATTCATTAAATGAATGAATGAATGATGTTTATTTTTCGGTCTTGTTTACAGACAAATCAAACACACCCGTGTGGACTTACAAAAGGAAAAGAAAAAAGAAAGAAAATCACAAATGTACATATTCCAGGCAAGCTCACACATAAAATCCAAAATCAACGACAGAAAAAAATGATAAATACACCACAGGCAACATTTGTATCACTCTTATTGGAAAACATTAACCCTTTCACTACCACACTAACCCTTTCTACAAACACAATGTTGTAGGTGGTAAACATCTTACATTTAAAAGGAACAAACTGAGACCCTTTCATTCCTTAAAGGTGTATGGGTTGTTTAAATTGATTGGGATGGATACTAAATCACTGTTATGAAAGCTATGTATACTGTAGGTGGTTGTACATTGATATGGCCAGATAATTAGATATATTCCCATTTGGCCTAGAACTATGGCATGTTAAGCATGTACTAATAACAGTAATATTGTGTGGGATATGAGATACTGCTAACGTAATAGAGTAACATAGGTCTGAACTTGAGTTGTAGTAATAATAATAATAATGCATTTTATTTACAAGGCGCCTTTCAAGACACTCAAGGTCGCCATACAACAATTTAAAAAACAGTTCATTAACAATCACAATACATTTAAAAAATCAAATAAAATCAGACATACGCCTGCCTAAACAGGTGGGTTTTGAGGTGGGTTTTGAATGGGATGATGGAGTCAATGTTCCTGATGTCGGGGGGGAGGGAGTTACAAAGGCAAGGGGCAGAGCAGCTGAAGGCTCTTGACCCCATGGTGGACAGACGGGCTGCGGGGACGGTCAGGTTGATGGAGGAGGCAGACCTGAGGGACCGGGTGGGAATGTTGATGTGGAGGAGGTCGGACAGGTATGGAGGGGCGAGGTTGTGGATGGCCTTGAATGTATGGAGGAGGATCTTGTAGTCCAGGGGTGCCCAACCTTTTTTGAACCAAGATCTACTTTTTAATTTACCACCTAGCCGAGAGCTACCAGCCAAAATTGTATATTGTAAGCCGTCATTTGAGGCTTTATAAAAGCAGCATAATGAACACAAATCTGTCAGTGCCAAGTCCGACGTCATCTTAAATAACAAACAGCATTGCTTGTTGTAGTTAACAAGGAGAGGCAGAGTTGATTTCGCAAAAAAAAAGAAAAAAAAAGAAAAAAATTAGAATTGAATTTTATTAATCGAGATCTACTTGAAATCAGCCCGCGATCTACCTGTCGATCGCGATCGACTGGTTGGGCACCACTGTTGTAGTCTATGCTGTGTGTAATGGGAAGCCAGTGTAGTTGGCGTAGGACGGGGGTGATGTGACTGATGACAGGGGTTCTGGTTATTATACGGGCAGCAGCGTTCTGGACCAGTTGGAGCTTATGGAGGAGTTTGTGGGGGAGACCAAAGAGAAGGGAGTTGCAATAATCCAAGCGGGAAGTGACGAGGGAGTGGACCAGGATTTGTTGGGGGTGAGTGAAGGGCGGAGGCGGTTGATGTTGCGAAGGTGGAAGTAGGTGGACCGGATGGTGTTATTGATGTGGGAATGGAATGATAGGGTGCTGTCGAGGACGACACCGAGACTCTTGACCTGGGGGGAAGGGGAAACCAAGGAGTTGTCTATGGTAAGGGTGAAACTGGGGTGCTTGGTGAGTGTGGACTTGGAGCCAATGAGGACTACCTCTGTTTTATCACTGTTTAATTTGAGGAAATTTGAAGTGAACCAGGATTTGATTTCCTGTAAACAGGCACAGAGGGAAGAGGGAGGGAGGGTGGAAGTGGGTTTGGAGGAAACATAGAGCTGGGTGTCGTCCGCGTAACAGTGGAAATTGATGTTGTATTTACGGAGAATCAGACCAAGTGGGAGGAGGTAGATGATGAAGAGGATAGGGCCAAGGACAGAGCCCTGGGGAACACCGGAGGAGAGGGGGGATGGATGGGATGTGAATGATTTTAACTGAATTAACTGAGTACAACCAGAGAGATATGAGTGGAACCAGTCTAGGGATGTGTGGGAGATTCCAATGGAGGCTAGTCGGTTAAGGAGGGTGGAGTGAGATATGGTGTCAAATGCGGCGCTTAGATCGAGGAGGATGAGGATGGATAATAGTCCAGAGTCAGCTGCCATCAGGAGGTCATTTGTGATTTTGAGGAGGGCTGTTTCTGTGCTGTGACGGGGGCGAAAACCAGATTGGAACTGTTCATAGAGGTTATTGTTGGAGAGGTGAGCATGAATCTGAGAAGTATTTCCCCAGAAGGTGGTATGGCTTACAAATCCAGACGGAGCCATAGCCTGAAGCCTTATGTAGTACATATCCAAATTTCATAAAGATCCATTCAGAAATGAGTGATTAGGAGTGATTTTGGTAAACTGTGTACAAAGAAAACTTAGTTTTCTCATAGACTTCAATTCATTCGGCTGTTTTGCTCTTCCTGTTTGTGTTTTTTCGTGTTTTTAAATTGTATTTAGATCCCCATGTGGGGTATCATTGGAAAGCCACACTCATTGGTTACAACGATCCACAATCATTTTCAAGATCGGATCTAGATTGACGGAACTACTGTAGCCTGAGTCGGGAGTGGTATTTTGCGCAATACCGTGTACTTTGCACAAGCCTCAAATACCGGCATGTAACTCGAGAACCGCTGAACGGATTTTGTCGGATTTTGACGCTATCGACAGGCAGCAAATAAGCCTTCAATTCGATCTATATATTGTATCACAAAATATGCACACCCGAGCCACTAGGGGTCGCGAAAGTGCAGGTTGGTTGCCAAAAATCCAAAGAACTTCCCATATGAGGGACGTTGCAGCTTAAGAGGATATTATCATAATTATTTAATGCATCCTGATGCAATCGAGTGATATAAGTATAATTGAAACATAGCGCAACCGCAGCCAAAGTCAAGTTTGAGTAGATCAAAATTGGATAGTAATTTCTTCATTTGTTTAAAGGAACATTGATGTCTTTCTTTAGTTCATATACATTTCAATCAAGTGCTAATTCAGTGACCGGTTTGTTCAGCACAAGGAACCGTTATAATGAGAATCACGAGTGATTACTTTTTCCAATCACCCTGGAAATATAAACCCATGCGGACACCCCCGCACTCCCGCGTGTCTTTGAGTAAAACGACCCTTTGACTCTCAGCCTGTATGTCCCTAGCTTAAATTAGAAGGACCTGGTCTCTCTTGAATCCAATGAGATATGAAACCTCCTTGAGGTTCTCCTTGAGACTATTTTTAGACGACACTATTTCCTTTGTCTCCTGGTCTCCAGCCTCTGGGCACATTGTGAAAGCTCATTGTATCGTAGTTCCACGTGTCGATGAAGTGTTGATTACAATAACCTTTTTGCCTTAATTTTTGTCTGCAATTAAGATGTAATCGAAGATGAATACTATGAGTTAGTGTTCGACTGAAATGGGTTTTAGAGGGCCAATACTGATACAAATGATGTTGAATTGCAACCCTTATCTGATATTTATTTTTTTATGCCAAAACATTACCAGAAATGTGCATACATTATTGTGGCCTTTAAATTAATTTACCTTTTATTATTATTATTAAAAAATAAAAATGCACAGCATGTCTATGTAGTTCTCTGTCTTCCAACTTAGCTGCCTGAAACATAACAACCATTGTTTTCTACATGGCAACAGAAAACATTAGCACAATCAAAACAATGGTTGCTGTGTTGAGATATGAGAAATATATCAACAAATAATTTGGTGTCTTATTACTGGATCTTGTAAACAAGTTCATTTTAAATGTATTTGAAGGATAAACCCCTTGAGATATGCTATCTCGTTTTCGAGGGGGTCCTTAACATAAAATACAAAACATACAATACAATACAATACTTAACAAAACACAGGACAACAAAATACACGTATACACTGACAGACGCTCTCCCAAGCTCAACCCCACAGTCCACACTGATTCCTCCCAAGAGGATCGTCAATATATATATGTTCCCATATAATAAAAAATTTGTTTGATCTGTAAACATGTAAACCATAACACAGTACATCAGATGCAATTAGTAACAAGTGCAAGTAGTCTGCAGATGAGTAAACAAAGATGTCTTAAATAACTGGTAAGAAGTGAGAGATCTGAGTGAACTAGGCAGTTTGTTCCAATCAGCTGGAGCTTTATATTTAAAGGCAAGTCGACCAATAACTTTGGTGGTTCGAGATATGATAAAGAAAGGATGATCCTTAAATTATAAATTGAACTATATGGAATTAGGAACTGCTTTAGATAGGGGGGATAATTAAAGTAAATACATTTGTAAACAAAAAGCAACCAATGAAAATGAATTGAGGGGAAAGCCAGGCTTATAAATGACCTTATTATAGCCAATTCGCACATTTATGGATTGTGCCAAATCTTATCTTTCACATGCCTTACTTCAATTTGGATTTAGTATCACCAGGCGTGCATAAGAAGAACTGATAATGAAATCTACTGTATGTACAGTAGGTTTATTATTCTGGCCAGAGTGCCGCCATTTTGAAACTAATTTCAAATCAGATTGTTGCTACATGCAAGAAATAGGGAAGAGAAACTAACTGTGCTCCAATATATGCGAATAACGTTAGGTTTTGTGGCTTATTATCCCGAGTAATAAGAGATACAAAAAATGTGTTTAATTCCAACGCTCATTGAAAGCTCTCGATGTCCTCTTCAAAATGACAAGAAAAAAAATACAATTCCCATCTGTACATTTTTCAAAATGGCTGACTTTCGCTATCAAAACAGCACAAAAACGAATACTAAAATCGCACTAATAACACTTTAACCTATTGGTAAACTAACGTATTGATGATAATATACATTATAACTGCTGTTGTGACATGGTTATGATGTTTATACTTGAATACGTTTGAGAAAAAAAATTATAATTTTGTCAGACAGTCGGGAGAGGTTGATTTATGACGTGATGTAATTTGCGGTCCGTCGGCGGAAGAGGTTATGAATCAACACACTGTCAGCATGGCACTCCTTCAAGCGCCACACAATCCTCATAGAAGATGAGGAGCTCAAGGATCGTCTCACACGACTAATTGTCTACGACAGCATTGTCAGGTCCTTACGCAAATGATATAATGTACCACTATGCCTGTTGGATGAAGCATATCCACCACACAGTCTTCAAGACAGATGATGCTATGCATCTCCAGAGTGTGTCTCTCTCAGAGGCAAATCATTTGTTCTTTTGACACGTTGATACTGTCATCTTTGATGAGCGCGAGATCCGTTCACTGCAGTCTCTTTTAGCAGACTATAGACGCATCGTCAGTGACTATGGCTATCCAGTGGGCGATGTCAAATCATCTTACGTCAAAAGTCTGCTCATTAATGAGTATCAAGATAAAATTGGCTTCAAAGACAGGAGTGAACTTAACAAGAGCAAGTGGGTCTATGATGTTGAGGGTGGTGGTGACTACATAGAGGCTGCAGTGTCATCTCTTGGCATCAGCGATGAGCAGCTCCTCCAGAACTTGGCTCCACGGCTATCCTGACCACCTCGCATTGATCATCTTGAGGAAGGCAAACAGTTGTGTGTGTTGCTGTTGAAGCTTTTGACTCGGCTAAAACAGCCGGAGAAAAAAACTGCTGACCTCAGCCCAGCCACACTCAGTCTGGCCTCCATGATCCAGTACCACATCACTGGACAGCGCACTACCACTGCTATCAACCTGGGCGTAAATGTCCATGGCATGACAAGGTGTAAAGATCTGGTAGACACTCTGCACAAGAGTGGTGTCTGCATCAGCTATGCAGATACACTGCTCCTCTATGACCACTGGGCTCTGATGGATGTGGAGGCATCAGCAACCTGCCCACAGGAGATCGCAGACAGCAAGCCAGCTATCGTGATAATCGACAATGACGACGAAGATTGACACTATGACAGGTGACTCTACAGGAGCCCATCGAACAAATGTCATGTACGTGCAGCCAGAGATCTATGAAAAGAAACCAGGCAAAGAGACTGCTGAAACGCTCACCAAGAAGAAGGAAATCTCTGCACAGCTAAAGCAGAAGTGTGCAGAACTGACAAAGGTTTGCCAGTACAGATGCCCCCCTGGTAGCAAGAGTGAGCCACCTGCTTGTCCCAGGGTAGATCCACCAGTGGATGGGTCAGCTCCACAGCGTGCTCGCTCTGTGATACTACACTGTCTCGTGTAGACAAACAAGACCACCACCTGAAGACCAGCGAGTTCCAGGATACAGTGGTGCCCAGTCCTGCTGTCATCCACCACCCAACAAGAGCAAGCCTTACTACCACACAACATACAATGAACCTCCAAGCAAGTCAGTGGTGAATGACATCATGGTGAAACATGTGGAGGCCATGCGGCTGAAGAATAATCCATCCTCCTTTCTTGTTGGTCACCTGCCCACCTACAAGACGATCACTCAGCTCAAGGCGGAGAATCCAGAAATGTTCAAGGACATCATCCCAATCCTCTGAGGTTTCCACCAGCTGATGTCCTACATCTATGCCATCTACAAGAGATTCAAGGGCTCTGGAATTACAGACACTCTGGTTACAGCAGGGGTAGTAGTGGAGGGGGTAAGGGAGCTTGAGTACCTCAGTGAACCCTGAGAGCTATGCCAGTAGGAGGACACTCCTAGCAGGTTTTACCAAACCGGACAGGTCTAGGGTGAGAGTTCAGACAAAGCACAGTCAGACAACCTTGTGGAAACAGCATCTGGGGCCAATAACCCACCCTGCTGAAGCAAACAGGGGTGATCATGTCTCTGGCTTTCACAGATGGATGGAGTATGGGGGGAGATACCCACCTATCCCCTGTGTCCATAACTCAACTCATCATGAGCAGAGCTTTCATTAGAGCCTAATATGAAGGCTCTGTGACGATTTTGAAAAAAATCTCTTTTGGAGCTCAAAATTGGCAGCCATCTTGCATTTGAAGGTCAACAAGGGGTCAAATCATTATATAAACACCAAATATGTATTCCTTGACCAAAATAAGCTCTGAAACCATGTATTGTGCATCATTGTAGTTGGTCAAACCATTAAAAAGTTTATTTCCACGGCAGCAATTTTGACCCAACTATAGCCCATAAAGGACACAGAGGGAACATGGAATTCTTTTTTTTTGTATTTTATTTTTTTATAATTTGTTATACATAAACATAACAACAAATTAGACACACAAGCATTAACAGTAAACATCCAATGAAATCAACATTTGAATCATTATAAATGTAGTTTACGAGATATATACCTAATACTTGCTATCTAATACCATACATACTAGGGATGTCCGATATTATCGGCCGACCGATATTATCGGCCGATATCGGCAGTAAAATGTGATATCGGAAAATATCTGTATCGTTTAAAAAAAAAGAAAAAAACAATAACAATATTTGTTATATATATATCCAGTGAAATTATTTGTTACCTGAAATTATTCCGTTTTTTGGGGTGGGAAACCCTGCATATATCGGTATCGGTTGATATCGGTTGATATCGGTATCGGAAATTAAGAGTTGGACAATATCGGAATATCGGTATCGGTAAAAAAGCCAATATCGAGCATCCCTAATACATACATAATGCTCCTGCTCACTCACCCCCCCCCCGGACCCCCACTTGGATAATCCATCCATTTTCTTTCGTTTCTAACCAGGCACTATACTTCATATGCTAGCTTTTATTCTCTCCACCACTTCTAACCATATTGCAATGTTGGGAACATAAAATTCACATTTTTCTGCTTTAACAAAAAGCTTGTTCTCCAACAGCCGTTGAAAGACTAGGCTCTTTGCTCGTCAATGTGCGGCTCCTCCTCAATCCATATACATTTGATTTTTAAATAAATTCTAATACATATATTTTTTATTTTAAATATCGTTCATTCCATGAGAACGTAGAATAAACATTTACAGATATATATTTTTTAAATGTCCATTTGCATGTTCTTGGTATCTGATTCTAGGGACATCTATGGATCTCAGGGAATGTATTCCCAGCGTCAGAAATATTGTGTGTGTTACTAGGCTTGAGTAAATTGTAATGAACCAAAGGAGAATATCAATAAATTAAAAAAAAAAAAAATTATCTTTGACTGTGAATAACACCATGCAAAAATGTACCAGACCTGAAAAATCTAAGCAAATTAATAAAGGGAAGATAATTAAACAGAAGGTTTTGTAGATACAGTACTGAATTCTGCCATCCGGACACATGAGATTTGAAATATGATTATAGAATATAGAATATCAGGCCTATAAATTACCTTATTATAGCCAAGTCGCACATCTATGGATCGGGCCAAATCTCCCCTTTCCTGTAACGTCCCCAGGGCCGGCCCTTGCTGGGCCGGTTATGAGAATGACTGAACATTTCCTCCCTCCTGACAATGGTCGCCTACCTGGTCCCCTACCTCCTGACAGTGGTCCTCTACCTCCCTCTTGTGGCCAGGCGAGCCAGTTGGTTCAGACATTGATTCTGCCCTTATTAACTCACTTGCTTACTTTGATTAATGGGATGATTAATGGGATGTCACTGTGTGTATTGTTGTTGAACTTCCCCACCCTGGTGTGAATTGGTTTCCCTGGTTAGTGTTGTGTGTTATTGCTTTTTGTTGTCTAGTTTGGTGTTGATAGATTCTGTGTTTTGGCCTGGCCCTGCCAGATGTTGCTCATTGTAATCAGTGTCTGTATATATGCCTGTTAGTTCCTCACTTCCTCGTGGCGTCATTGTCTCCAGTACCCTCCTTGTTACCCTCACTCACCTCAGTGTTCCCTTGCCCACCGTGCATCTCCCGTGTCTTGCTTCATGTCCTTTAGTGTTGTAAGTAGTTTATGTATTCCGTTTTCGTTCCTCTTTGTTTTCCCATGTCCTTCAGTGTTGTTTTGTCTTAGAGCCAGCTCGGCTGAGCCTTTGTATGTTCCGTTTTGTATTATTTTGTCCAAGTAAAGCCTTTATATATTTCCCCGTTACCCTGCCGTCTCTGCCTCCTCTCTTCCTGGTCTGCAACTGCGTTCTCACCCTCATAGCACCCCCAATCCTAAGACTTCCCAATGGCAGAGTTCAATCTGGATTTAGTATCGCCAGGCGTGATTAACAAACAGTGAATGAAATCTACTGTAAGTACAGTTACTTTTTTATAATGTAAATTTCTCCACAATTTTTTTTATCAGAATGCAACGCCGTTTTTTGCTAGATGTTCACAGAAAGGTAGAGAAACTAACTGCGTTCTGTTTTATGGCAATAACGTTCAGGTTTGTGGGAGATAATCCCCGAAAAATGTATTAATCCAGAAGTCAGATGATTGACAGGGGCTGGCGTGAGCTGGGTAGTGTAGTTTTTTTTTTATTGATTTTCAAAAAGTAATTTTTTTAAAAAGCCCATCGAAAGCCCTGGGTCTCTTCCTTCAAAAGACTACACTCACTTTTGGCTGCACCACTCCCTCTCGTCAATATGCGCCACCACTCCCTCTCGTCAATATGCGCCGGTTTCCGACTCAATGCCTTGACATTTCTATAATCTTATTATTATATATATATTATATATATATTTCACTAATAACAGTTAAAATCATTGGTAAACAAACGTAATGCTGAAGATATACACTTTTACTGCTGTTTTGACAGGGTTAGGGTCTTTACTCTTGGCTACATTTGAAAAGAAAATGCAACATTAATTTATACATTCTGTAGAGATGGATTTATGGCGTGATGTCATTTGCGGTCCAGTACCGGACCGCTCGGGCTTAAGAGGTTACCCTGTGAGGCCCAAATAAAAGCCACTGCAACGACTTTGCCTGAAGAATTTACTACATGACCGGGACGTTCTAGCTTGTTTGCCGTCAGGATTCGGGAAAAGTTTGGTCCGTTCTGAGGCAGCTTCCAGGGGAAGTACATACACCAGAAATTCTACCCCATAGACACTTTTGGCAGTAGTTCTTTACCAGTTTTATCTAACAGAGATAAAACTGGGAACGAGGTTAAGGCGAACATGACGCTGGTGAGATTCCAGGTCCTTGGAAAAAATCTAAATATAGTCCAGAGACACAAAAACGAACTGTCCATTCATGCCTCTGAGTACGTCATTCACAAGAATTTGGAATACTGCTGGAGCGTTGGTGAGGCCGAACGGCATCACGAGATATTCGAAGTGGCCGATAGGTGTATTAAAGGCAGTCTTCCACTCTGTATCTCTCTCTGTCTCTGTCTCTCTCTCTCTCTCCCTCATATGTCACTCTATATTCTGCTACTCTGATCTCTTGCTCCCTTTATTTCTCTTTCTCTTCCTTTCTCTCGCAGAAATGCTGTAGCCGATATATCCAGCCATGTGGCAGTTGACTCGGGGGGAGCTTAGAGACGCTTTGGCTATTAAGTTTTCTGTCAAAGAGTAATTACTCTGTCTTCTGTGTGTGTGTCATTTCTCACCCTGCTCCGGCGCTAATCTCTCTGTAGAAGAAGGGAAAAAAACCTGCCATCACTCCTCCTACACGGACCACAGCGGCCTTGACACTCATCTGTTCCTATGCCGATACAAACAGCCTATTAATGTGTCCACACAGCTCACCATGGCAACCTCCTCACACTTGATGAACGTGATGCCGGCGGACGGGATAATAGCGGTCAGGTGGGGCATTAATCCCTCAGCCTATAGCTATTGCAATGTCAAGGGTCACAAAGTTATGGGGGAGAATGAGCTTAGCGTGCTGTGTGGCTGCTCTATGGAAGTGACAGAAATATCTTGAACCCTGCCCTCTTTTCATTAACATTTACATTCTAGTCATTTACATTCTAGTCATTCTAGTCATCTAGGCTTTTATCAAGAGCGACTTGCAAGTTGTCAACAGGAGGGGTACATACACCTCTGGCGGCTAAGGGTAAGCGCCGGGTAAGTATTGTTCATCTAGGATGGCTTAGAGTAGACGACAGAGTACAGCAACTTGCAATGGGCCTGGTCTACAAGATACACTATACGACTAAGGTACCCATGTACATGTCAAAATAATTCCCAAAGGTCAGTGAATACCACGACCACAACACCAGAGGAAGCTCAACAAATCATGTTAAACCCAGATTCGGCTCAAACAAGGGACTAAACACGTTTCGCAATTATGCCACATCAATGTGGAACGCCCTACCCAAAGCTGTAAAGGAATGTGAATCCCTACCCAGATTCAAAACCGCTCTTAAAGAGCACCTACGGGAGGCTGCAATTCGAAACTGGCCACCGTAAATGTCCAAACCCCCCCACCCCCGCCTAATAGACAGTCTCCTCCCCACCGCATGTATATATTCTCTCCCCACCGTATGTATATTTCTCTCCCACCCACCCACCCCCTCCTGATGCACAGTCCCCTCCCCATCATATGTATATACTCTGTCAGGATCTATGGGTAACAGTACTGTATATTTGCATATCGTATATGTCACAAATGTAACAGTACTATATACCTGTATGTCATGTATGTCCCTATGCCATAAATGTCATGTATGTTGTGTATGTCATAAATGTCACTGTGAATTGAAAATGGGGGACCCTGATGTAAACAAGACAAACGTCTTTCTCTGTTCTGCATCCCCTTAACAATTGTGTGTATTGAGTAGGGATGTCCCGATCCGATCACGTGATCGGAATCGGCGTCGATCACGTGCTTTTCAGAGTATCGGGGATCGGGAAAAAATAATAATAAAAATCGGCAGTCAAAAAAAGAAAATTTTTATTCAACAAACATGACCATGTCCACGTCTTAAACTCATACGGAGGCCTTAGTTTTGGTTTTAAATTACATATAATATATCATCATTAATGTATTTATTGTCACACAGAGCAGAATAATTATCCACAACAAACACATTCCCCTTTAATTTTCACCGTTGCAACAAACATTCCCTTTAATTTAGACGCTACACGCTACACGCGAGTCGCGACCACATCACAACAACAACACGTCGCTCCCGAAACACGGTTAATATCCACTGACTTGAGCAGCTAGACTTAATGTCAGAGGTTTGGAACTAAGCATTTTAAAATAGAAAGTCAAGCAAGTTGCAATGTTTGCAAGGAGGAGATTCCGCGTGGAGGAAAAACTCATGAAGCAGCAGGCTGGAGGCGAAGTTTTCAGACTAACTTTTCAACTGGAGGATAACGTTACGTCGGCGTTTCAGACCAGAATGGACCATTACGTAAGTCGAACACTGAATGTATACTAATGTGCAAACATATATTGAAACTTTTAATATTTCTCATATGAAGCAGAAGCACATTTCTCAGGGTGAATGTAATAACAAAAGCCTCCGCTCTCGCGCCCTATTATAGGCAACAGATGGGCTTGTCTCACTCTTCCAGTTTCTGACAAAAATGCGTCAAAATTGATTACTAATGTGAAAGATCGGATCGGAAACGATCGGATCGATAGATATTTAAAATCATATGATCGGGATCGGATCGGAAGCAAAAAAAGGCGATCGGGACATCCCTAGTATTGAGCCATACTGTATTGTACCCATTCTGCAATCTGTCAAATAAAGTTTTCATTCATTCATTTCATCTAGCAGTGCCCAACTTGAGTGTGTCACTCTGAGTTCACCCTATTCTTTGTTTCACCAGTTCAACCTCCCCACAACCCCCACCTCCCTTTCCCAGAAAGCTTAAGAGGCAAGCTCACAC
Source organism: Notolepis coatsorum (assembly GCF_963971535.1). Taxonomy (NCBI): domain Eukaryota; kingdom Metazoa; phylum Chordata; class Actinopteri; order Aulopiformes; family Paralepididae; genus Notolepis; species Notolepis coatsorum. The sequence goes on along the minus strand of NC_140176.1, from coordinate 46,344,840 downwards.
AATTGGGGGACCTTGGTTATTTTCCTGGCCAGAGAATCAAGTCCTCTACTAGACACCTGAAACTGGTTTTGTATTTGATTTGCTATGCTTTAACAATTAATCAACCATGCGATTTGACCAACTCTCTGATTCCACCACAGTAGATAGTAGTAGACATAGTAGCATAGTACCTACATAATAGCATACAGTTTCTGTTTTTTCTTTACATTTATTCAGCTATTGATTGAAAGTGTGTTTTTCAGCTGTCCTGACTGTGGTGGGAAGTTTGTTCCACTACCGTGGAGCCAGGACGCGTGTATGCTTTTACCAACGCATTTGTGTTTCCGCGTTCCCGTTTTGCACTCTGATTGGCTGCTGATCAACCTACGCTAGCACGCCCCCCTCGCTACGCCCCGCAGCAGCAGACGCTAAATCGAACAGCTGTTTCCACGCGTACGCCCCCCTCGCTATGAGTGACGCGCGAACAGCTGTTTCCGCGTGCTACATGACTTTCGTCTTGTTTACATCAGGGTGAACCCTGTTGCGTGCCACCACCCACTACAATGACAGAGCTCTCATGCATAAACTATATCTTAAATTATGGCTATGTGTCTAATATGGCCGTCGCTTATCAATGACTTGTTTGCAGTCAACATTGTCGAAACGGATTGTTTTTTTAATCGGTTCATTTCCGTTTTATACCATTTTGAAAAACGCTAGTTTTTTTTAAAGTCCCAGAAAAAAATGCACGAACAGCTGTTTCCGCGTGCTACACGCGTACAGTACAGCTCAATACATACAATTGTTAAGGGGATGCAGACCAGAGAAAGACTTTTGTCTTGTTTACATCAGGGTCCCCCATTTTCAATTCATCATAATAAGCGTGACTCGCTATGAGTGACGCACGAACAGCTGTTTCCGTGTGCTACACGCGTACAGTACAGCTCAATACATACAATTGTTAAGGGGATGCAGACCAGAGAAAGACTTTCGTCTTGTTTACATCAGGGTCCCCCATTTTCAATTCATCATAATAAGCGTGACTTTATATGTGCGCTAAAGTTCGCGTGTAAAGTGCTTAGAAATGCCGGTAAATGCCCGGTAAATGCCGGTTCATTCATGCTTTGAGGCACGCTTCCTGACAGGATTTTATAATATTGTATTTTATAATATTGTAGTGTGGTAACCTTGACTTCATAATTTCATAATCAAAGATGTTAGACTAACCCTGAAAACTGAAAATATCTGTAGTGAGGCATTACATAGACTCTCAGAGCACATTTTGGAGAAAACCTGCAGGCCAAGCCTATAGGGTTGTTTACACAGTGGTACAAAAGCCATGCCAACCCCCCAAGAACCAAACACCTTCTAGACATGTGACAATAATAGATTACCATTTTAGGAATGCCAAAGCTGGTTCCTTTCATAGAATAATACAAAGTGTCAGTTGGTAGACAGGGTTTTGGGATGGCTCTTGTGAATTGAATAGTATTAACCTAAGACGCACTGACTATACTGGGTTAATGTTTTCAACACAAGCACTATTAAGGCTGAAGTCATCAGACCTCATCAGTTGAACACCACCAGGCGACACCTCATGACGACATTGTTTACTCAGTCACACACCACAGAAAAACGGTGACTTGGTATAGCAGTAAAGACAGTTGTCTAACCAAGATTAGAGGTCACAGGAAATATAATTGCATTATATTAGTTTAGAATGAAAACAATGTTGGAATAATAAAACAAGAGTATAGTAACCTATTAGAAAAGTAACTTACAAAGAAGAACCATATAGAAGGAATGTTAAAATGATTGATTCATTCAAAGGAGGCCACAGTCCAACCCCCCCTCTGGCCAAAAAGGAGGGGGCTACCCATGGCTGTTACAGACCCACACGACAAGGAGATGTTGGGGCAGGCAGCCCAACAAGGAGACTGCCTGTGTTTAGATACTTGTGATTGGTGGAATTAGGTTAAGAGTAGTGAGGTCATGAAATGTATAAATATTGGAACAATAAGAATAGAGGGCCAGGCCAGCTCAGGACACCCGCCACACACCGTTACCCAGGGGGTCTGAGTTTGGTCTCCACCATCACCACGACCATGGTCTACTTTGTCCCTATGTGAGTAGAAACTGTATATGGAATAATGTGATAACTAGAGTAAGATGCCTATCTTAGGCCCAGGTTTTATCATATGGTGACGGAGAGTACTATGGTCTTATTTCATTAACATAACATGACTAAAATGTATGTACAATACTGTCTTTTGATGTAAAAAGCCAACGAGGGCTATTGTGATTTACCTGCATCAAATCCTTTTGTACAATCATGTATTATGTTTTGAAGTGTCCTGTGTGTAACCAATGCATTATTCCAATCTCGGCCCACGCTGCAATTAAATGAATATTGGACCATAGCTTTTGGTTGTCTGGCTGTACACACTTATTCTCTACTGGCTAAATTTGGGAGCTCAGATGAGGACCATGTTTTCTATCACACTGTGATCTTTCCCTTCCTCTAGTTAGCAACCTCACTACTGTGCTGTAATTAATGGATATTCATATAGGAATATACAACAGTTAGTGCCGTTTTTAAGACCCGTTCTGATTTGTTCACATAATGAGCATGCAGAAAAAGAACCGGGAAGTTGGAAATTTGCAGTACAGTGAGAGGCTGTCTGGAGGATGAGAGGGACGTAGGGTGAATAGGAATATTGTTGGTCGTGTATAGCCACAGTAGGGCCCAGGGTGGATATGTGTATTGTTTGCTTACAGGACTGGTGGTGATGTTAGATTAGGATGTCCAAAACTGAACCTGCTTATTTTGAGTTGTATTACAGTGAATGCGAGCAGCGTGTTTGTGCAATGTCGTTGTGAGCAGGAGGATGAAACTTGCGAATTTTTTTTTGATTATATAAGAGCGGCAGCCGACGAAGAGTTATTAGTCATGTTTGAGGGGACCGGCGTAGGAGCAGTAGAACGGAGATTAGTCACAGATAGCGGGAAGTGGGACTGTGCGTGACGTAGTGGTTCATTAGAGGGTAAGGTAAAGAGTTTAAAGAGATAAACCGTGGTGTAGTACAGGGCAGCCTGGTTCCACGAAGAGATAAACCGTGGTGTAGTACAGGGCAGCCTGGTTCCACGAAGAGAAAAACCGTGGTGTAGTACAGGGCAGCCTGGTTCCACGAAGAGAACAGAGAACGGAGTGTAGTGTAGGGTACTGAGAACCGTGGTGTAGTACAGGAAATCCTGATTCCGCGAAGAGAAAAGAGTGGTGAGGAATCTCTAGTTAGGAGGCGACGTGCGGGAGCGGCCTAAGTGAGGGACAGTGTACGAAGCAAGGGTTTAGTTTAGGTAAAATATTTAAGGAAAGAATGTAGTGTAGTGTATGTTCAGTGATCAATTTTTAGATGAGAAGTCGGCTTACACAAGAATCCAAGGTTAATAGCGTTGCGCCATGTAATCGATGTCTCGGTTTGTTTGTATTTGTGTATTTGTGTAAGTTGTATGTGATCAGTAGCAAGCTTGACGAAGGTTGTTACGTTGTGACGTGGTTCGGATCAATACTAGTCTGGAGCAAATCGTATTGGAGGTTGGAGCTAACTGGTTTAGCTTGGCGGAGAAGATGCGGTATTCTAGAGATGTTAGAGCGCCGTTGTGAAGACATTTGCGAAACGCTGTGAGAGAAATTGTTGTTAGAAGGCGAGTCGATGCGTTCGTTGCAGTGATTGGGGTCGTTTTAGTGGTTGTATATGATGCGGTAGAAATTGTGTACAAGAGTAACGTGAATGACAGAAGTCGCAGGATGATGACGTCATGGTTAGTCATGGTGAATGAAAGAAGTCGCATGAGGATGACGTCATGGTGTTGAATGGAGAGTGTGTAGCGTTCACGGCGCGTGCGACCAGGCAGAGAGAAGGGTAGGAGAAATGATTAATGTTGATCTGTGTAACGGCGTTGGTATATGAGGATGTTTTTAAATTCTTTTACGTTAGTTTGTTCTTTTAGAGTTGGTTATTTTAGGCTTATGTGAGTTGTTTATGCTTTGATTGGTACTGAGCGAATTGCGTGGATGAATGGATCTTGAAAGGCACGGCTCCCGTGAGGGCCTTGAACCTCGCATGGAGGCTGGCTAAGCTAGTTAGCTTGCGTGCTGTAGTTGTGTGGCGTTTGCGAGCGACATGTTACGTTTCGAGTTTTGAGAATGATGTTTGGGGAAGGGTAGAGAACGTGGCATGTTGTGAATGTCGTGGCAGTGTGTAGTTATGCTTTGCCGGAATACATCGTCCGGGGAGCAACATTGGCCACTGCGCATGCGCGATACAACGTGGCTCAATGCATTCGTAATTCGTAAATTCGCTCAGGGGACAGGAATAACGGGTGAGAGGATATTCTATATTATGTATTATGGTTATATTTGTATATTGTGCATTGTATTTGTGTGTACGCAGGGGTAGAGATAGGTGACTTATCAGTGGTTGGTTTAAGGGAGAAAGTTGAGATGGTAGGAGGAAGAAGGAGAACTAACCACTAAAATGTTTTTATGAAATGAGTGATGCTTACATGTACATGTATGATGAGTTGATGGACGTTGCCGGTAATAGGTTAAAATTTCACAAAACTAACCTTATCAGTGGCTATTTATTGAGAAGGGAAATACTGTGTGCACTGCACAAAACAAGTGTGTACATGTGTGATGTTGTAGATTATGGGAGATAGTCATTGGGGAGAAAATCAATTGGGGTTTATACTGCAAAAACATTGCAGTGTGTCTATCAGTAGGGAATGATTTCGTTTGCCTGTGACCAAGTTAGACACACAATTTAACTACTCTGGGTCAATGTATCATTTAAACATGGGAACGAAATATATACGTTAAGTCTGTGGGGGAAGCAAGGTTGTTTTACACAAGGGTATGCCCTTACAAAGGGGGGTAGTTAGGTTGTAATTTTATTACTTAAATGATGTGTTAAAAAAGTAATTGTTTTAATCTGTGTGACATGTACAATTGTGAGCTTAGAATAATGATGTTGTGTTTGACTGGAGTTTAAAATATAGCTTGATAAAATGAAAATGCTTGTATAGGATCTTGTTGATATATGTATTTTGTTGCATTGCTATGTTGAAATACTGTTAGAATGTTATATCTTTATTGATTGCAGAATCCTTGGGTCACAGTGGGATAATAGTGACAGGGGGTTTGTTTAGTAGCTGTCTTGATGTAAGATTGTGTTTTAGCAGTTATTATAAATGATTTGTGTGTGTAATGACTAACCTTTTGTTGAATTTCAGGGGGGTCATGGGGTAAAGAGATTTATTTTAGGTCACGGGAACTCATAAAGAGTGACCCGGGCTATCTTTACTAAGCAGTAAACGGCCCGAGGGGGGCCAAGCAGGGAGTGAGACTGGACGCAACAGGAGAGAGGTCACAGAGGTGAAGATAGGAGTGTACAGTTGTACAGCTGCAAACAGGGAGACGGAATGGAGCTAGGCAGTTAGAAGCGGGGGAAGTAGAGGTCAGAGGTGAAGATGCAGAAGACAGTTGTAAAGTGATGACAGTTATTTTTACGACGGGGGAGAGGTTGAGACAGAGAGCGGCTAATTTGAGAAGAGGGTAGGAGACTGTTGAATAGGAGCCGAATCAGATGAGGTTATTTACATTTGATTAGGGCGGCCTGTTTGATTGAAGGAATAACCTGAAGATATCACCAGTTCTAGCAGGCTGGGGTGTCTACAGGTTGAAAAAGAGGTTCTGCTAGACCTTTTTGAGTGCAGAGATAGAGAAGAGATGGGATTAGCCTGATAATGAGTGTAGCCTGATGTGAGGAGTAGGAGAGACAGTGAGGACTGTATGGTGAGAAAGAGTGTACTGGATTAGCCAAAGGTTGAGAGCAGAAAAGTTAAGAGGGAGAAGCAAACTAACCTTTGTTTGTCGAGAATGTGAAATGATTAACGAGTGTGGTGAAAGTATATGTTTATAATATGAAGGATTGAAATTATCTGTGTGGCTGAGAATGAGAGAGGATGTTGGTTATTTTGTGTGGTTGAGAGATTATTTTGTATAAAAGGGATTTTGATGCAGGGGTGAAGGAGTGAACGATGTCATTTTTTTTATTTCAGTTCATATCATTTAAATGAGAGTTTGTTTTGGTTAAGGTAACAGCCTGTGCTCAGGATGTGTGGATGATGTTGAATTGTGAGGTTTGATTGGCTTTGGATTTTATTTCTTTTCTAAGAACTCTGATGTTCAGGATTGAATGGGTTGTGACAATGAGGAATTGGATGAAAGTGTTTATTTTATGTCATATTAATTTAAATTTAATTTTTGTATATATGAGTGAGCGTGAATGTACATTTTTAAATTTATTTTCTAAGTGTTTTGATCTATAGTTGTGTGGACTGAAAGGTGTTTGAATAGGAACCGGTAGGGGTGATTGTGCTGACTTAAGAGGTGTCGAGTCTCAGGGACAGGATGCTGTTCCAATTGAGGGTGTGTGTGAGAATTGGTGATAGAGGTTGAATGGATGGGTTTGGAAAACCTGGTTTATATTTTATTTCATTGTTTTGCTATTTTGAGAATGAATGATAGTCTCACATGTAATAATTGCAAGGCATGTGGTTGATAGTCTCACATGTAGAAATTGCAAGGCATGTGGTCGGAGGATGTGTTATATTTGAATATTTGGTAAATTGTTTGATTTTTTTCTCTTTTTCTTCCCAAATGTTTTTTTTGTTAATGATCTGGGGAGGGGACTGTTGGAAGAAGAGATGCATTGGATCGAATCAATGACAGTTAAGTAGTGCCACCACGATTTGCATATGGAATTAATGGCTTCCCTTATTGAGTATGTTGACATATTGTGTAAAAAGATTTGCTCTGTGCTTGTGTCTTCAACAGCTCAGGAAAGGGAGGGGAAAGGCAGAGCAACGCTGGGAGAGACATGAATACATTTCATTAGCGGTAAAGTAAAGTAGGATTTCATTTTTCCCTGTTACTCTGCAGTCCAATGAAGGTGAGAGAATTCTTGTACACAGAGACCCCTGCCTGTACAAACCCCATGCGGGTGGGGCCAGGTTGTAAAAACTGAACAGATGTGGTTTGGAGGAACTTCCACGCTATAATCGTCTGACGACGGGTTGTCATGAGGTAATCAATGGCTGGACCTGGGATGACCTGGCCTGGGGGGGGCGGGGCCAGTCTGAAGACTGAGCTGACAGTGTGTAAACAAGGTTCTCTGGGGAGTTGTGGTTGGACTGCGGGGACAGGGACGAGACTGGATAGATACTGATGGGCTTTGTCTTGTGCACATTGATTTGGTAAAATGCGCAGGCAAAGGGCGGATAAATTACACAACGCAGGGTCAGATATAGATGCATTCACATAAGTAAGGAGATGGCCAGGGTGAGGAGAATGGGTAAAAGAAAATTTTCGTTGAAATTCTGCTTTCCTCTGCCAGAACTGAGCTGAGGGAACAAGAAGTGACAAGTTTATGACCGTTATGTGTCATAAAAGGGGGGAGGATAGGTGGGAAGCAATTAATTAAATATGCAGACGTGATTGTACTATCTTAAAGAAAAATTAGCAGAAAGAAGAGATTATTTCAGAGAATGAATGTAAAATGAAAATATTGTGATACTAATGGATCTTGTCTCCCCTCAGATCATGTAAACGGATACTGTAATTTTAAAAAATTGTGATTGATTAGACTTTAAATGTGTAATGTTTAGATTAAATTGTTTTAATTGTTTTTAGCATATTCAACGTGCCCAGAAGAACGAGACCTGATGAAACAGTGGTAAACACTGTTTCATTTAAGGCAGAATAGGTTAAATAGGGATCTGGATGAATGGGTCACCAGGACTCCCGGGAGGGGCCATAGTCAGGGGAAATGTGGGAAAGAAAAGAAGAAGACAAGAAGGCAAAAATTGATGAGATGGACCAAAGAAGAATGGAAAAAAATTGAGAAGAAAAATTGAGAAAAATTCAAATTCTTATGATTTTTGTTATTATGTTAAATTGTATGGTTAGTATGTATAGAAATTAAGTCAAGATAATTGTAATATGACATTAGTAAAATGTCAAAGGGAGGAGCTGTGGTAACCTTGACTTCATAATTTCATAATCAAAGATGTTAGACTAACCCTGAAAACTGAAAATATCTGTAGTGAGGCATTACATAGACTCTCAGAGCACATTTTGGAGAAAACCTGCAGGCCAAGCCTATAGGGTTGTTTACACAGTGGTACAAAAGCCATGCCAACCCCCCAAGAACCAAACACCTTCTAGACATGTGACAATAATAGATTACCATTTTAGGAATGCCAAAGCTGGTTCCTTTCATAGAATAATACAAAGTGTCAGTTGGTAGACAGGGTTTTGGGATTGATTGATTGATTGATTGAAAAGTTTATTAACAGATTGCAGAATGGGTACAGTACAGTACATCTCAATACATACAATTGTTAAGGGGATGCAGACCAGAGAAAGACTTTCGTCTTGTTTCCACCAGGGTCCCCCATTTTCAATTCATCATAACATATATGACATACATGACATACAGATAGACAGTACTGCTACATCTATACATTTATGACATATCAGATTTGCAAATACAGTACTGTTTGTGATACAAAAGTGTCCAGAAAAGGAGTGTATATACATTTGGCGTAGAAACTGTACATTGGAGGAGGTTGGTGGGGTGGGGTTGGGTGGGTTGGGTGAGGGCTGTACATTGTAGGTGGGGGGGGGGGGGGGGGTTGGGTAGGGGACACACACACATTTTACACTGTACATTGGAATGTTGACAAAGCCTTACTTGGTCATTTACTGTACAACTAGGTTAGGACATTTGTAGGGGCCAGTTTCGAATTGCAGTCTCACGTAGGTGTTTTTTGAGAGTGTTTTTGAAGGTGGGTAGTGATTCACATTCCTTTACAGCTTTAGGCAGGGCGTTCCACATTGATGTGGCATAATTGCGAAACGTGTTTAGTCCCTTGTTTGAGCCGAATCTGGGTTTTACATGATTTGTGGAGCTCCCTCTGGTGTTGTGATCGTGGTATTCACTGACCTTTGGGAAGTATTTTGACATGTACATGGGTACCTTGGTCGCGTAGTGTATCTTGTAGACCAGGCCCATTGCAAGTTGCTGTACTCTGTCGTCTACTCTAAGCCATCCTAGGTTGTCAAAGTGGGCAGGGGTGAGGTGGGTTCTAGGAGTCAGGTCAAGTAGTAGTCTGACTAGCTTGTTTTGAGATGTTTGTAATTTGTTTTTTAGTGCCTTTGAGGTGCTTTGGTACCATGAGGTGCAAGCATAGTCGTAGTACCCTTGAATGAGTGCTCCTGCTAGAGTCTTCAGGGTATTCTTGTTTACCAGAGAGGAGATCCGGTACAAGAATCGCGTTCGTTGGTTGACTTTTTTTATTACATTGGATGCCATTTTGTCACAGGAAAGATTAGCCTCTAGGATGGAACCCAGGTAGGTAATTTCATCTTTCCTTGTGATAATATTGTCACCCACTGTAACCGAGAAGCCGTCGGTCTTGCTGAGTTTGTTATTTGAACCGAAGAGAATGGACTCTGTTTTGCCCATGTGTAATGATAGTTTGTTGTCGGCGAGCCATATGCAGATTTTGCCTAGTTCCGAGCTGAGGGCTTTTTCAACCTGTAACTTGTTCTTGTCAGAGACCAGCAGGGCTGAGTCGTCCGCAAACAGGAACAAGTTGCAGTCACAAGCTGACGACAGGATGGCTCTTGTGAATTGAATAGTATTAACCTAAGACGCACTGACTATACTGGGTTAATGTTTTCAACACAAGCACTATTAAGGCTGAAGTCATCAGACCTCATCAGTTGAACACCACCAGGCGACACCTCATGACGACATTGTTTACTCAGTCACACACCACAGAAAAACGGTGACTTGGTATAGCAGTAAAGACAGTTGTCTAACCAAGATTAGAGGTCACAGGAAATATAATTGCATTATATTAGTTTAGAATGAAAACAATGTTGGAATAATAAAACAAGAGTATAGTAACCTATTAGAAAAGTAACTTACAAAGAAGAACCATATAGAAGGAATGTTAAAATGATTGATTCATTCAAAGGAGGCCACAGTCCAACCCCCCCTCTGGCCAAAAAGGAGGGGGCTACCCATGGCTGTTACAGACCCACACGACAAGGAGATGTTGGGGCAGGCAGCCCAACAAGGAGACTGCCTGTGTTTAGATACTTGTGATTGGTGGAACTAGGTTAAGAGTAGGGAAGTCAGATAAACTATAAGTAGTGGAGGAGTGCAGTTAGTAGGGAGGCCAGCTCAGGACACCCGCCACACACCGTTACCCAGGGGGTCTGAGTTTGGTCTCCACCATCACCACGACCATGGTCTACTTTGTCCCTATGTGAGTAGAAACTGTATATGGAATAATGTGATAACTAGAGTAAGATGCCTATCTTAGGCCCAGGTTTTATCATATGGTGACGGAGAGTACTATGGTCTTATTTCATTAACATAACATGACTAAAATGTATGTACAATACTGTCTTTTGATGTAAAAAGCCAACGAGGGCTATTGTGATTTACCTGCATCAAATCCTTTTGTACAATCATGTATTATGTTTTGAAGTGTCCTGTGTGTAACCAATGCATTATTCCAATCTCGGCCCACGCTGCAATTAAATGAATATTGGACCATAGCTTTTGGTTGTCTGGCTGTACACACTTATTCTCTACTGGCTAAATTTGGGAGCTCAGATGAGGACCATGTTTTCTATCACACTGTGATCTTTCCCTTCCTCTAGTTAGCAACCTCACTACTGTGCTGTAATTAATGGATATTCATATAGGAATATACAACAGTAGCTTGACAACGCTCTCAGCTGAGAGTCAAGAAACGACGCTCTCAGCAGTCATCTTATGCAGCATCACTTTTCACATCAAAACAAAAGTAGAACTGTAATGTGGAGTGGACTTAAACATATTTACAATTAGCATTTTATAAAGTAGAACTGTAATGTTTACTTTCTCAGTCAGTGCTAAGTGCAGCATCCCTTTCACATCAAAACATGTAAAATATTTAAACAACCATTAAGCAGTGTTGGGCAAGTTACTCAGGAAGTATAGGAGTTGCGGAAAGCAGGATGAGAGAGTGTAGATCTTCAGTGTGTATCATTTAATCATTTATCATTTAACATTTAACATTTGAAAGACATACACATTGGGGGATATCTTCGATGACTATGGTCTCCACAGCTGTTCGTGCCTGCGTCACTCATAGCGAGTCACGCTTATTATGATGAATTGAAAATGGGGGACCCTGATGTAAACAAGACGAGCGAGTCACGCTTATTATGATGAATTGAAAATGAAAATGGGGGACAGCGATGTAAACAAGACGAAAGTCGTGTAGCACGCGGAAACAGCTGTTCGCACGTCACTCATAGCGAGGGGGGCGTACGCGTGGAAACAGCTGTCGATTTAGCGTCCGCTGCTGCGGGGCGTAGCGAGGGGGGCGTGCTAGCGTAGGTCAGCGGCCAATCAGAGCGCAAAACGGGAACGCGGAAACACAAATGCGTTGGTAAAAGCATACACGCAGCCAGGACAGAGAATAGCCTGCTTTTCTTGATCCTCCAATCACAACTCATCCCTTGGACAAGGGAAGCAACAGTTGTGATTGGAGGATCAAGAAAAGAGGGCAGGGTTTGAGAGAGGTCAGTTCCACAGTCGGGGCTGACTTGCTGGTGGGATGACTCCCATGTGACATTCACAAAAGAAAATAACTATACTGTAGGTGCTACTTAAAGGAACACTCCAACATTTGAAATGTGCTTACCATCTTCCCCAGAGTCAGACAAGAAGATAGATACCAATTTCCATTTTTGAGACCTTGCACAGAATGTTTATTTATATTTTTGTGATAAATATTTTTCTTTTACAGAAATATATCAACAAAAACAACAATTTGGTGTCTTATTACTGGATATTGTAAACAAGTCACAATAGAATAGTAATGTTCCTACTCTACCACTTGAAAGTGTTACCAATGGTTACGGGCAGCCTCACTGAAAGAAAGAGAACTACAGAGAACATTCCGTCCAAGGCCGCTGTTGACGCCGTATACCACCTCACTGAACAAGGTCATGATATCCGTTAGCATACCGGTATGGAGTTGACATAGTTATATGAAAGGTGACTTGGAGAAAACAAAAACAAAAATAATATAAAAAGAATATTGTGGATGTGCACAAGGGATAAAGCAACGCAACATCGGCATGGACGCGAGAGCTGCTGTCTGGGACCTGTGTTGCCAGATGGATCAAAAACCGCATCTCGACACATGGCTGAGGGAACCACGCGTGTTACAGGGTCAAACGTGAGAGCGTGAGAACCTTTCATCACCCCCCCCCCCCCCCCCTTCACCTCACCTACTCCAACCAAAACCAACGATTCCCTTCCTTTCAGCATAAGCAGCCCAAAATCCCCCCCGCCTAGCGGTAGCCATGCAAAACCGGGACCATCTGTTGCCCTGGTAATGATGACGGTCGGCAGAGGGACTTGGCAAGGCTTTGAACCCCCCCTCCTCCCCCGAGAATTGACGCAGCTTTGAAATCTCAAATGAAGAGTAAGAAGACGCTCGGGCTGTAATCCTCTTATCTGTAATGCATCTGGCTCCCCTCATCCTGGCTCCCCTCATCTCTCTCCCTCTGATTGCACAATGACTTAGAGGTCTCTGTCCTAAGGGGGGGGGGGGGGGAATAAAAAGGGAGGCATCTTAGACTCTTTATTCGAGTAGCCTCCAGCTGCAGCCTCCGAGATTGTTCCAGATTGGGCAACTTCCGCCCGCTCCCACGACATTTCTCCCGCTGACAGGACAATGCGCTGATTGGCGGAAAGTACGGAAGTATCTCGAAGTACGTCTGACGTATCTCGAAGTACGTCTGACGTATCTCGAATTACGTCTGACGTTTCTCTACGTTAGCGAACGTTAATTGAACGTTGTATTCATAAGATAAGATAAATTCAGCAGCATGGGGAGGGGGGAGGGGAGGTACAGGTAGTAGAAGACATAGAGGTACAGGTCACATAATTATAGTACAGTGGAGAAGTAAAAATAGAATAAAAAGGCAGTGTAAACAATATACAATATTATTAACTCTGGAATATATATTTATTTATCGTATAAATAAAATGTATTATGTTGTCCTTTTGTATTGTTTCAGTGAGGTGGAGGAATTTGACCGGAGGATCAACAAGCAAATAAAGAAGGAAGGGAGACCATTTTGGACCATAT